>NW_024420499.1:6801966-6908081 GCF_014898765.1 Herpailurus yagouaroundi | reverse complement strand
CCGGCCTGGCCGGGGCGCCCGTCGTTGCCCTCTTGGGACGGAGTTTGCACTCCGGGGTGCGGGCCGGGGCTGCCCGAGGCCTCCAGCGCACCGGCCGGCCCGGCGCGGGCGGTCGAGCGGCTCCCCCGGCGCCTGGGCGCGAGTCTGGGAAAGGGCACCGCCGCCTTCCCACGCTCCCGCGGCCCGCAGCCTCCTCGGCCCGGGCGGCGCCCCTCCGCCGGCCATCCGCCCGGCGGTGGCTGCCGCAGCAGCCCGAGATGCTGCGGACACCCTGCCGGCGGGGAGGCCCCGTGAAACTTAATCCCTTTTCTGCCAGGGCAGCGATCCTCCTGTCTCCGTCCGGGTGGTTCCTTATTTCTGGCCTAGCTGCGAAACCGGCTCAGTGGGAGAGAGGGAAAACTTAACGTTTGTCCAGAGGACAGACTGCGACCGAACCGGGGAGAGGTGGGGTTTTTCCATTCCTGGCTCGTAAGAATTAAGTAAATAACGGCGGAGTCGATTTTCAGAAACATTTTTGATGATGATAAGGTTTAGGTTACTTAGTACTGTGTATATAGCACATTATTTCTTGGAGGGCTCGCCCCCCCCCCCCCAGACAAGGACGTTGGGATCCTGGGGTCTTTGGTTTCTCCACTTTCTCTCTTCCACACTCCCCTACCCGCCTTCACGTTCAATTGCCTTCTTCTTGCCTCCTCACACATCTACCTGCCCACCCAAATCTCCCACCAGAGCCCACCCATTCCCCAGAGTGCCCCCCATCAACCCGGGCGCTCTGCCTCCCAGCTCTGCAGCCTCTTGCTTCTCAACCAGTTTGCCTTTTTGAGGATTTCTGAGTGTGGGACGAGTGGATAGTGATGACTGTGTTTGTGAGCAGGAGCCCTTATGCAGGAATATAGTGGAGACTGTGTAAATAGACAAGTAATGTGTGTGGGTTGATTCCTTGGATTCTCAAGTTGGGCCATAAGGGCTGCCTTTAACCCTATTCTGTTCCCTCCCAGTATTCTCTCTCATCACTTCTCTGGCAATGTTCCAATAGAAGGAGAATGCTGAATGGGGAGATTCCCTCCCCTCTGTCTGGCTTAACCCCAGCTGATTACCCCAACCCTCACATCCCGCTTTTCACCCCTCTCCACTCATCACTGCCCCCAGGGGGAAACAGTCTTTGCTATTTATATATATTCCTGCCCAATCAATTAACATAATACAGATACATAATGTGAATTATATTTTTCCTGATTGCTCCTCACGACCTGATTTGTGTGGTGGAAATACAGGTCTAGGAGTCAGGAAGATCAGAGAGTTTACCCCAAATCTGATGTTACTTTGGCTTTTTGGCCTTAGGACATTCCTATGACCTTTCTTTCATAGTTGATGCACTTGTGTAAAAGGCATAATATTGTGTGCTGGGTATTGTGAGTCTCGGCTTGGTCCTTTGAAGATGAAAGGGTTCTATAAACCCTCAGCATTATACTTTTCCAATAAAGTACTTCATTTACCTTTTATTGGGATAATGGATTTGACTGGGTGTAAGTAGGAACCCCAGTTTACTGGAAAGCTTCACTTGCCATTATTAGCCCCCCTGGGAGCCAAATCTATTAGCATACTTAGGTCCCATGTCTCTTTTGTTTTGTTTTGTTTTTGTTCCTAATGCATCTACGACTGAATGAAAACATGCATAACACTAGGCATACAGAGTAAGAGTGATTATTTTAAGTCAAGGCTTGAATCATGTCTAATGTACTCCAACCCAACAATCTGAGTCAGACTCCCTTTGAAAACATAACCTCACCCATTTTTAGCCTGTATGGGGGCAGTTAATTTCTACTGAAAAGTGGCAGAAATCATTTCAGGCATGGCAATATAAGCATGATTAGCATCTACCAGCGGTGAGTCAACTGTATTTATTAAGCACCTACAATGTGCAGAGTCCTCTGCTGACTGGGCTGAGGCCCCAGTCTTGGCCTGGTATTTTGTCCTGCTTATTTGAGGCCTGCCTCCATACTTGCAGCTCCAGGAGTAGGACAGGGAGGAGTGAGGCAGGGGTAGAAGCTTAGGGACATGAAGGGGGTAATTTTTCCCCTCCCTCTCTCATGACTGCTAGACTTCTCCTCCAGCATGTAGTACCTTGCAGGGCCACCCCTGGGAAGCCCTGCCACAAATCAAAGTGACTTGGTTCCTTCATGAACAGTATCATCTGAACAGTGCAAATTGATTTAGCTGAAATTGGTTTAGTTAATCCCTCCTCTAAGAGCAGGGCAACTTGCTCCAACTTGCAGATCCTAAAGCAGTGCCAGTGGAGTCTCATAATTGCATCCAAAAATTGCTCTGGGTAGTGAATCCGTCCATTCCCTCATCCCTCCTCCCATAAAATCTGCTGGCACCATGACAGTTGAGAAGGAAACAGCAGAAGGAGTATGTCTTTGCTACTCAGCAAACCCCACTGGCGTGGTGAAGAGGGGGAGAATGCCCTCTTTTCTGTCTGTCTCTTAGCGCTCAGGTTCTCTCTTTCCCACCAGGGACACAGAGCCCCCCCAAAGAGGCAAAGGCAGGGCTGAGGCATGAGTGTGTCTCGAATGGGTGTTCCCAGAGGTACCTGATTGGCCTCTTGTGTGTCTGTCATTCAATCTTTAGGGATCTTGGTAACTCCCTAGCTGTGGGGCCATGTGATTTAGCTGCTAGTGGAGGCCAGGGGTTGCTCCATTTCCGTTTCGCCTTTTTCATCTTCTCTTGCGTGCAAAGGGGAAGACAGGGCACTGTGTTTGAGAAACGCCTCCTCACTTGAGCTGGGGGTCTTGACTTAGGGCATGGCATTGTCAGATTATGACGTGTAACATGTTGTTGCTGGATACACAGCAGTTCAAAAGGGTCTCCCGTGGTTCACTTTTTGAGGAATGTAGTGTTGGTACCCAGATGGTATTGCGGGAATCACTGTATTTCGGGTCTCTCGAAAAATGTTGTGTTCATCACTGAGCAGTGTAGGGAAGAGACTAGAGAAGTGTTTCTCAACCAGCATATTGGATCATGCTAATGAATGGGAAGACTAGATCAGTGGTGTTGGGACCAGAAACTCCAACTCCCAATTAGCCCCCTGTGCAGACCACTAGCCCCCTCTTTATTTCCCCTCTCTTCCAAGGATCAGTATGTTTTCCTATTTTCCATCAATGAAAGCTCTCCTAAAAGTCTTCCACAGGCACTAGAGGTCTGTGGCTCCTCCTACTATTTCTCCTTTTCCATCTCCCCTTCTCCATTGACCATAGACGGACATAATCTTTTCAGTAATCGATCGCCCAGCTCCTGCATTTCCCTTAGAAATCCTATGAGCTTCTAAGACTGCTAGATGGTTAAAGTATGAGTGGTGGAGGGGTTTGGAGCAATGTACCAACATCCCACCACTCCCTGCTCCATGTAGGGCTCACCTGAGTGCACACAAGGGTGTGGGTTCGGTCTAAGTGTGTTAGCAAAATATCCTTAGTAAGACTTAGCCTACTTGGGTTCTTGTCTCCCTGCAGAGCTATGACTGCTTGACCTTGGGCTTTGTCTCAGACTCTTTCCTGCAGGTCAGACTCCACTGGTTGATGAACAGCATCCCCAGGCTTTGGATGTTTTCTCTTACAGAGACCAAATGATCTGATAACAAACCCATTATACAAATGAAAATCCTCCTGAAAAGGAAAATTTCAGCATTTACAGTTTGCCCAGTTAGGAACATAATGTCCAGGCATGGTAGACAACACTAATGTAAGACAGTGACATGTCTGAATGTATACGGCCCAGAGATAGAAAAATGGTTTACGGTCCAGAATCCTCAATTGCTTTGTCTATAGCCCTTTGTTCAGTGTTGCTAGGATCCATGTGATTCCCCAGGGAGTAGAAGCTTGATTTCAAATAGGCTTCTGTTCTCTGTCCCTTGTTTCTGACCTGAACTTGGGGTGCTCTCAGCCTAACATTCAACAGTATGCCCTACATACATATATTGCCAATTTTATCCTGTAGAAGTAGAGAGGACTGCCCATCCAGGTGTGTCGCTGAGCATTTAAAAATTTGCAAATATTTCACTGGGTTAGATAGGTTGGGAAAACCAGTCCTGGATGGAAACCTGTACTGGTAGCAGAAGGTAGATTAAGTTTGTTCTCCAACCTTGCAACTGCCAGTGTATTTTGCATTAAGATAAAGGTGTTATGAACTATATTTAGGATTCCTGTCAATTATCATGTGTCACCTTGGCAAATCCTTTACTTGGTTCCCTACATTAATCTTCCGCGTTTGTAGTAAATTTAGGACTTTTTTGTTCTGCTATTGTGATATTCATTTTTTTATTAAAATTTTTTTAATGTCTATTTATTTTTGAGAGGGAGAGAGAGCCAAGGAGGTACAGAGAGCCAGGGAGAAACACAAACCAAAGCAGGCTCCAGGCTCTGAGCTGTCAGCACAGAGCCCAATGCAGGGCTCGAACCCATGAACCACAAATTCGTGACCTGAGCCGAAGTCAGATGCTTAACTGACAGAGCCACCCAGGTGCCCCTTGTGATATTCATTTTAATGTTTATGATGACCATATTATATGAAATGGCCAATGGTTGGATTTAGGAGCTAATCATTGTAAAGAAAACATTAAATCCACATGCTATAAAATATTAAGTAGGCTTTAATAATCTTTTAGACAGGAACTGGCTCTGGTGCTGTCAGTCGGTAATCAACCTCTAGTCCTGAGCATGATAAAAGCTGAAAGGAAGGAGAGAAACAGTTCTTCCCTTGGGGGGGGGGGCTCCAGTCTAACAGGGGAGACATATGAACATAAGAAATACCATAATCAGACACATGGTCCTCCAGAAAACTCGCGGGGGAGTGTGACTGTTCTCCATCATGCCAACCATGTGTTTGGATGATTTTCCAAACATTTGCTGCTTTCCTCAATAACTTGTTTTGTATCTGTCATCTGTGAATGTATGATGAGAATATCTGTATTTGTAAAGCCAGTTAATAATTTTATTTTATCCACATGTGATCTTCATAAGAGCTTTTGAGCTGGGTAGGGCAGGTAGTTTTCAATCCACAGATGAGGAGGCTGTGGCCCAGATAGTTTAAATGTCTCACCTAGGATCACTCAGCTAATTCAGTTTAGAGCCAGGACTCTAACGAGGCTCTATTATGAGGATCAAATGAGATAATGGCTTTGGAACCATTTTGAAAGTATAAAATGGTATGCAAATGTGAGATGGCTGTTATTATTAGTTATGCTTACTGACCACCTAGCCTCTTTTTTTCTGGGTTTCTGTTTGCAGTCTGTGTCCCTTTAGGGTGAGAATTCTATGCCTTGGTTGCCTTTTAGGTTCTCAAATGATCTTTTCACCTTCAAGGGGTCCTTTCCTACTAATTGCATTCCGGGATAAGGTTGTCTTCCTTTTCAGTTTCAAAAGGTGTTCTCATTGGTTTGTCCTCCCATGGGACTCCTCTCCCCTTTCCTTGTCCTCTAGGAGCACCCATTATATCTTCCTTGAGGTGTATACACAGGCAAAACTAGCCACTGTCATTCAGCATCTTGCCTTAGCCAAAGGAAAGTAATGCATTTTGTTCCTTTCATGATGATGCCCTTCACTGGTCAGCCTTTCTAGTCACACTAATAAATAAGATTTGTGTTTTGAGGAGCTAGTTTTCAATAAGCCATGGTGTCTTTCCTATGTGGGAACAGATAGCAAGAGCTCTGTAATAATAGGATGTCAGAGCTGGAAAACATCTTAAAGAGATCGTCCAGTGATTCTAGTCCAACTTGAACGACACTTTATAGTTAGGGAAACATCAGACTAAAGCCGGGACTCATTCTCTCCTCCCCTAAGGCAGGGAGATGGGTTTGTAGTGTTTTAAAGGAAAAGCTCATGGGACATTCACATTAATATCCTGGAGAATGTTTATTTTACATTAATTTCTTTTTTAAACAA
The DNA here is from genome assembly GCF_014898765.1 of Herpailurus yagouaroundi. Lineage (NCBI taxonomy): Eukaryota > Metazoa > Chordata > Mammalia > Carnivora > Felidae > Herpailurus > Herpailurus yagouaroundi. Next base: position 6,902,145 of record NW_024420499.1, on the reverse strand, counting down.
GTCCTACAGCTCAGCTGAATCCTCATTCTACAGCTCAGAGGTCAGGCTTGGTTTCACACTCACAGTTTCTCTGTGAAGAAGGGGGGACCATGGTTTCTCAGGGAGGTAATGAGAGCCCAGGGCCATGCTCTGCAGACCTAGAAGATGAAAGCTGGATGGAATATAACCGCTGAAATAAGGGGACATTTAATTATGTTCAAATCACATTTGAAGTAATAGAATTCTGCCAAGTGCGGATCATGCTGAAATCAATCTTTCATTTCATAAGCATAGAATGCATTATTTTTATCTTAATCACCTGTACCAAAGCTCCTCTTTTTGTATTTCTACTTACTCACACAGCCTTATGATACCTTCTTACTTTTTTTTTCTCATAGACTTCTGTTTTTCAGGGCTGTCAGCCTGAAAAAAGAGCAGGGTTCAGGGTGAAGAAAGAGCAGACAGAAACAGTTTTATAATAGAGCAAGGGCAAATACGTAAATGTACATATTTGACTACATGGCAGTAACTAAATGAACAAATCAGTGTATGTGCGTGTGGGCATTTGTTTCTTAACATGGCACTTGGTAGACCAGCCTGCCCAGCCATTTCATCAGTGCATTTTTATGACAAACTCTTGTGTTTCCTGGCTAAAGCTTCATGATTACCTGTTATCAGTTCACACTCTATCAGTTTCACATCCTGTCTTTATCTTTTAGTGCACTCTCTAATTCTGCATAGATTAGTGATTCACAGACTCTTTGAAGTTGTGATACTTTGCCGTTGTTTAATTTCTGCCATACTGTTTCCCCCTGTCCTTTCTGAAAGTATTTTGTGATATAGGAGTCAAGTATTTTTGTTAGGAGTCTTATATTATGTAAACGAATAAAAGTTGGGAGCTGAGAGCTTTCTGACATCCACTGATCATTAGAGGTGTTCCAGGGGATTGCCAAACCTTGACCTACAAAAACAATTGGAAGGAATAAGCAATCCAGTAGGGTTTAGAATGACTACATAGTTGCATAGATGGCAGTGTAGTACAGTGGTGAACTGTTCATACTCCAGGGTCAGACCTGGGTTTGAATCTTTTTTGTTTGTTTGTTTTAAATTCAGATGTAATTCATGTATCATGATATCTTCACTGTTTGACAGCATACAATTTGGTGGATTTAACTATATTCACAAAGTCATGCAACCATCACCACTAATTCCTGAACGTTATCATCATCCCCCAAAGAGACTCTGTACCCATTAGCAGTCACACATACCCCCCATCCCTTTCTTTCCCCAGCCCTTGGCATCCACTAATCTACCTTCGTTCTTATGGATTTGCCTATTCTGGCATCGCATATAAAAAGAATCATATGATTTTTAGCATAATGCTTTCAAAGCTCATCTATGTTGTAGTATGTGTCAGTACTTTATTACTTGTTCTTGATGAATAATATTCCATTGTATGGACATACCACATTTGTTTATCCGTTCATCAGTTGATGGACATTTGGACTATTTCTACCACTTGGCTATTATGAATGATGCTGCTATGAACATTTGTGTGCAAGTTTTTGAGTGATCACATCTTCAGTTTTTCTAGCTCACATGCTAACTCTACATTTAACCATTGGAAGAATTGCCAGACTATTTCCTAAAGCAGCTGCACCATCTTACATTTCCACCAGCAATGTATGAAGGTTGCAATATTTCCAAATCCTGGCTGACAGTTGCTATTTTTTAAAATTATAGTCATCCTGATGAGTATGAAGTGGTGTTTCAGTGTGGTTTTTATTTGCATATCCCTGATGGCTTATGATGTTGAGTATCTTTTCATATGCTTACTAATCATTTATTTGTAAATCATCTTTGGAGAAATATCAATTCAGATCCTTTGCCCACTTTCTTGGTCTTTTTATTGTTGAGTTTTAAGAGTTCTGTATATTTCTAGATACTAGACCTGTGTCACATCTATGACCTGCAAGTATTTTTTCCCATTCTGTGAGCTGTCTTTTCACCTTCTTGGTTTGCAACACAGAAGTTTTAAATTTTGATGAAGTCAGATTTATCTATTTTTTTCTTTGGTTGCTTGTACATTTGGTATCATGTAAGAAACCTTTGCTTAATTTAATTTCACAAAGATTTACACCTGTGTTTCCTTCCAAGAGTTTTATAGCTTCTACACTTTCATTTAGGTTGTTGATTTGTTTTTAGTTAATTTTTTATATGGTGTGAGATAGGGCTCTAACTTCATCATCTTGCATGTGGATATGGAGTTGCCCCAATACCATTTGTTGAAAAGATTATTCTTTCCTCACTGAGTGGACTTGGAATCCTTATCAAAAGTCACTTGCCTGTAAATATAGGAATATATCAGGTTATTTCTGGATTCTCAGTTTTATTCTAGGTTTGAATCTTAGTTCTGCTACTTGCAAATAAGTGTGGTCTGGGAGAAGTTACTTTTTTTGATAATAATAGTACCTACCTTTTAGAGGATTGTTGTGAAAATTAAATGAGATAAGGCATATAAAGGGTATTATTTAGTGTCTGGCACATAGTAAATGCCAGATAAATTTTACGGGGAAAGGTGGTTAGATAATCAGGAAGGTAGTGAAAATGGGACATAGTTGAAAGGATGCTGAAATATTAGGAGTGGCCAGAACAAGGTGGCCTCATGAATGAGAGATGAGATGAACAGATGTTTGAAGAAGTTGAGAAAAAAATTCAGTTCCACAGTCTCAGCTAAAGCAATTGTGACTTGAAGATAAAACAGAATAGAAGCAGTATAGAAAAATTACTTACCATAAGCAACAAATTGTAACCATCCTCTATTATTCTTTGTAGAGCTGAAAATCATTAAGGTGGGTTATTTTAGAGCACTAGTGTTTGACTTTCTCTGTCAAGTACTCTTTTCTCTTGCTTTTTAAAAATGTTTTTTCCATTTTTTATTTGAGAGAGAGCATGAGTGGGGGAGAGGGGAAGAGGGAGAGGGAGGGAGGGAGAGAGAATCCCAAGCAGGCTCCACACTCAGCATGGAGCCCAATGTAGGACTTCATCCAACGACCCTGGGATCATGACCTGAGCTGAAATAAGAGTCAGATGCTCAACTGACTGAGCCACCCAGGCGCCCCTTTTCTTGCTTTTTAAAAATGCTTATTTATTTATTTAGAAAGAGAGGGAGACAGTGAGTGCAAGTGGGAGAAAGGCAGAGAGAGAGAAGGAGAAAGCAAATCCCAAGTAGGCTCCTCACTGTCAGCACAGAGCCTGATGCTGCTCGAACCCATGAACTGTGAAATCATGGCCAGAGCCCAAATCAAGAGTTGGTCACGAAACCAACTGAACCACCCAAGCGCCCCTGTCAAGGAATCTTTTGAGAACATTTTGAATGCTGTGGACAACCCTCTCCCCATGAGAATGCATATATGACAAACACAAAACATTCTTTAAACTGTTCTAGGAAGTTCAGAAATCCCTGGTTAAAAATCCTGTTTTGACCTTATTCAAGGCAATGCTGACCCATAGCATACTTTCCCAAGCTTAATTTCATAGTGAGGTTCAAGTGTTACACTTACTCAGGAGCAGTATTTACGGTTTCAGGGAAATTTGAAGAGCTTTTTGGCTTGTAGAGAAGGGTTTGTATGGCACTCTCCTAAGTAAGACTTAGAGGAGTACCACAGGTACTCTAATTGTTTTTGTATAGGTTTGAATGCATAGACATCTTTAGCAATGCTTCTGACCAACTGTCAATTTTTAAAAAAAAAATTTAATGTTTATTTATTTTTGAGAGAGAGAGAGAGAGAGAGAGAGAGAGAGAGAGAGTGCTTGAGTGGGAGAGGGGCAGAGAGAGAGGGAGATACAGAATTCGAACCATGGTCCAGGCTCTGAGCTGTCAGCACAGAGCTTGACGCGGGGCTCGAACTCATGAACCATGAGATCATGACCTAAGCCAAAGTCGGACTTAACCAACTGAGCCACCCAGACGCCCCTGACCAACTGTCATTTTGGAGGGAGGCTTACTCAATTCTCCCGGGTAGCTTTCAATGCAGATGTTAAAGAATGCAGACATCCAGTTCTGGAAGAGGTAGTAATAGAAATGCAGTGTGAAGTGGAGTTGGGCCTAGAAGGAAAAGATATGATTCTGGAGGGGACTTGGAATAAGAGGACGAATCAGAGCCCCCGGGGGGGGGGGGACACAGAGAGACAAAAATAGAAGTGGAAACATGCTGTTTAGAAACACTCTTGTAAATAGTCAAGATAAACTTCAGTGAAGGAGGTGGGATGATTGAAATAAAGGTGTAGGGGAAAGAGCAAAGGCGCTGGCATTAGACTGACCCAATGCTGTGGGTATGTATAATTCCTGGTTGATTTACTTAACAATGCTGAGCCCCAATTTCCTAACTATAATAGGGGCATGGTAGTACCTTCCTTACAGGATTCTCTCTCTCTCTCTCTCTCTTTTTTTTAAAGTTTTATTTATTTATTTTGAGAGAGAGAGAGCGAGCGAGCAGGGGAGGAGCAAAGGGAGGGAGGGAGAGAGAGAGAACCCCAAGCATGCACTGCATTCAGTGGGGAGCCAAATGTGGGGCTCGATCTCACAAACCATGAGATCCTGACCTGAGCCGAAATCCGGAGTCAGACGCTTAACCAACTGAGCCACCTAAATGCCCCTTCTCACAGGCTTCTTGATAGAATTTAATGAAATAATGTGTGTAAAGTGCTTAACAGTACTCAGAATACAAGAGGTGCTCAATAAATGCTAGGTCCTTTCTTCCAACTTGTACTTTTAAGGGATCTTTCATTTAACAATTATTGAATACCTAGCATGTATGAGGCACCATGCTATGATAAAATATGAAATAGTTGATGCCCTCAAGGAGCAGAGGGAGTTAGCTGGAGACAGATATGTAAATGAAATAAAACAGAATGTTCTGGAAGCCACCAGTGGTTGTGGTGATAACCATGTCATTATCAGTTACATGATAACCATATAAATGAAAAGACCCCTAGGTTTCCAGGCTTGGATAGTGATATTCATCCCATGGGGAAAATTGGAAGAAGAGCAGGTGTTTTGGGGTTTTTTTTTGGGGGGGGGGTTGGGGAGAATAAAAAATTCACTTATGGACATGTTGAATTTGATCAGTGGGGCTATCAAAGGCAGTATTCCTGCCTGGAACAAAAGTTGGAATCCATCATCTCTAACTAAAGTCTCTTCCAATTTTAAGGTTCTGTGATATATGCATATTGTAATTGGTTTACTTTTTCATCTCTATAGGTGAAAGCTGATAGATAATATAAGCTACATATTGCCAGCCAACAATTTTGAAGCACCTGTGAATTATAAAATAAGAATATCACATGTCTCACATTTTAAGAAAGTGGTTATCCAAACATCTGAACTTTCCAGACCAACTGAGAATGGCTATTTTACAAAAAGACTTTCTACTTCTACAGCCCAGTTTCCTTTAGATTTCCCTTAAATAGCTAGTTATCTTCGTGCACTTAAAAGGTTTGATTTAGAAACAGCTTTTAGGGATGCATCTACTGTACTTATTCACAAGGTATAATTGTACTCAGCGCTTAAGTATCCTGTGAGAAGGCTAGGCAGAGGTCACTGATTGACAAAATCTGAACAAATATCAGTGGCAGAATCAAAATTTTCAAGCCCTGGTGAGGGTCTCCAGTGCTAGTAAGATGATGAACAAAAGTTATTCAAAAGCAAATGATGTTTTTCTTTTTCTATAAATAGGATTAACATTTTTTGTCAGATAGTTTTGTCCTTAGTTAAGGCTAGGTTAGAACATTTCTCTGTGTTGGTTTTATTTAACAGAAGACCCGTGGCAGTATCTGTATGTTCAGCTCAGAAATATCTGTGGCAGAAGAGATAGGTTGGCCAAGAGATTAGTTTCATGTTAATTGGATGACTTCTTTTACTCTCCAAAACATGTACCAGAATGAAGACTACCAGGTCTGAAAATTTCTGGCTCCTCACCTTGCTAATTTATATCTGGATGTTGATTTGCATCTTGTTACATTTTAAGACACATGGGGAGGTGAGTTCCATAGTAGGTTTGTGCTAATTCAGTGGGTGTCTTATAATAAAATCCAGCTGAAACCACAAGGTGATATGTTGTCAGTATTGATCAGCAACTATTGCTGAGTAAATTTAACGGTTGAAATCATTTCTTATGGAGCTTGATGAGATGAAGGGTTTTCTGGAGGTGAGGGAAGGAAGTGGATACTAGCATCATTTGTTTCTAGTAACTCAGTTTACTAGAAATGGGATAGAACAGGAATTTCCATGAATGGTAACAGGAAGTAATTAAAGTTCACACTCTGAAGAACTTATTATTCTGCACCGAGAAGTACATTCTTCTGCAGCTCACTCTTGTTTTTTACACAGGCTCTCAGAATGGAGTCACTTCAAAAGCCAGAGAGTTAGCTTGAAATATGACCTGATTTTCCTTCCACTAGAGGTGAAATAGGTGCAGCCCCTATATTTTACCTTGAAGTAAAATACAGACCAATATTGGAGAATGGAGATTGAGAATTTTGCACAGACTCATCATAGTCCAGGACAAGAGATTTCAGTGGATAATATGTGACTGGCATGGGCCAGTATTATGAGCTGGAATAGTAATGTCGACCAGTAAACCAGGACTCCGAGGTGGCCACTTGGTTCTCTTATTAGTGCAGGAAAATAAACTCGAGCATTTGTCAACCACAAGGTGTGAAGGGGAGAAAGGCTTTTTGATTAACGCCCAGATTGCATTGCTATTGCTCCAGCATCACTGAGGAATCTAGCATGTAAAGCCTCCATTGGTTAGTGTATAATTATGCTGCAACCACTTTTCCTTTGGAAATACTTAGTGACTCTTGCATTGTATTCCTTGCAGGTGAAAGCCCAGCCTCTGCGGTTCTTAATGCCTCAGCAGGATTATTTTCACTAAAGATGGAAACACTGGAGTCTGAATTGACCTGTCCAATCTGCCTAGAGTTGTTTGAAGACCCCCTTCTTCTCCCTTGTGCTCATAGCCTCTGCTTCAGCTGTGCCCATCGAATCTTGGTCTCGAGCTGCGGCTCTGGTGAATCCATTGAACCCATTACCGCTTTTCAGTGTCCAACGTGCAGGTATGTTATCTCGCTGAACCACCGGGGCCTGGACGGCCTCAAGAGGAATGTGACTCTGCAGAACATTATCGATCGCTTTCAGAAGGCTTCCGTCAGTGGGCCCAATTCCCCAAGTGAGAGCCGCCGGGAGAGGACTTACAGGCCCAGCACTGCCATGTCTAGTGAGCGAATTGCTTGCCAGTTCTGTGAGCAGGACCCGCCAAGGGATGCAGTGAAAACATGCATCACCTGTGAGGTCTCCTACTGTGACCGTTGCCTGCGGGCCACACACCCCAACAAGAAACCTTTCACCAGCCACCGCCTGGTGGAACCAGTGCCAGACACACATCTTCGAGGGATCACCTGCCTGGACCATGAAAATGAGAAAGTGAACATGTATTGTGTATCTGATGACCAATTGATCTGTGCCTTATGCAAACTGGTGGGACGTCACCGAGACCATCAGGTTGCGTCCCTGAATGACCGATTTGAGAAACTCAAGGTAAGGGATCTGGGACATATCCCTTACCCAACTTGGTCTCTTTACACACAGTTGTACAGTTAGCAAGCTCCCTAATAAAGCTAGGTCCACTTTTCCTATATGACAAGTAAATTCACTCCAAGTTGTTCTCGTGAGGAATAGCCTCTGCTCACTTGCAAGCTCTCACTGGAACCTGTTTCGTCTGTTGCATAAACCTCCTTGCATTTATTCACCTCTGGCCAGTTCTGGAAGGGTTAGCCCCTGGCCTGCCACACCAGTAGTCTGTCCAGAGACACAATACCCTCTCTCCTTTGTCAGTGACATATTGCACACTACATATCATGATCTTTCCACCTCTTCTTTTAAGTATGTGAGTACCTATGTAGGTGTGCTGTAATTAGCATATGTGCTGATATGCATGTGTATGGGTCTAGCAGCGGGAAGGTTGGGTGTGTGTCTGTGGAGGTGTGGGTGGAGGTGTCTGAGTGTATTTATATGGAGGTGAGAGATTTTTGTGGATGACAGCTGTGTATGTGTTTGCACGCTCAGTACAGTAAAGCAACAAATGTTTGGCATCGGCTGCTTGCAACAAATTGCCATCAAGCCCTTAACAGGGGGCTAATTCTTTTTTTTTTTTTTTTAATTTTTTTTTTCCAACGTTTATTTATTTTTGGGACAGAGAGAGACAGAGCATGAACGGGGGAGGGGCAGAGAGAGAGGGAGACACAGAATCGGAAACAGGCTCCAGGCTCTGAGCCATCAGCCCAGAGCCTGACGCGGGGCTCGAACTCACGGACCGCGAGATCGTGACCTGGCTGAAGTCGGACGCTTAACCGACTGCGCCACCCAGGCACCCCAACAGGGGGCTAATTCTAAGCCTGCCTTAAAAAAATCCAAAACAAAACACACAAACGGACAAAAAGGAACCTCAGTTTACCACGAAATCAGGAAGGATAATCAAGTATCAGACCTAAAAATTTAAGCCGAAGGCAATAAATATTTAATCCAGTACCAGATTTTGTGCCAATGTTCATTTTTGTGGGTTGCAGACTGAACCACTTGGTTGCATTCCCCGCCTTGGAAGTTCCTAGTCTTTCATTTGCATTCAGTGGACAGAGTTTTCTGAAGTGGTTGTGCCACATGATATTTATGTGCAGGTCTCAGTGCCTATTTTGTTAAACCTTACTACTTCACATTGATGTTAACAAATGTCAGCTCTGGCCAATTGTCTTTTTTTTTAATTTTTAATGTTTATTTATTTTTGAGAGAGAGCAAGTGGGAGAGGGGCAGAGAGAGAGGGAGATACAGAATCTGAAGCAGGCTCCAGGTTCTGAACTGTCAGCACAGAGCCCCACACAGGGCTCAAACTCATGAACCATGAGGTCATTACCTGAGCTGAAGTTGGACACTTAACCAACTGAGCGACCCAGGTGCATCACCCCCCCAACCCCGGCCAATTGTCTTATTCCCATTACCTGCCTGCTGTGTGGTTTAACTTCTGTTAAGAAGGGAGCTATTTAGCAGAAATTCCAGAAAAGCAAAATGTTTAAATGACTGATAAAATTACTACCCCAAAAGAGACTGGATATATAAGCCAGTTTGGAAGGAAGACCCAGATAGGATGGAAGGAGGGCAAGAAGGAAGCAGAGATTTTCCTCTTGTGATGCTCTGAAAAAGTCAGGGTAACTTGACTTCATAAAAACTTCATAAAAAGTTTATGAAGGGGGGCGCCTGAGTGCCTCAGTTGGTTAAGAGTCCGACTCTTGATTTCACCTCAGGTCATGGTCTCTGGTTCATGAGTTCGAGCCCTGCTGTCAGCACAGAGCCCGCTTGGGATTCTCTCTCTGCCCCACCCTCTCACTCTCTTTCTCTTTCTCAAAATAAATAAATAAACTTAAAAAAATTGGTACAAATTTTATGAGGTTGGTGAAAGTAGCAATACTCAGAACAGGATATCTTTTCCCTTCTGTAATTTGTTGCAGGTAATATCGAGAGTAGTCACTTTGACAATGGTTTGTGCCTTTTTTGATTTTTATTTATATCTAATATTTACAAATTTGCACAAAGCTCAGTGTTTGTTGATTTCACTCAATGAGAATGATATTCTCATTCCAAAGCTGCAGAGAGGAATAATCTCATTGACTTCAGTTCTTAGAATCCTAAGATGCTAGGCCTTACTCTTGGTCTAGCTGAAGCCTTCCACTTTAATGTGGTGTAAACTAAGACTTTGATAGACTAAGTGATTTGGTCAAAGTCACAGAATTGGAACTGGAACTCAGCTTCTAGACTCTGACCTAAGTATCCTTTCTACTGTGGCATGCTGCCTTTGTTTTGGACCTAAGTTTTGCCCATGAAATGTGATTTGAAAACTTACCTTTATGCTCTGGCAATTGAACACTTCATGGGTCACAGATAATGATTAACAGCACTGGGGGAGGGGGAAGGACATACTGTATAAACTTACAGCCTCATAATGGTAAGAGATGGGAGTGGGGTTGCAGGAAGAGTGGAGGATATGGATGGAACAGTCTCTGCCAAATATTTGCAGGTGTTGGAACTATAATAAGGCATTGGCCTTGAGAAATACTCCAAACAGAAAAATCTGTATCCATATGTATGGTTGAGATAACAAAAGGCTGGAGAGAATAAGCCTGTATCTGCAGAACCCCAGCTTTTTGAAAACATCCGAAAAGATGAAAACATTGGCTGACTGATTAGATACTTGGCACCATGCAGCTATGGCACTTAGTCTCCAGGCTGGGATGGAGCACAAAAGTATTTTACCAAAAAGATACTTTAGTCTGTAACTAATCAGAAAGTTTTGGAGAAAGAATGGCCAGATTTTGAATTGTTCCCCTTTAATTTTTTTAGGAAATGTGCAGAAAATTCTGATTATAAATTAAGTGGAAACTTCTTTTGCTCATGTTTGGACCGAGAGTGGAAACATATGAATCATTCCCAACCGTGTGGTTTGTTATGTTCTTTGGAACATCTTGGACTTTGGGGAGGGAGAGGTGGTATGTGCGTGCGTGTGTGTGTGCACGCACACACGTGTGTGTGTGTGTGTGTGTGTGTGTGTGTGTGTGTTGGATGTGTGGGGATCACTCTGGTTTGGTGTCCAAGTATAAAAGGCTATTAGTTCTCCACATTAAGCAGAGAGGAAGCCTGACTTTTAGTGTCACATATACTCACTTCTTAGGTTCATTTTAAGTTAGAAAAGCATTTAGGATTATCTTCTTAATCTGCTGGATTCTTCCCCAAGGAGAAAGGAGAAAGCTGGTTGTCAGAAGCTACGGGGGAGATGGGCTTGGGCATACTCTGCTGACCCTGAGGGGAGCACGAGAGTCCTACAGGAGAAGTGGAAAGGATGATAGTATATATATCTAGGGGTTTTACGTTCTGGCCAGTAAGTGAATTGCTATTTATTTGGTTTTTTCTTTAACGTTTATTCATTTTTAAGAGACAGAGAAAGACAGAGCACAAGTGGGGGATGGGCAGAGAGAGAGGGAGACACAGATTCCGAAGCAGGCTCCAGGCTCTGAGATGTCAGCACAGAGTCCGACGCGGGGCTTGAACTCAAGAACTGCCAGATCATGACCTGAGCCAAAGTCAGATGCTTAACTGACTGAGCCACCCAGGCACCCATAATTGCTCTTTATTTGTACTTTTTGGTTCTGGAGCTTCATTTTTGGCCTTTGTAACCACCCTTTTTTGTACTAACCTCCCCGAGTTGGATTAGTGGTCTCTAGTATTTATTTGTTTGATAAAGAATAAACAAACTGTTATGTTATAAGATGAAAGGTCAGAATAACCAGAGGCCAGCCTGTCCTCTTAACATGTACTCAAAATGAATTAGAGGGTTTGGGATACTTAGTCTGGTTTATTATCCATATTTAGTTGTCCATTCTAACTATGTGTCCTTCAGAAGGCTACTTACTAGTGGTTCAATTAAATTCTTCAATTTCAAAGAATAATTTTGTTTGTGGCAGTTATTACAATAGTAAGGCCTATCAGAGTAATTATTTTCTCCATTACTTCTTTTCATTTACTATAAAAATGCTTCACGTATTAGAGTTTTCATTGTCACGAGTTTCTCCCCTTAGAAAAGATCAATGTTATTGCATTAGTAAGTGTTGGCTTTCTAAAAAGAGGTCAGGTTTTAGTGACTCTGTATTGATGACAGATCTCAACTGCTTATTCAAAGTCTTGTACCACTTGGTTCCTGTGCTGCCCATCTATCTTTCCCCACTACCACTTTCAGACATGCTACCTTTATCTGCCCAGACTAGCCTCCTAACAGTCTGTTAGACATACCACTCATTCTCTTTTCAAACTCTTAACTTTGACTCACGCTCTTCTCTTGACCTGCTGAGGAATCCTACCTACTCTGTAGTTCTCAACTGAACCCCTACAAGGCCACTCCAACACACCCCAACGGTACCATACATTCTTTGAGGCCAGACATAATGTCTTTTATTTCTTCAGTATTCTTGCTGTCTTGCACACATAGTAAGTATATGCTCAAGAAATCCAAATGAATTAAATCTTTAAAATGGATCCACAGGAAGTATACCAGCGTCTCTAGCTTGCTTTAGATCTCATCTTGTAAGATGGAAATCTGTCTTGCCATTATGACTACTTTCGAAGTCTGAAAAGAATCTCCTGTGCACTACTGATAATGTTCAAAGCCAGAGTGTTAGTAAAAGTATGGCATGTCCTTAATTTTAAGTTCCTATTCATTTGAATTGCTGGATTTTCCAACTGCCTAACCCTATGGTGACATCTGTATAAATCAGATGTGATTATTCTAATTCTCTTTGAGAGTGATGTCTTCACATTTCCATGCCCACAGCCTGCCAAAAATATAGCTGATGAAAACCAGGGGGGAATAGAGGAATTTCCTGAAAGGAATAAACAAGCACATTTTCTTTTTCTCATTACATTTCCACAAATTCATTACTACAAATAATTCTTAAATGCAGTTACATTTACATATCAGGGATCTTGTTATAAAATATGACCTGGCACTAGAGTAAGCTTTTTGTTATGGGAAAGTAAAACACACACAGACACACACACACACACGAAAAGAGAGGCTGAGACAGAGAGAACTAAAGATTGCTAGACAAAGAGAAGGGAGATATGAGACTTGGAGAGTGTTCAAAGGAAAGCCACAACGAGAGTTAAAAAGTTGGAAAATATGATATTCTAGATTCTTATCAGAGTTGATTACTTGCTCTTCTTCCTACTCCATTGCTCTGTCATCCACCCACCCATTCTCACTCAGCCACTGCCTTCTCCCAGTCATTTTTCTGCTCACCCACTTGACACCCACTTCTGTCTGCCAAGACAGATGCCCTCTCAACTTATCTACCAATGGACATTTGACAGTTTCAGAACCAGCATGCTGATTCATATAAGAGAAAGAAAGAAATATCCTTATGAAAGCCTGGGTTGAGAGAGGGTGTATTTGCATACATATGTATGTGTCACCATACAGGAATGTATGTATTTCTGCATGGTTGAGTGGCTGAGAATGACTGTGTTTGTATTTCTATGGATATCTATAAATGTGTTGTCACTGTGTGTGAGGCGGAGAGAGCGTCTGTGTTAATCTTCTGTGGGCATATCTGTGGATAAGTTGGGTATGAGGGAGCCATAAGTGTAAGGTCATGAGTATGTTCCCCCTAAGAAGGGGTATGGCCTCAGTAGAACCTATCCTGAGACTAAGGATCTCCCTGATAAATAAGCCATATCATAAGTCCTCATGATTAGAAAAATCTTCAGTGAGGCCAGATTGGGTTACCATAGGTGAGGGAAAAAGTTTTTCCTCAATTTCACTCACTTAGGTACTGAGCCACTGTAGTGAAATATAGTATGAGCAAAGCATTTGAGTCCAGATTTGCACTCTCTTAAGATATGGTGGTGGACATGTATGTATGGGGGTAAGGGTAATATCTGTCATGGGTTTCTAAACTAGCTAAACTAGCCTTCAACTGAAAATCGTAAAATCATTCTTGCTTATAGATCTGGCTTCTCTGTGGTCTCTTAATTGTCCAAGACTTGCTCCCCATTACTATACTATATACAAATCTCTCTCTGTGTGTTTTTTGTGTGGCAGGGGGATAAAAATGCATTTATTCCATCTCTACTCAAACTGTGTGCTAACACACTCATCTGAATTCCTGTTCTTTTCCCTCCAATAGTTATATTGATTACCTGGCTCTGTTCTCGTAGAACATTTCTGTGTTGGAAGATGTTTTCTGTTGTTTTTCTATAGGTTTGAGAGCAAGCTTAGCAAGTGGATACTCCTATTATCTGTGCTGTTATCTCTCTGTTTTTTTTTGTTTCTTTTGTCCCAAGTCTTTTCCTACCCAACATCTGCAAGGAGCTAACAACAATCATTAGTCTGAGCACAATTTACAAAATGTTGACTCAGAGACCAATTCCTGGGTGGATGAAAATCCTGTCTATTCTTATTGGGCAAAGGAACATATTACAGAAATATAAAATAGGTGAGGAAAGAATTATTAAACCCAAAGAAGTGAATTTGAAAGGGGAAAATGTGATACTGACATACAAGTTCTTGAAGGTTGATATAATGAGGTAATGTCTTGTTCTTTATCTCCCCTGAAGACAGACCAGATAATAACTTAAACTGTAGCACCAGTGATCGAGGCCAGGGATTCATTCATTCATTTAACAAACAATCCATGAACACTCATTTTGTTTACTGAACACTTACACCGTTCAAGTCATTGTGGTCAGAGCTGGGGACACAGGAAATGAGGCACAGTCCCTGCCTTGGGGAGCTTTGAACTTAGTAAGAGAGACAGGAAGTACATCAGAAATTCCAAGGCAGCCTGATAAGTGCCATGACAGAGGTTTGCACGGGATGCTCTGAAGCAAAGAGGAAGAATCAGGGAAAGGAAGTCACTGAGCTCAAAACAGGGAACCAGGAATGAGTTTGTCAGAAAAGAGGGTAAGAATGGAGAGAGACTGAAGAACGAATTGACGGGACTTGGCCAATGACTGTGTGGTTACAGACGATGGAGAGAAAGAAGTAAAAAATGATTTTGGAGTAGGAGATGTCTTGAAGAACAGTGGGTCGGGGATAGAAATGGGGAAATTAGGGAGGGGCTGGCAGTTTGGGTGGGCTGATTTGGCTTCAGATTTGAGTTTGATACGATCGTGGGTCATCCAACATGCATTCACTCATCCAACGTTTCCTGAACACCTATTACATGCCAAGTACCAGAAGGGATGTTGGGGTTATAGTGATAAAGAAAGCACAGTCCCAGCCCTGGTGGAGCTTTCAGCTTACTGTGGGGAGACAGATAGTTAAAGACACAGTTATAAGACAGTGTGGTGAGTTCTGTGACAGTGGAAGCACAAGGGATTGAGAGAGAGCACAGGAGGGACATCAAAAGAGACTTTGGGTAGGTTTTTGGATGCCCAGTTGGGGGACAGGGATGGAGTAAGGAGCCTCTGCTCCAGCAGAGAGAAAATAATTTGCTCAAATATCTGGAGGAGAGAAAGCACGGGGTACTCTCAGAACCAAAAGGGCAAGTGTTGTAGAAGGAGTTGAAATTCATGCCTTTGTGGTGGCGGAACGATCAGGGCTAGAGACATTAGATTGAATGCTTTTAGCATGGAGGTAGAGGCATGCAGTAGTGAGCTGAGTGAAGGCCCAGGACTGAGCCTTGCAGCACACTCAAGGTCTAGAAGGTAGACATGAAAGAAGAGCAGGTGAAGGAGAAAGAGGATGATGTACATGACAGGCAGGAACTGAAGAGGAACAGTTCAAGTAGAATACAATATTGAGGACTCCAGGAAAGCAGAGTTGGCTTTGGCTCACTATTCTGTTACCAAAGTAAACACTGGATTTAGTGTTTTCTTTTAGAAGGACCAAATAACAATATATGCTTTAATGCTAGAGATTTAACCATGCTGTGCACCTGAAAAGAGGGGGAAGAAACAAAATGCAGGATGGTCCATGTAACATTCCTGATAAGGGCCTATGGGAGGCATGGGTCTTTAATGAATGACTTCAGAACATTCTGGAAAAAAGAGGGATGGCTACCTGGTTCACCTGGCTTGAGGACCAGTCTGGTCATTCTCTAACAAACCTCAAGTAGAGTAGACCTTGTACATCCAGTATATCACCTGGATCCCATTCTGGGACATAGCCCCATGCCTGTATAACAGCAAATACATGTTTGGGGATGGAAGACACTCCAGCATAAGGGTGTGGGCTTCAGTTGGTGGACCAGATGGTGTGTTCTGCTGTTGAAAGGCCATATGTAATTGATACATAAAGTGACAGACTGAAGCGAAAGCAAAGTGAGTATTTTAAGACAAGCAGTTAAAAAAAGAAAGCAGAATGCGACCCCAAAAATGTGCTAAGATTTTTGGCTACTGGCTTTTGGAATATCTGGGAACATCAGTGAGCAGACAGGATGTCAGAAAAAGAGCATGTCGATAAATAGTAATGGGGTCACTGGCTCAGATCATCTTTTTTTTTTTTTAAATTACAGCAGGATTCTTTTATTTTTTTTTTTTAACATTTATTTATTATTGAAAGACAGAGAGAGTCAGAGCATGAGCAGAGGACAGCAGAGGGAGAGGGAGACACAGAATCTGAAGCAGGCTCCAGGCTCTGAGCTGTCAGCACAGAGCCCGACGCAGGGCTTGAACTCACAAACTGCGAGATCATGACCGGAGCCAAAGTCGGACGCCCAACCTACTGAGCCACCCAGGCACGCCATCAGATCATTTTTAAAGATGACGTTGTCTTTTGCGGATTGGGGAAGGCTCCAGTTTGGGGTACATTGGCCTTTATTCCCTTCCCTCCTCCCCCTGCCTCTCCCAAAGTTCAATTCCCACATCAAAACAGTTGGGATCTTGTGTAGACTTAAATAATGTTCCCCTGGTACCTTTTAGAAAACCAAAGACTCTACAGGCATTTGGTGGCAATACTATATGTTTAAATAGAACAGACAGAAGCTTCACCCCCTTTTTAAGCTTTGAGACTTGCTGTGGCAGGTAGGTGTGTGTAAGTGTGCTCATGTATGTGTGAGCACGTATGCCTTCACAGAGCATGACAGGTGGCGATCGTGGTCGAGAGTGCATGCCACCAGGGGAATCTCTGGCTTTCATGAAGAGGCAGTGTTTTGCCTCTTGGTTTCTTGAGGGAGCCAATGGGAAAGTTAATCTGAAACAACCTGTGTCTAAAGAAATGAAAAAAAAATCCCAGCAATTATCCCATTTCTTTTTATGGGATGCTGTCTGGAAGAATAGCCTGAGCCTGGTTTCTCAGAATCGGGAAACATTTTCCTCTTTGTGAAGGGTATAACAGAACACAAAGAGGTCAAGTGTATATGATACAAATGAAGTGGAAACTGGATAAAAATGGAATCCGTGTTGACCGCCAGTTTAGCTAACTTGGGCCTTTTAAAACCTCAATTATGCAAATCAGCCAAATATTCCCCTCACGTTGTGCCATTGAGACGTGTGTACAGTTTTGTGAAAGCTGTAATGATGGAGTCATCCAGAGGTGAAGAGGATCTCAGTTTCATAGTGCAAATGGCTTCTCTAACTCTCACACAGGGAAAGCACGGAAGGACCCAGAGGTAACCTCCTGCAGTAGGAAATGGGAACTTCATCCTGCTCCCCTGCCAACCTCCCGTCCCCATTTCCTCCCAGCAGATATCTCCATTCCAACATCCCCTGCCACTTTGGCTCTCTCTTTTGTCATGGTTCAACTGTTCTAGAAAGCCACACTAAACTAGGCCTGGACACAGGGAGCCTGGCCCAGTGATTAACTGGACGACACAAGAGAAGAGCAAAACAAACCAATTTTTAAAAGCCAAACACAACACAACCATGAAGAGTCATGTTTAGTTTTACATATAGAGACTATATAATCTCACACACACACACACACATGCACACGCACACGCACACACACGCACACACAGAGGCACATGCATGCCCACACAAACACATACATACGTGTACTCTCTTGGTCTGCCCCGCCAGAGGATAGGCAAGATAATTACTTGGCTAAATCAATGAAATGACTCAAGCCTAAAGTGGCCCAGAATTTCTAGTTCTAAGTGATTTGTCAGTGCTAGGCATGATAAGGAAGGGTGAGGAAATAGACTGCATAATTGTATCAATTCTCTGCTTCCCTTTGCATATGTTCATTATTGAGAATCAATTTCAGTTTGAGAGGAGGCTTTAATTCCTTGTAAATGAATAGGAAGTGAGTAAATAAATGTTCAGGGTTTTCCTCAAATTATGTCTCGTAATGTAACAAAACAGTGGCAAAAAGCCATCAACAGATGGTGTTTTCATTAGCCAGAGATTTATTTTTTCAAAGCATTTTCATATTAATGAAGTAAGGTTGAAATTAGAGTCATCTTGTCAGTTCTAATTCTGTGTTGTTAAAATGTGCTGGTGTTCTACAAATTGCTAGAAGGCCAGAGCAAAATAACCATTTGCCACAATTTTGTGACAGTAACCCAAGGTCCATAGTCTAACCAGACCCCAAATTATGCTTTCAGCCCTAATTTTTATTTTCAGTGGCTTCACAGAAACTGTGAGTCTCCATTCTGGGCCATAAATGAGGAACACACGGATCTTAGTCCTGCTCTGTACTATGAATTATTTATAGGATGTTTGTTTCATGACAAGCGTTGCAACAGGTTGCATGTACTTGTTAGAAAACATTTTCCCCATGGAATCCTAAGTTTGAATGGAAACGCAATACAGTTTGAAACATGACTTTCTAATACTGTGTCTGCTCCGACTTCATCAATCTACATTACATTTACCTAATATGCCAATGTAGTCGATGGTGATACATGGGTTTTCCATTGATCTAGGAATCGGGACCACTGTGCTAGTGGAAGTCATAAACTGATCGAGCCCATTACCAATGCCCACTCTCTAACCTAAGCTGGACCCTTTCATCAGACCGTAGCTCTATCTTATTCACACTCAGCCAAATTTTTTTTAAAAAAATTTTTTTCCACGTTTTTATTTTATTTTTGGGACAGAGAGAGACAGAGCATGAACGGGGGAGGGGCAGAGAGAGAGGGAGACACAGAATCGGAAACAGGCTCCAGGCTCTGAGCCATCAGCCCAGAGCCTGACGCGGGGCTCGAACTCACGGACCGCGAGATCGTGACCTGGCTGAAGTCGGACGCTTAACCGACTTACACTCAGCCAAATTTTTGAAGAGGAGTCCAGACTGGTAGCCTCCACATCGTCACTGCTGACGTACTCCCTAACTCTGCATTTTGGCATTTGCTTCCAACACTCTACTGAAACTCCTTTTTCAGAGGTCACTCGTGGCTTCTAATGACCATATCCAAATGCCTTTTACTAGTCCTCATATTTCTTGTACTCTCTGCATGTTTGACAGTGACAGATCCCTTCTTGAAACATGTTTCTCTCGATTATCCTCTCAGCTTGGCCCAGACTTGCATTACCAACTGCCTTGAATATTGCAGCATCCTCTTAACCAGCGTCCCTGGCCTTAGTTTCAGTCTGCCCCACATATTGCTGATATATTGATCTCATAAACACGGCCCTGATTATGTCATTGTCTTACTCAAAAGCCTTTGGGAAGTCCCCACTGCTAAAAAATAAAAGGAGGTACAAATTCCTTACCTAGGCATTCAAGACCTTCAAAACAGGACCTCCACCTCCATTTCTGACCTTGTCCCCCACTACTCTCTTGTACCCTCTCTTCTAGCCCAAGTCAACTTCTCTTCCCTGAACATGTCCTTATACTTAATTCTCTTTTACTCATGTTATTCCTTGTGCCTGGAACACCCTGTCCGCCTCCATCTCTGTTTGTTAGAATCCCACTTATCCTTCAAGACCCACCTTAATGTCACCTCCTCTTTCTCTTTGAATTCACGGCACCTTCAACAGAGTAGGTACTCATTACTTTTTGTTGTATTAAATCTCTGAACTACTGCCATTTCTTTTTTTTTTTTCTTGTGATATCTACTTATCTTAGAGATCATGCCTAAACCAACAATTGCTGCCCTTCTTTTTCCCTTCTCCATTCTCTTTGCCCTTGCTAAGGAGAAGGCCACAGATTGAGATGGTTGTGGAGTTAAAGAGGGCCAGGGGAGAAACCATGCCCAAACCAAGAACAATGGAATAAATGGGGAAAAATCACTTCCATGGGAATAAAGCCAAAGAAACTAATAGAAATCTGGCAAGAGGGAAGCGAAGATTAAGCTGGTTCTCATAATCTGGTTTGAGAACAAGTGAGATCAGACTGCCCATCGTAGAAATACATATATCCATGGGAATACATTCTCTGGGATGGACTCCTGGGACAGTGCCAAGAATACTAAGGAGCCACAGCTACTTAGTAGACAAGAAAGGGGCCAAGTACATGAGTCCTCTCCCCCTTCCCCCACTTCCCTTTGCTTCTCCCTCCATTCCCTTGTATCAAAAACATGAACTTTGAACAATCACAAACCAAAGGAGCCATGGAGACCGTAATGAAGCAATGTACACAACCAAGGGAAGGGATGTTAGCAGAGGAAGGGCCAAGAAGTTGGGGTATTTGGAACAGACTTTGTGGGGGTGTTGGGATGGTGAGTGAGAGAGGAGTGGATTTTGGGACTAGTCCTAAAGGAGAAGCAGCCACCAAAGCTGAAGACTTGGGAATGGGAAGGAATATAAAAGCCCATTATCAACCAAGAGTAAAGAACATTGTGTTTTTTTCACATAAGGAATGGGAGGGAGCAGCCTGCTCACCTGAAAATGTGCTAAGAGTTCTGAGTGCTGTTGTAATTTTGTTATATTCAACAGATTTACACAGTGGTTCTAATGCACACCTAAGAAGATCTATGTACCAGTAAGCAATGATAAGCCATGGATGTCCTATCTTGATATGGCCAGGAGTTGTCACTTTGAAGTCTACCGTCTCCATGGGCTAGTCCTTAGGGCCAAAGAAGAGGAGCTATGAGATACAATGCTTGATTTTTTTTAATTAAAAAATATTTAAAATGTTTATTTTTGAGAGAGTGTGAGAGAGAGAGAGAACGTGGGCAAGAGATGGGGCAGAGAGAGAGGGAGACACAGAATCCCAAGCAGGCTCCAGGCTTTGAACTGTCAGCACAGAGCTGGCGTGGGACTCAAACTCACAAACCATGAGATCATGACCTGAGCCGACGTCAGATGCTCAACTGACTGAGTCACCCAGGCACCCCTAAATTTTTTTAATGTTTATTTTTGAGAGAGAGAGAGAATGGGGGAGTGACAGAGAGAGAGGGAGACATAAAATCTGAAGCAGGCTCCAGGCTCTGAGCTGTAAGCACAGAGCCCAGTGCGAGGCTCGAACTGAGCCTAAGTTGGAAGCTTAACCGACTGAGCCACCAAGGTGCCCCATACAATGCTCGATCTTGATGAATCTCACACTTAATTAAAGTACAGTCTTTTTTTCCCCTGAAGGAACCTACTGATAAATCTAAAATGGTTTCAATAAAAAGACGAAAAAATCACAAATACTTGGAAAAAGCTGTGGCTGAGGCAAGAGACCTGGGTTCTAGTCCCAGCTTTGTCACATACTAATTATAGAACTATGAAGGACACTTTACCCCCATTCTGAAGCTCAGTTCTCATCTGTAAAATGCTGACATATCCTACCTCATGGATTGTTATGGTTATTAAATGGTATATATGAAATCGCCTAGCATAATGTCTGGCAAGTACTGATTGTTCAATAAATTATAGTTCCCTTTGTCTACTCATCTGTAAAAGAGAGAATAATACCTATTCTTATGCCACACTGTTACTATGAAGGCAAAATACTATGAATACTTTAAAAAGTTAATATTATAGAAAACATAAAGTTGCCTTAATATCATGAAATTCTACATCCACGAAGTCATGAATGTCATCTTTTTTCCAATAATGAGAGCCTGGAGCAAAAAAGGTACAGTGTAGTTAATTAGCACCTAGAACAATGCTTGGCCCATAGCAAGTGCTCAGTGAATCTTTGAATGTTTGTCAATTGACCAAATGACCTCCACATAATGTTGGTTCTCCAGCTCATTGAACATTTCTTATTTTTTCCCCTCTTCCCTGTTTCCCTCTGGCTTCATACTCTCTGCGATGACAGCAAACTCTGGAGATGAACCTCACCAACCTGGTTAAGCGCAACAGTGAACTAGAAAATCAAATGGCCAAACTAATACAGATCTGCCAGCAAGTTGAGGTACGTAACAGAAACATTTGCATTTCCTTCAGAGGACCTGGATCAGGTGGTCAGTTGGGGGGCAGTTGAGTTCTGTCAGAGTGTAGCTCAGCCATTTGGAGTGAAAGACTGAATGGCAGTTCTGGGGAAGTCTCATTCCTTTAGGATGCTTGTTCCAAGAAAAGGGGCAGATAGATATTATTTACACAAAAATAGATACATGGTGGCGATGGATTGGGGAGACAGAACTTCTTTCCAAGCGGCAAGCAATGGGAGAATCCAACATGAGGTGTGTTTCTTCTTTCATCAGTTATGGACATCTTAGCCCCCTAAAGAGATCTCTGAGGTGTCACAGGGGATCTGGGAATCCTGGGTCCTTGGTGTAGGGTGAGGTTTGTTCTGTGCAATATTGTGTCCACGACAGTATTATCAAGACTGCTCCTCCTCTTCCTAGCCTCTCCTCCCTTTGTCCCCACACACCTCATTTGGTCCTCACTCATCGCCTTGCCACTTACTCTTGTTATCAACAAATAAGATCTATGTTCAAGTTGTCTGTGAATTATAAAGTGTCATACAAGTATAAGGTTTTCAAAACTTGTTACCTACGTGATATCTACATCAATAGAGCAGAGCTTCCAAGAGGAGTCTTTTCATAAGTGGATGTAATAAAAGAAAGATGTTATTTCTCCCTCTTTCTCAAGAGCATGGAACTTCAGCTGTAGCATTTGGTTTTGTGTTGATTTTGTTAAAGAGGCAATGGTAGGGCTTAAAGTCTAAACAGGGTTGGGTAAAATGTTATAGGACCCCTTCTGGGCAGTGACAAGATAAAAATTTTTCTAATTCTATTTACAACCTGATAGTCTAGTTCTAATCTTACTCATGTGACAGATAAATGTAATGGTTCAAGTAAAATCCCACCTAGGGATTTATATTTAAGAGAGTATGAGACTCTTGTTGCGAGAAGAATCTTATATGAGTAACCACTCTTGATTGTTTGGATTTCTTAAAGTATTGCATTTCTTAAAAAAAACTTTTTTTAATATTGGGGCGCCTGGGTGGCTCAGCCGGTTGAGCCTCTGACTCTTGACTTTGGCTCAGGTCATGATCTCACAGTTCGTGGGTTCCAGCCCCGTGTCAGGCTCTGCACTGACAGCGTGGAGCCTGCTTGGGTTTCTGTCTCCCTCTCTCTTTTCCTCTTCCCTGCTTACTCTCTACCTCTTTCTCAAAAAATAAATAAAAATACAAAAAAAAATTAAAAACAGTTTTTTAACGTTTATTTTTGAGAGACAGAGCATGAGCAGGGGAGGGGCAGAGAGAGAGGGAGACACAGAATCTGAAGCAGATTGCAGGCTCTGAGCTGTCAGCACAGAGCCCGATGTGGGACTCAAACTCACAAACTGTGAGATCATGACCCAAGCTGAAGACGGACACTTAACCAACTGAGCCACCCAGGCACCCCTAAAGGACTGCATTTCTTAAAGTGGGGTGTACTTGGATGATGAGCATATCATGGCAATTTAATCCCTGCTGGGCACTCCCATTTGTGGAAGAGAGTGGCGCTATGTGGAGGGTACATAGGATACCAGGTGCGAGATTGTGGAATATCGTGGGAAATTTAGGGAGAAGCCCAAGGAATGGAAAGAAAGAATCGAACGTACGTTGCAAAGCTGGCTTCTAGACTTGACTCTGCCATTAACTGATAGTATGAATTTGAGTAAATCATTTAGCTTCTCAGCTTCAGTGTTCTTACCTGCAAAATAAGAGCTTGAACTGACTACATGACCTTTGATGTGTCTTCCAGACTTCACAGGTCATGATTCTGTGAATGGTTACTTTCTTTATACTCTTCTTTTGCTCTTTGATTTCATCCTTTACAAGTGGGGAGAAACAAAACAGAAGGCATTTCAGAGTGCTTTTCAGCTAGTCAGAATCCCTCTGTGTTCCACTCAATCAAAGCTCCTGATTATGCTGCTAGATTACAGTATGAGAAACCCATACTGGTGGAGAGACAAGGAATCATTGTAAGCAGGAGACAAGATAAGGAATCCCTTGGCTTAGAATTTTCAATGATTGAGGGCAGGGTAATGGCTAATAGTGAATAAAATGTGGTTAGAAATTATAATTATCACCTTCCTCATTCTCATCAAAAAGACTATTAAGTATAGTGTCTGAGTTGTAGTCAAATTAGCCAGGTAAGCAGTTTATTTTCATTGCTTATTCATCCTAAGACCTCTCTAACATCTTATCATCCCGCCCCTGGGAAGTGTATCACTCTGACCAGCCTCACCCAAACATAGCCCTGTTGTGGCCTTTCCCAGCCCACTGCACCCATCAAACCTCTGTATGCAGGGCCCCACTCTTTTCAAGTAGCAAGGAGCTAGTCTCATAAAACAATGCATCATTGTGTTAATAGAGAACTACTCATTCCGGCCCCTCTAGGTAAAAGTGATGTTTTAACAGTGCCTTGTTTGAGCCTTCAGGAGATGACACGAGAGCTGCCAAATGGGAGGGAAGAGCAGCCCCATGATGAAACAGCAGAGGAGGTGATTAAGAAGCTCCCTTAGGGATGCTTGTTAAATCCGTTGTATAGGCCTGTCTGTTCTGGCACACGAAAGGTCACCTTTTACTAATATGTATTTACGCACAGCACTGTGCTGGGTACCAAGAAAAGAGCACAGGCACAGTGTCTGCCCTCGGAAGGCTTACACGCTGCACACATCCACCCTGATACAGATATACATGTGCAGGAAATATAGATAATGGAATAAAATGTCAAATGACAGTTGGCAAAGAACCATGACATACTGCATTATATGTCGAGGGTGAGAGTGTATGTCGGGACTTGACTCCATTGGCTTTCCAGTTTTAGGATTCTGTCTTTGACAGGAACCGTTCAGGATGGTTTATGGAAGAGCGCGGCTGGGCTCTGACATCATCCCTTCTGAAAGGTTAGGGATGTGCCCTAAACTGGCTCCTAATAATAGGGTGAATCCAGGGTACTCATTATACTCATTCAGCACAGAGCCTGTGTGTCCAGGAGGCTTTGGAACAAGGCCTGGGATTAGAAATGCAGTTAAAGAAGGGACTTGAGACTCCATAAATGCTTGTAAATAGTTTCCAAAATGAAATAAATAGTAGGATACCGTCTGCCATGAGAACTGGACACTAAAGGATGATTTGAGTTTTTTGCATCTTATCTAATCCAGATTTATCTATAGGGAATGACTATATTCACAGAGCAAAGCAGACCTTTCACTTAGGGTGGGGATGGAAGATACAAGCTAAGGCACTTCTGAGAAAACTGGAAGAGGCTATTTTCCTGCCAAACCTGTTCCTCTTCCTTATTGTCTGCAAATATTTTTGTCAGAGACTGACTTTTCATAAAGGGGCCATAAATACTGCCTCTCTCTCTCTCAGTTCTCTCTCCTTGTTCTCTGTTCTCCTCAAAAGTAAACAAAGCTGCACTCTTCCTATTATTACAGAAACAGAGATTAGGATCACCGCAGATTTGTTCGCTGAATTCTTCAGCAATTCAGCTTGTTCCCGTCACAGCCCAGCCTTCAGAATTCAGGGGATAGGCAGTTGGAAAATATTTTTTATTTTGGTTGGGACTGGAGAGCTCCGGAAGGAGGTAGAAGCAGAAAGAAGACTCCTTTAATCTGGTTAAGGGAGGGCATGCTTTGACTTTGCTCCTCTGGCCACTTGATCTCTATATATAGTTCTTTGTCCTGTCTCATCAGGCATCCTTTGTTGACATTGCCAAAGGAAATCTCTGTTTAATGCATAGCCAAGGGAAAATGTATACCAACAGATGAATATTTCCTCTTGGCTTCCAAGACTGCACCGTTTTGTGAATAACAAGCATTCCTGAAAACATCGAGGGGAAGAAAAATAGTTAAATACTTAGTAATCAATCAGTCAACAACAAAGTGTTTCTGCAGCAGATACTGCATACTCAGTGTGGTGGGCAATTTGGGAACTATAAAAGAAACATATGCTGTTGATGGCCTCCAGGAACTTTGGAGTCCAGCTAGGGAAAACACTGTGTCTCTCAAGCAAGCGACATGTGTATGGGGAGTACAAATGAATGCAATGTAGGCTTTCCACTTTTACTTATTTAGTCTTGTTGGTAACTTCTGGGCACTGAGCATATGAAAGCACTTTCCTGGAGATTTTGTGTGCGCCCTGTTTTCCTCCCCTCGGGAACTGCTGCAGCACAACGGGTTAGTCTATCCCAGGAGCTCCATGGGAAGATTGATTTCTTTCTGGCCCTTCCCAAGCCTTTTCAAGGAGCTGGGGGGCTTTCCTTAGTTGAGGGGAATTTCAGCTTTCTGTCTTGCCCCCAGCTCTTAGCTTCAGTACCTTTCAGAAGACTTACTGTGGGTGGCTTGGGTGGCTTGGCTACTTGAGTGGCTTACTGTTTGTACTGTGTACTGCAAGGGCATTTGGTTTGGGAAGGGCAAGAATAAATGCCTGACTGCTTTTCCAAGCATAAAAACAGGTGGCTTTTTTCCCAGGAATTGATTTTTAAGAACCCCACTTCTATGGATTTCAGTAGATGGTCCTTTAGTGTTTTAGAGTGGTCAAGCTAGACGAGAAAATCAAATCTAAATCATTAAAGCACAAATCTGTTGTTGGAAGACTCTTCTCCAAGCCCCAAGGCCATGACAAAATTAAGCAATGAATAGAGTGAACTAAGTGTAATCAGGGGAAATTTCATAGAGAAAATGCATTTTAGCCGAAGATTTAAGGAGAGAAAATAAAGTACTCCCTCTGCTGAGACAGTGTTTCATATGGGCAAAATCGTCTGCTACGCTCTGAGTGTATGCTAGGTAGATAGAGATAAATAGGAAATGGTCCCTGCCCTCAACTCAGGGAACTGACCTGGCAGGTAAATTGTCAAATATAGTGTCAAGTGATAATTATTGTAATGAAAGCAAAGTGCAAGATGACAGGCTAGCCTAGAGAAAGAAACACCTAAGTCTGCCCAAGGGACTTAGGAAAGAAAATAGGGTGAAATAAAAATGGAGTTCTCTTGAAATAGGAGGAGAATTTTCCCAACAAAAATGAGGTGAGGTAGTGAAGGGGACCACGGTCAAGAACACAGAAGGGTAAAGAGCACAGAGATATACAGGGCACCATTACAAGTTTGCTTCAGCCAGAATGTGCGATGTGAGGACCATCGCAAGAGATGAGTGTGGAGAAGTAGCTAGGGCCTAGATAATGAAGGACCTTGTAGGCCATGCATAGGTATTTGGACTTTATCCTGAAGACTCTGGGGAGCCATGGAAGGATTTAAAGCAGATGAATAACTGGATAAGGCCTGCACTTCAGGATTGCTCTGGCTGTAGTATGGTGGATAGAGCAAGGGTCAAGGGTCAAAAGTGAAAGCAAAGAGACCAACCAGTTAGGTGGCTTTTACTGATACAGGGAGAGACAAAGACCCAACCTAAGGCAGTGGTAGTAGGGTTAGGGAGGAGGGGATACATTCAAAACATTTGTGGGAGGTAGAATCAATATTACTTGGTGATCAGTTAGATGCAATGGGTGAAGGGGTGAGAAAATAGTAGGATGATCCCCACGTTTCTGGCTTGGGTCACTGAATGGGTGTGTCACCTTTTAACTAAGTTATGGAGTACAGATGGAGTTAATTTTCTTTTTCTTTAAAAAATTTTTTTTTAACATTTATTTATTTTTGAGAGACACAGAGAGACAGAGCATGAGTAGGGGAGGGGCAGAGAAGAGAGGAAGACATAGAATCCAAAGCAGGTTCCAGGCTCTGAGCTGTCAGCACGGAGCCCAACATGGGGCTCAAACTCACAGACCTTGAGATCATGACCTGAGCTGAAGTTGGATGCTTAACCTGAGCCACCCAGGTGCCCCTCTTTTTATTTTTTAAAGGTTTTATTTTAAAGTAATCTCCATACCCAACGTGGGGCTCAAACTCACAACCCCAAAATCAAGAGTCTCACACTCTACCAACTGAGCCAGCCAGGCACCCCGAGATGGAGTTCTTTTTAGACATGAGAGGTTTATTGCGCTGTGGGTCAGACAGGCAGGTAAGTAAGTGGGCAGCTGGCTTGCTGGATCTGGAGGTCAGGAGAGAGGTCTGGGAAAGTGATAAAGACCTAGGACTCGTGAGCACCGAAGTGGCACATAAAGCCATGCAGAATGTGTAGAACGAGAAGACCCAGGACAGATCAGCCCAATTGTCACTCAGAATACAACAGACTCATCAATCAATGGCTTTATGTACCATGTTTTGCAAGTTGCATATTATTGTTGCCTGTGGTCTGGGTGAGGACAGATGTCCATCTATGTTGTGCAAGTGTGTGTCCATGTGGGAATGGCATTGTGTGTATCTAGAATGGTATTTGCACATGCCTTTCTTGGTGGTGATAAGCTTTCCATAGAGCACACACGTGCTCTTACGTGCCTTTGCACATGCTATGTATTGGTCTGTTTCATAGGTGGCTGCCTGGGTGTTCATCTCGTGTGTGTGTGTGTGTGTGTGTGTGTGTGTGTGTGTGTGTGTGTGTATGTAGGAGATATTGTAAAGAGGGTATATGTGGAAAGAAGAATGTATGTCTAGAGAGAGAACTGGTGGTCAAAGTGGGTCGTGAGGACATCTTTGACCTCTATATTTGCCCTCAGAGGGTTCTTTTCGAGCCTGTGGTATTTTCTCCATACAGGAGAAACCAGGATGCAACTGGAGGAGATTTCCCTGTTTCCAATCAGAAGTGTTGTCTCTTGTGTTTAGAGCAGGTTTCCCCTGTCTTCTCCTCTACTTCCCAGGCCTGTTCCGGCTTCTCCTTAGCAACATCAAAGGCACAAGCCAATCACTGGCTTTGGAATAATTTCTAAACTAATCAAACATTAGCTACAAAAAAATTGCATTTTATCAATGGGAGTCCATGTTGTATAAGAGCACAAAATTGCACTTTTAGCTCCTCCACTGCCCCACTGCATCCGAGTAATTGTGCTCCTGCACAAATCAGCAGATGCCTGGAGTGCATGAAGATGTCTTCTTAGAAACATGTCAGATGGAGGGGCAATCACAGGGCATGAGGAGGATTGGAGAAGGTGAGAGGACAAGGCAGGAAAGGAGTCCAATGGTAGATGGTGAGAGAGTATGTGAAAAAGAAAGGGAAAACAATCCCAATGTACCAGTTTACTCTCAAGTGCACACACAACAGAGTTCTTGCCAAATTTGTGAGGGTGTTCTAGCATCTGAAGAGCTCTGAATTTTCTGGCCTCCTGGGGCTCTTCTGGGGTTCTGATTGCCACCCAGTCATCAGCCCAGAAACCTGAACTATTTTAGGATTCCATTGGCTTTCGAATGAAATGGAATTTATGTTTTATTGGTAGTGCAGAAAGAACATTTACATTGAAGGAGTAAAACACAAAAATCTGATCTCACACGTGAGTAGGCAAATTGTATATTGTCTGCATGCCAGGGAGTAGAATTAAACATCTTCATGCTTTCACACTCCATTTCTGTCAAAAGCAGGTTATTGGCAGCAAACCATCTGAAGAAAACCACTGACCTACAGTGAGCACTGCCGAGTCCCATGCTTAATGCTAACCTACTGTATAGCTGCAAATGCAGTGACACACCATTAGTCCAGTAGGCAAAAGCAAATGGTATTCCCAGGGTTTTGCTGTTCATTATTTATGTTTTTTTAATGTTTATTTATATTTGAGAGAGAGACAGAGCATGAGTGGGGGAGGGGCAGAGAGATGGAGACAGAATCTGAAGCAGGCTCCAGGTTCCAAGCTGTCAGCATAAAGCCCAACTCAGGGCTCGAACCCACAGGCAGTGAAATCATGACCTGAGCCGAATTTGGATGCTTAACCCACTGAGCCACCCAGGCGCCCCCTTTTTAAAATTTTTTTAATGTTTATTAATTTTTGAGAGAGCATGAGCAGGGGAGGGGCAGAGAGAGAAGGAGACGCAGAATCCAAAGCAGGCTCCAGGCTCCGAACTGTCAGCACAGAGCCCGACATGGGGCTCAAACTCACGAGTCATGAGATCATGACCTGAGCCGAAGTCAGATGCTTAACTGACTGAACCACCTAGGCGCCCCATCCCCTTTTATTTATGGTCATTTGAGCAATAGAGAGTCAGTAAAACCTATGTCCCTTTTTCCTTTGTGAACCTTTATCAGAAAGTATTTCTTAAACTCCACTGTGTGCTTAGCATTGTTTCAAGTGCTCCAGGAACTAGAGGAGGTATGTATGTCACTATCTTTGTCTTCAAGGACATTGTAGTCTAGGTGGAAAGCATAACTAACAGTATGAAGCAGCAGTAAGCAATACAAAAGAAAATGGTTGAGTGCTAAATTGTGTGAGACCAACTTGAAGTGCTGTAAGAGTTCAGAGGATCAGGAGGTTGAAGAAAGCTAACGTTGTCATCACTGTCCTCAATAGCTGACATTTACTGACACTTCATATGTGCTAGCCATTGTGCTATGCACTTCACATGCATTATTTCATTTAATCCTCTCAGCTACCTCTGACATAGGTACTGTTGTTATC
Source organism: Herpailurus yagouaroundi (assembly GCF_014898765.1). Lineage (NCBI taxonomy): Eukaryota > Metazoa > Chordata > Mammalia > Carnivora > Felidae > Herpailurus > Herpailurus yagouaroundi. Next base: position 6,871,819 of record NW_024420499.1, on the reverse strand, counting down.
CATGTTTTTTTTCAGATGAGGAAATTCAGATAACTAAGTGACTTATCCAAGGGATGTGATGAGACCCGAGATTTAGAGAGGCAAAGAGGGACCTGATCCCTAAAGACCTTAAGAGTCACGTTAAGAAGTTTGGAATTCATCCCCAGGTCAGAGGGTAGCCAATTAAAAGTCAGTATGAAGCCATTTTTAAGTACGGGAACAGTGTGTTTTTAAAGAGATTTTGCTGTCTGGCTGCTGAATTAAGAACACACTCAGAAGATTTAAGACCAAAGAGACAGGGACCAGTTAGGGGACTATTGTAGCACAGCGGCTGGTATACAGTAGGCACTCAATGCACATTTGTTGGGTGGAAGGATAGTTAGATGGGTGGATGGGTGGATTAATTTTAAGGAACAAATTCTGGTGGACAGAACTAGTGAAGTAACAATAAAGGATAGAAAGGGATAGATTTGAGTTATAGTTAGGAAGTTATAGTTAGGAAGTAAAATGTATGGGATTTGATGATTAATTGGATATAGGGGATGAGAAAGAGAAGTTAGAATGATGCCCAGGATTTCTGAGGGGCCAGTGGTGCCATTCATTCATTCAGGGAACACCAGAGAAGAATCAGGTCTAAAGGAAAAGGATATGGGAAGGAGATGTGTTAGGTTTTGGAAACACTGAGTTCATGGTGCCTGTGGTTATGCAAATGAAGATGTCACTGAGCAGTTAGATATATGGGTCTAAATTTCAGGATAGGGGTTTGGGATGGAAGTAAGGATAAGCAAGGCAAATGAAGATCTTTTTGGGGTGATGGAATTATTCTAAAGTTGGATTGTGGTAATGATTACACAGTTTCATAATTTACCAATAATCATTGAATCATCCCCTTAAAACAGATGCACTTTATGGTATGTTAATTATATCTCAACAAGCATTTTAAAAATTAAAAAAAAAAGATAAGCAAGGCACTGCCATATAGGTGGTATTGGGACCTTAGAAATGGATGAGATCACCTAAGAGAGTTCACGTGTTAGAACTCTCTGAATATACTGGCATTTAAGGCAGAAATGTTGGAGTGATCAGAAGCATAACCAGAAGAATTTGTGTCATGGAACCCGAGGGAAGAGAGTGTAGTATTTACAGAAGATTTAAATGGATGATCTCTTTCATTTTAATGATAGGAGAGACATAAATATTTTTACTTGCCAACAGGAAGGAGCCATTTGACAGGGAGAAGTTGAATTAAGGAAAGAGAGGGGAAGATGAATCAAGCGAGGACCCCAAGAGAATGGGACACAGTGCACAGGTAGAGGGATGAACTTTCTAGAGGAAGAGAGATATCATTCATTTCCTTGTAACAGACAGGAGGGAAAGATGGTTGGTTGAGGATGCAGGTACGTTTGTTTACTGGTTTGTTGTGAGAATTTGAGGGAATTCTGTAGGGTGAATTCTATTTTCTTTGTGAAGAAGGAAGTAAAATCACTTGCCATGTTTTTACTATGAGTGAGAAAGGAGGTGATGAGGTTGGAACTTGGAGGACTGTAAGATTTGAATTCACTGTGTAGATGTGGAGAGAGTTAAGAGAAATATAGGATCGGTAGGAAACATTGGGAACCCACTTGAAGCTGGACACTACGAATTTAAAGGGGAGTCAATCTATGCTTATGTGATCAGCATATAGGTCACACCTAAAACCATGAGAATGAAAACACACAGGGAGAGTATGTTGGCTAGGTAAGAGGAGGGATGGAGATTGTCTGTCTGTCTATCTATCTATCTATCTATCTATCATCTATCTATCTAATGTATTGTTATATTAGTGATCTAAACATTTTATCTGTCACATGTGTTGTATTTTTTTTTTATTTCAGTTTGCCATTTATCTTTATTTTCTTATGGCTTTTGGTTTTTTCTGGATTGTGGAGGAAGGTCTCCATTCCTTAAACTTTCTTTTCATATTTTTAGTGACTTTCTTCTTTTGTATCTTAAGTCTTTAATAGACCTGCAATTTATTTTAGGTTATGAGGCTTTACAGCTTATTTTAGGATATGAAGTTTTGTTTTCTTCCAGATGAATAGCTACAATGCCAAGACCATTTATTCTCACAAGAGTCCTTTTCTCATTGAATGGATCTGCCACCATTGGCATATATTGGGTTTCCATATGCACTTGGACCTATTCCAGACTACTCTGTTCCACTGATTTAATTTTCTGTTCATATGCCAATACCTGACTATTTTTGTTCTAGTGGATTTATGGTAACTTTTAATATCTGGAAATATCTATTATTTCTTTGTCATAATTTTCTTGCTATTCTTGGATATTTTATTGTCACTCTCTACATGAACCTTAAAATAATTTTATCCCATTACAAAATATACTCAATTTGGATTGTGATTATCATTGCATTAGAGTTATATATTAATTTTAGGGAGAAATGATGATAAATTTTCCTAGAGTTATAGTATTATCTCTGCATTTTTTAAGTTTTATTTTTGGGACCTCCTCTTTAATATTTCATTGTTTTCTTCAAATAGGTATAGTAGCTTTCTTGCTAAATTGGTCCTTAGGTATTTTATGGTCTTGTCCCTGTTGTGAATGGGAATGTGAAAAATGGGAATGTGAAATGGGAATGTGAAAAAGAATGCTTTTCTATTTCCATTTAAAACAGCATATGTAGAAAAGCTCTTGGTTTTATATATTTTCTTGTATATAATAGTCTTACCAAATTAAGTCTCTTAACTAAAAAAAAAGCTAGAGTCTCTTAGGTTTATCTGAAGTACCTCTGTTTCTTTTAAACCAATATTTATACCATTTATTTAATTTTCTCATTTTCTTTTGCCTCAGCTAAAACTTTAAAAATACTGCTGAATGGGGTGCCTGGGTGGCTCAGTCAGTTAAGTGTCTGACTTTGGCTCAGGTCGTGATCTCATGGTTTGTGGGTTCGAGCCCCACATTGGGCTCTGGGCTAACAGCTCAGAGCCTGGAGCCTGTTTCAGATTCTGTGTTTCCCTCTCTCTCTCTCTGCCCCTCACCAGCTTATGCTCTCTCGCTCAAAAATAAACATTAAAAAAATTTAAAAACACTGCTGAATAATGGTGGTAATACCAGACATCCTTGCCTTGTTCATGATCTGGGAAACACTTCACCACTTTGTGTGATGTTTGTTATTTGTTTTTTAGTGTATTTAAAAATTATCATTTACTTAGAATTTATATCTGGATTGACTGCTCAGATTTTTTAAAAAACCTTTTAGAGGGGCACCTGGGTGGCTCAATCGATTAAGCGTCCGACTTCAGCTCAGGCCATGATCTCACGGTTTGTGGATTCGGGCCCCACATTGGGCTTGGTGCTGATGGCTCTGAGCCTGGAGCCTGCTTCAGATCCTGTGTCCCCCTCTCTCTCTGCCCCTTCCCCTCTCTCTCTCTCTCTCTCAAAAATAAATAAACATTAAAAAATAAATAAAATAAATAAAAAATAAAAACCTTTTGGAATGTATTAATATAACCCTATATGTTGATATATTTTCTAATGTTGAATCATTCTTTTATTTCTGGAATAAACCCTGTTTGCTTATAGTATTTTATTCTTTCATTGCCCTTTTGGATTTCATTTTCTATTTTATTGAGAATTTTCCTATATATATTCAGAAGTGAAATCAATGTGTAGTCTTACTATTTCCAGTATCTTTTTTAGGTTTCTTGTATTGTGGTTATACTAGATTGACCAAATGGATTTGGGAACTTTTTATCTTCCTCTGTGGTCTTCAGTAGCTTAAACAGCATGGGAACAATCTGTTCTCTGAAACATTTATGGAACTTAGCCTAAAAACCATTGGAACATGGGGTCTTTAAAAAAACTACACTTTTTTTTTTTTTTTTTTTTTTACAAAGCAAAACAAAACAACACAATACTAACAATGGAAAGGGGATATACTCATAGACAATGGTGTGCTGGTAAACATTTAATAATTGGCCCTCAAAAAAAGCCATTTTTAAAAATGAAATCCTCTGTTATGATTTATCTCTCTCTTTTAGTTAGTTAGTTTATTTATTTATTTAGAGGGAGGTGGCAGAAAGAGAGAGAGAATCTTAAGCAGGCTCCATGCTCAGCTTGGAACCTGATGTGGGGAGCAGTCACAGGAGCCTAGGATCATGGCCCTAGCCAAAAATCAAGGGTCGATGTTCAACTGAGTCACCCAGGCATCCCCCTTTTAGTTTATTTTATTGTCCTTTTCAAGTTTCTCTTAAGTTGAAAAGTTAATTCATTTATTTTCAATGTTTATACATTTTCCCGAGTAGATCTTTAACTGTATCCTATAGTTTTTAAATAGTGTTTTTCCATTTTTTTCTATAAAATGAAGAATTTTAGTTTTGATTTCCTCTTTGATTCTAAAATTAGGGGTGTGTGTCTTAATTTCAGTGATTGAGGATTTAGGGGTTTATATTTTTGTTATTCTTATTTTACAGGTTTATGATAAGAGAAGGTAGACTATAAAATCTCTACTTTTTCAAATGTATCTGTATTATATTGTTCTTTGTGGCTAAGTACATGATCAATAGTCAATGTTCCATGAATAGAAGAGAATAAAGTGCATTTTCTATAGAGTACAAAGTTCTATACATAGCTATTACATTGTTTTACTGATAGATTAAAGTAAATCCTCTATATCCTTGCTTATTTTTTTAGAATGAAACCTTACTTCAGCTGTCAGTTTCACATATATCTTTTTATCTTATCGATTTATCTATTTTTAAATGTTTATTTCTTTAGAGAGAGAGCGCATGCTTGTGGGTGTGCAAGTGGGGGAGGGGCAAAGACAGAGGGAGAGAGAGAATCTTAAGCAGGCTCCGAGCTGTCAGCACAGAGCCCAACTCTGGGCTTGATTCCACAAACCGTGAGATCATGACCTGAGCTGAAATCAAGAGATGGAGGCTTAATGGACTGAGCCACCCAGGCGCCCCTCTCCATCTATTTTTAAGAGTATTTGTTTCCTAGAAGTACAACTGATAGTTTAAAGCAAAGGCACATTTTTAAAGTTATTAATACGTATTGTCGTCAATCTCTGTTCACCAAGGTAATTTATACTCCCACCAGAAATATACAAGAAAGCAGATGGGGCTTTCCTAAGTTTTCCTCTACCATGCTGTTTTGGAATGCTATTGAGTTCAGTCACTTACATTTGCCTTTTTTTGGTCTTTAAAAGAAAAATTCTTGGATGCCAGGCAGTAGTCAAAAACAGGAGCTCCCACTGGTTTGGGGTTAGGGTCATCAAAACGGACAGATGTCATCTAGTAGGACTAGTATTCCTACTGCAGATAAAACCATTGAGTCTTTAGGGTTTGGGTTGCCTCAGTACAGAGAGAGGTCAGAGAGATCAAGTGGTTTTGATTAAGCAATTAAATATCCCCAGGTTGGCTCTTAAATAGCTCTCTCTACAATTCCTGCTGCCCCCACGCCTGAATCCCCAAGACTCTCACTGTCTTTGTTCTGTCCAATAATTGACTTTTTCTTCTCTTTAATATGTCTGTCAGTTTCTTGAAATTCATGAATGAAGGAAAACTGCTATACAGAGATCTGAATTTTCATAAAGAACATCCATTTCTGAAGATATAATTTTAAGGGTCAATAATTAGAGTGGGGGCAATGCACAGTACTGATGGCATCTTCTTTTTTTCCCCTACCATATAACAGTAGTATTTAAGAGTTCATTAGAAATACACATGGCCTTTGAAAACCCAGTATTAAATTCCTCTTCACAAAGTAATCTGAGTCAAAAAAGTCAACTATAAAAGTACATTTTTAAATAGAATTCAGAAAATGAATATGAAGCAATCATTAGATGAATGTTATTAAGGAATTATTTGTTCACTGTGATTATGCAACAAAATATCCTTTTATTTCTGAGATGTGATCCGAAATATTTAGGGTGAAATGGTGCAGTCTTTTGGATTTGTTTTAAAACATTCCAGGGGCGCCTGGGTGGCTCAGTTGGTTAAGCAGCCAACTTCGGCTCACATCATGATCTCTCAGTTCATGAGTTCGAGCCCCGCATCGGGCTCCGTGCTGACAGCTCGGAGCCTGGAGCTTGCCTCGGATTCTGTGTTTCCGACTCTCTCTGCCCCTCCCCTGCTCACGCATTCTCTCTCTCTCTGTCAAAAATATAAAAAAAAATTTTTTTAAATTTAAAAAACCATTCCAGCAAAAGGGAGGGAAATAGATCAAACAAGTATAGCAAACTGTTGATAGCTATTAAAGTGGGGGACGGGGGGAGTACAAGGCATTTCATCATATTGTCAAGTTTTAAATATGCTTAGAACATTTCATAATAAAAATGTTTAAAATGATAACAGTTACATAACTGCAACCAGTAAAACCATGCTAAAATGTATAAAGAAAACATTTTAAACTTTTTCCTACCCCTCTCTCCATTGAAATCTTTTACAGCCTGGCTTATTTTTTGCCTGCCAACTCCTTTTCCCTTAAAGTCACATTGTTTGAAGCTCCTCCGTGAGGAAAATGTGATGACAGGGAAAGATCCAGGTGTGAGAACTAAACCACACTACTGTCCAAAGACAGTGCACAGGAAATTGGCTGCTAGTCAATGCATCCTTCCTTAGAAAATGCATTTGGAAGCTCGTGCTGGCAATGTGAGATCTGAACTCCAAGAGATCATAAACCTGAGTTCCTGCAGTATGATCATATTCAGAACAAGGTCAATGAAATCAGCCCACTATTCAAATGAGGCCAATACAACCCTTTCTTTAGGTTCCAGATGAGATTAACAAGAATGATTTATAGAATATAAATAAGTTCTGAGTAATAACTTAAGCCTTTCCATGATTTATTTAAAAAAAATTTTAATGTTTATTTATTTTTGAGAGAGTGACACAGACTGTGAGGGGGGAGGGGCAGAGAGAGAGGGAGACACAGAATCCGAAGCAGGCTCCAGGCTCCATGCTTTCAGCACAGAGTTTGACATGGGGCTCAAACTCACAAACTGTGAGATAATGACCTGAGCCAAAGTCACACACTCAATCGACTGAGACACCCAGGCACCCCAAGCCTTTACATGATTTAGAAACACATTTGTGTGTGCACACATACACACTTACAAGCCATAAGTACCCAGACTATCTCAATTAACCAATGAAAGATTATGGAAATTTCAACTGATAAATGATCAAGAGTTGAAATGTCAGCCAACTGATTTTACGCTAAGACAAGTAAGTGTCCACATAAATCAAAGCCTGACTTTCAGTTTTCTGGGAAAGAGGTACTGAATATTTCCAGACTAGCCTAGCAACTGGAGGTGGTGGAGGAGTGGGTAAGGGCATTTGTATTATTTAACTACTACTGTGCTAAGGTTCTGTGCTAAGACCTTTATTTCTATTTTCTCATTTGATTCTTCCAGCAACCTGTGAGATAGGGTGATGTTGTTTCTGTTTTACTCATCAGAAAGATGGGCTCAGAGGTGTTGATTGACTTGTTTGAGGTCACTCAGCCTGTAAGTGTCAAAGCTGGAATTCAGACTCAGGCCTGCTTGACTTCAAATCCAGAGCTCTTTCCACTCTACTTTGTTGCCTCCTGGGAGGAAAAGGTGCTGAGAAGAAATGAAAACTTAGCACACAAAAGTCCTCAAAAAGAAAAAAAAAAGAATGCAGGGTTTTTTTGCTCAAAAAGAAAAAAAGTTATAGCTACAAAGAGAGTGATCAAAGGGCAGGATAACTTTGATGGTTAAAGTGAAACAGGGAATCTGAAGGAGCCCTGGCCTTGGGATTAGAAAGCTTAGTTTGGGTTGTAACTTCATCACTTGCTAGCTTATATGACTTTGATAATTCACTTTTACCTCTCTAGAGATTGGTTTCCTCATTCATAAAATTCAATAATGCCTGTCCTATCTATTTCATGAGGTTGTTATAGAGATCAAATATAGAGACCAAATCTATCTGAAAGCTCTCTCTAGTGTACACCACAACAACTATAGAGCTATAACAACTACACGACTGTAGTTAATGATTTCTTTGACTAACAGTAGCAGTGTGTTAAGATGATCACCCCTTTGGAATTTCCCAGAAAATTGAGATTCCTTGTCCTTTGCTTTATATTTTCTCTAGAAGCTACTGTATCTCCCAAAGTGAGGAATGGAGCCCTGAGCCCTAGGCAGAAAGCAAAGACCCAAAGTAAGTTGCACTCTGTGCCCCCTCATATCCTCACTGATTGTATATAGGTGAATCGTATTAAGAGGGACATCAAAGGCAGACCTGTAAGGGAAAAGAAGCTCCAAAAAGGTAGCCTTTTGTCTGAGCAAGTGTGACGATGGACACACAAGACCTACTTGCTTTGTTCTGGAGGCGGTGAAGAGAGATTATGGCTTACAGGCATTATGTACCTGGAAACATACATGAACACACACTCACATGTATGTGAACCTCGGGACTTCTCACCTTAAGGCAGCATCCATCAGGATAGGGTCCCTGGGTGAATCAGTGTAACCTAGAGCCATCTCTGGTTCCAGTAATACTTTCATAATACCACACTCTCTGTTCATATTTTTGACAGCTGCCTCTCATCCTTCCTCATCAATACCACAGGCAGGCTGACTGGTAGATTCCCAGCTCTGTAGCACAGGGATTGAATGTGGGAGGGTGCAGACTCATCAATGCATTAACAAGTATTTTAATGAGCCTACGAAGTATAGAGCTCTACTCTGCTTGGAGCTGAGAGTGCAGGACAGATGGGTTCCTCTCCCTCAGGGAGCACTGCAGAGGAGGCTAAAATGGAATGTAATTACGGTACTGTATTCTAATACATGAGGGAATGTGCTAGGTAGCTTTCTTGATCACATACCTGTTTCTTTGAGACTCAACCTAATATTTTGGGGGCTCTGAGTCTGGGGGATTGTGTGAATTATGGGGGAACCCAGAGCAGAAAAATAGAGAGTAACAAGCTGGGGCCAGCCGAATTTCTTCCCAGCCAAGGATGTGAAATGTAATTGGCGTTTTTAGCAGAAATCAGCAGCTGACCTCCCTCTTGGCACCAGCTTCCTGCTCTGAATGGAGGGAGTAGGTGATAGTTGGCTCCAGGTAGGAAGAGAGGCCATCTTACCTGCAGAGACAGGGCAAACCCTGTTCAGTAGTATGGAGGTAACTGCATTTGGGAATGAGGTCTAGGTTCTTAAAGTGTGAGGAGAAGAAGAGTAAGAAAAAGAGACATGGCAATCTCTGAGACAAGCAAATAGTGACCCAGTATTTCCAGAAAGGGAAAGCAGACAGAGGAATGGAATAAAAATAAAGCAGATGGTGGAACAGTGCTCACTTGTTTGTTCTGCAGAAAAACCCAGAAGATATAGTGGTTACAATAGTAGTAATCATGGTCACTGTCATCACGATAGTAGTTGTAGTAAAGACAAAACAAAACAGAAACAACTATTCGACTACCTATCATGATTCAGAAAATGTATTAGGTGCTTTATTTCTGTTATTTAATTTAGTAAGCATGTGCAAAACCCTTTGAGGCCAGATGCCAGTATTATCCTCATTTACAGAAAAGGAAACTTAGTCCACTCACCCAAGACCAAACAGGTGGTTGGGAAGCAGCAGAACCAAGAGGCTAATGTGAGGCTGTCTGACTTCAAAGCCCATTATTTTAATGGGTTCCATTTTTAATTTTGGTTTTTGGTTCAGTAATGGGGAACCCCTACCCCAGGATTCCCAGGGACCCTTCCCAGAGAGCCCCTGCACACCTCCTCTCTCTTTCTCATTGTCTTTCTCTCTCTCCCCACCCCACCAAGATAACCTGACTAAGGGCTCTCCTTGGAACCCACTAGCCCCTTGGGCTTTTCACTGTACAAAACCCTTAGCTCTAGTCTCTGTCCTCACTCATGAGGTACTTGGGGCTGCTGGAAATATGTTCTCAAAACATCTTTTTTACTTAGTCATGGAGTTGAGTTCAGAAGCCTCCCTTCTCACTGATGTGCTCATATAGAATTCTTCAAGCCCTTGTCCTGGGGCTCTTTCCTGGAATTCTCCATCTTCTTTCCCTATCCCCCACTCTTCTACCCCACTCCACCCTTTCAGGTTGGAAGCAATATAGGCCTTTCTTAAGCTATTTTTTTTTAATTTTTTTTCAACGTTTATTTATTTTTGGGACAGGGAGAGACAGAGCATGAACGGGGAAGGGTCAGAGAGAGAGGGAGACACAGAATCGGAAACAGGCTCCAGGCTCTGAGCCATCAGCCCAGAGCCTGACGCGGGGCTCGAACTCACGGACCGTAAGATCGTGACCTGGCTGAAGTCGGACGCTTAACCGACTGCGCCACCCAGGCGCCCCATTAAGCTATTTTTTTTAACATTTATTTATTTTTGAGAGAGAGAGAGAGAGAGAGAGAGAGAGAGAGAGAGAGAGAGAGAAAGCATGAGTGAGGTAGGAGCAGAATCCAAAAGCAGAATCCAAAGCAGGTTCCAGGCTCTGAGCTGTCAGCACAGAGCCTGACACGGAGCTTGAACTCACACACCGTGAAATCATGACCTGAGCCAAAGTCGGATGCTTAACCCACTGAGCCACCCAGGCGCCCCTTCTTCAGCTATTTTTACTCTTCCACTGGGCCCTTGCTTCTTCTAGCGACCATCTGCCTTTTCTGAACATGGAACCAGGTTTCTTTTTTCTCTGTTGTCATCCAAAGTCCCCTGTCTCAGAAAGAATGACTTCTTTCTCAGAATATGCCCTCCGTGACCTTAGCTAGAATGTCCCTGGCCCTCCCAGTAGTGATTCTTGGCTCTGTGTATTTATAGGGAATATCAGGGTACTGAAGCCATCTCTCAGAAACAAAGGTCTTGGGAAGGGATGCTTATGTCAGACTTGAGTACAAAGAGGGGCTAAATTCTCCCCCACAGTCTAGTCGGTGACTAGAGAAGGCATAATCTTTCAGTGGCCTGCCCTGCTTTCCTTCCCTTCCATAATTCTATGGTCGTGAAAGGCAGTGAAAAGGATGGCTTGGGGAAAAGCCCCGGACTAGAAATCAGGAAACCTGGGTTCTGATACTGACTCTGCCATCCAGTAGCTGCATGAACTTGGGCCAAAGAGCCTGTTCATACCTCTGTCACACTGCCTACTCTGCTGGATTGGAACTACCTGATTACATCTTGTTGCCTTTGTTGGACTATCTGCTTCTTAAAGGCAATGGCCATGACCATGTCACATTCATCTCAGAAACTGCAGGTCCTAACTAGTCTCTCTGACTCATTCTCTACCCCTCAAATCCATTTTCCACATTGCCGTGGGAATGAGCCTTTTAAACTGCAAAGCCCGCATGTCACTCCCCTAGCACAAACCCTTCCATTCTTCCTCATCACCATTAAGGTAAAGGTTTATAAGACCCACAGTGATCTAGATCCTGCCTGTATCTCTAGCATGCCATTTTACCACTTGCACTTTATACTGTGCTCATTCCACAAATATATAAGCATGTTTCTGCCTTGGTCCAGGCATTGGGAATGCAATGTGGACATGGCATCTGCCTTCACAGGACTTAGATTCCTCTTTTCTGCTGACTGACTGCTGCTTCTCCTTTAAGACTCAACTCGGGCACCATCTCCTTCAGGGACATCATCCATACTCTATACCTTTCTCCCCATCTTCCTAGTCTGGTTCCCCATGTGTATATGGAGTGCCCTATGCATACTTCCATTATAGCACTTCTGTGTACCAATTTGTCTCCCCACCAGGCTGTAATCTCTGAGAGTGGGAACTGTGTCCTATCCACTTTTTTATACCCAGCACATGACTTGGTACACAATAGATGTTGAGGAAGGATAATTGAATAAAAAGTACCCTCTGGTGGCTAGCTCTTATAAGTACAATCTTTTATGCATTGTAGAAGGGAGGAAAGCGTAGGCAATTACCCAGGAGAGGTAAAATTTTCTTTCTTTTAATATTGGGTCAGGAACCATTTCAGAATGTGTGGTCTCCTAGAAGCTATATTGTTGTCCCAACAAGTCTTTCATAATGCAGCAAATAATATGTAAATGACAGAACAGAATTACCATTTTGAGTAATTGTGTAAAAAGAAAACCTAAGGGAAACTCATCCCATGCAACAAGGAAATGTAACCAACTATACAATTTTTCATTATACCTTTATTTCAGGGCCAACACACTCATATTCACTCATTCATTCAACAAATATTTGTTGAATACCTGTAGTGTGCCAGGCACTACTCTAGGTGTTGGGGATAAAGTAGTGATAAAGTCTTTAACATTAAGTTTACATTCTAGTTGGGGGAGATATACAGTAAACAAATGTATTAGGGGTTTAAGTGCTATGGATAAAAAAAAAATTAGGGGAGAGTGATATCACCAAGATGGCAATCTAGGTTGCTCCTGACTTTGTTTCCCCTCACAAGAAGAACAACTAACATCAAATCAAGAACAAGACACAGCTGAGAGGATCCTAGTATATGGGGGTGAGGCTGAAGTACCCTTCTGCTCCACAGAGACCCAGAGAGACTGCATTAGAAGGGTGAGAAGTGGCTATGCATTGCTCCTCCTTCAGTCTAGTGCAGCACTATGCAGAGAGGTCTCCCATGAACCTTCAGTTCCTCCCATGGGGAAAGAGAACCCACTGGGGACAATTATCGCCCCCCCCTACATTGGGGGTCACTTTGTGAGAATCCCTACTCTGACCTCACACCACGGGGATTTCAGGGGAATCTGTGGGGCTCAACCACTGGGAATCTGACTATGGTGGAGGAGGGGGAATGGATTGAAACAACTAGTGTAGGGATCTTGGCCCAAAGGGTAATCCCAATGGCAGCTTTGCTTACCCACAGAATCAAGTTGGGGGAACACTCTAACTAAAGTACTTTGTGGAGTGCAGACCTAGATGTGGATCCTCAAACAAGGAGGTTTGCCAGCCCTTGAGCCCAGTTTGCCCAGGCCCAAGCAAGGAGCTTCATCACAGTCCCACCCACTTTGGGGAGTGTCTTCCAGCCCTATCTGGCCAGAAGGGCTGGTGAAAACTTCCAGAAGCAGTGCAGCCCAGTGGCACTTGAGCAGAGAGACCAGCAGGCAGAGCTGATCACCCCTAGGGCAAAGCCAGTCCTGGTGAAGCCTTCTGTATATAAAGGCAGGGAGATTGATTTCTAGCTAAGGCTGAGGGTAGCTCCTGTCTCATCCAAACCAGAGAGACCAGGAAATTGACAGTGGCCTAGAGCAGTCTCTCCCCATCCCACCCAGGCAAGGGAGCTAAGACATAGCCCCACCCACTGTGGGGTCTTCTGGCCCCATCTAACTGGAAGGTCTGGAAACAACTCCTGAAAGCTGTGCAGTCCAGCGGCACTCAAGCCGAAAGGCAAGTGGGCAGAACTGAGAGTTTTCAGAAAAAAGCCAGCGGCCCTGTTCGGTCAGGGAACTTGGGGTGTGGGTTGGCTTGAGTTAAGACAACAAAGAGCTTTACTGGCTTTAGAGCTGCTTCTCCTGCTGTGCCCAGTCAGGAAATCTGATTCATAGCCCTACTTATCACTGAATAAAATCTTCAGATTGTCTAACCAGGGAACCTAACCAGAGGACATGGGAAGCTGCATAGTCCATTCAACAGCCCTGTGTATAGTGGCACTTAAATAGAGAGCACAGCCTGTGGGTCCCCCCTTCTGAAGAGCAAAACTGGTGGCCTCACCTGACAAGTGAATTAAGTGCACACTCAGGCCTGATTCTGGCCCCCAAATGACAAGCTGTATGGACCCTGGGCCCTGGCTGGCTTCCTTGCCAGGGCAGGGAAACCAATTCATAGCCCCATCCACTAGTGAATAATGTAGTATCCAGTCCCAACCATTTACTAGTTATGATCAGAGAATCCAGGCAACAGTGGAGCCCATTCTGCAGCCTCACTTGGGTAGGGAACCAAGCCAGCAGTCCTAGCCAACTGTTCTCAGCCAGTAGCACACCCCCCCATTCCTGTCTTCAGAGTTCAAACTATTGCCTCATCCAAAAATAGATCATAATACCAGTCATCTCTGCCCAAGGACAATACCAGCAGATGCCCAGAAAACCCAAACTGAGCTGACTGGTGAAGAATTGTTTCTGCCAAAGCAAATCTGTAAAGTTTGGAAGAGGTGCTCAATTACTTAAATGCGTGGATACAAATGTAAGAAATCAAGGATCATGAAAAAGCAGGTAAATATGACACCATCAAAGGAAATTGATAAAACCATGATTACTGACCCTAAAAAAATGGGGATCTATAACTGTCAGTGCATTTGGAATAATCCTGTTAAGGAAGTTTAGTGAACTACAAGAAAACACAGACAGCTAAATGAAATTAGGAAAACAATGCATGACCAAAATGAGAATTTTGATGAGGAAATAGCAACCATCAATAAAACACAAACAGATGGGATGTCTGGGTGGCTCAGTCGGTTAAGTGTCCGACTTCAGCTCAGGTCATGATCTCACAGCTCATGAGTTCGAGCACCGCATCAGACTCTGTGCTGACAGCTCAGAGCCTGGAGCCCACTTCGGATTCTGTGTCTCCCTATCTCTCTCTCCCTCCTCTGCTCATGCTCTATCTCCTTCTCTCTCTCTTAAAAATAAATAAACATTAAAAAAATAAAAAAAAACACAAACAGGGGCACCTGCGTCGCTCAGTTGGTTAAGCATCTGACTTAAGCTCAGATAACGATCTCATGGTTCATGAGTTCAAGCCCTGCATTGGACTCTCTGCTGTTAGTGTGGATTCTGCTTCAGATCCTCTGTCTCCCCCTCTGTCTGCTCCTCCCCTACTCGGGCTCACATGCTCTCTCTCTCTCTCTCTCTCTCTCTCTCTCAACAATAAGCATTAAAAAACACAAACAAACAGAAGTCTTAAAATTGAAAAATACCATAACTGAACCGAAGAATCCAATAGAGAGTTTCAAAAGTAGGCTTGACCATGTAGAAGAAAGAATCAGGTGACCTGGAGGATAAGACATTGCAAATTACCCAGTCAGAGGAGAAAAGAAAGAAGAATGAAAAAGTGAGGAAAGCCTGTGGGAATTATGGGACAAAATGAAAAGAAAATATTCACATTATGGGAATTCCAGAAGGAGAAAAGAAAGAGAAAAGTATATTTAAAGCAATAATGAAAATGTCCCAAACCTGGGGAGATAAATGGACATCCCCTATGAGGCCCAAAGGATCCCAAACAGGTTGAATCCAAGACATATAATTAAATTGTCAAAAGTCAAAAGAAAGAATTTTAAAAGCAGCAAGAGAAAAGAGAGATGCTACATACAAGGGAACCCCCAAAAGATTGGTGGATTTCTCAACAGAAATTTTCAGGCTAGGAGAGAATGGGATGACATATTTAAAATATTGGAAAAAATAACTCAACCACAAATTCTATACCCAGCAAAGCTGTTCTTCAGAAACAAAGAAGGGATAAAGACTTTCTCAAATAAACAAAAGCTGAGGGAGTTCATTACCACCAGACCTGCCTTACATGAAATGCTAACAGGAATTCTTTGACTGGAAGTAAAACTATGCTAATTAATATCATAAAAACATAAAAAGGTAGTATAAATTTCACTGGTAATGGTAGATATATAGTCATAGATTCTGCAATACGGTACTAGTAGTGTATAATGTACTTACAACTCTAGTTTAGAAGTTAGAAGAAAGAACATAGGAAAAATAACCATAAATACATTAATCTGTTATTAGTTACATGATCTCAAAAACATGTATATTGTGGGCCATCTGGGTGGCTCAGTTGGTTGAGTGTCTGACTCTTTATTTTGGCTCAGGTGATGATCTCACAGTTTCGTGAGTTTGAGTCCCCTGTCGGGCTCTGCACTGACAGAGTGGAGCCTGCTTGAGATTCTCCCTCTCTCTGCCCCTCCCCTGCTAACCCTATCTCTGTCTCTCTCAAAAAAAGTAAATAAACTTAAAAAAATACACGTAAATGGTAATAGCAGTAACCTAAAATGTGAGGGGGAGGAGAAGGAAAAGTGTAAAGTTTATGAATTTTATTGAAGTTAAATTTTTATCATATTAGTATAAGGCATTACAAATTTAAGATATTTTATGTAAACCTCATGTTAACCACAAGGGAAAATCTTGTAGTAATTACACAAGAGAACACTGTAAAAAGGTCAGAGAATGCTGATATTAAAATACACCAAATACAACAACAAAAAAGTGCAGGATAAGAAACAAAGAAAAAGAGATCTGTGAAACAACCAGAAAACAATTTTTAAAATGGCAATAATAAGTCCTTATCTATCTATACTTATTTGAAATGTAAATGGATTATTCAGTTAAAAGACAAAAAATGGCTGAATGGATTTAAAAAAAAACATTGAAAACTGCTGACTACAAGAGACTCACTTTAGCCTTAAAGACACACATAGACTGAGAGTGAAGGGATGGAAAAAGACATTTCAAAAAAAAAAAAGCAAGAGTAGCTATAATTATATCAGACAAAATAGACTTTTTAAAAAAATTTTTTTTCAACGTTTATTTATTTTTTTTTGGGACAGAGAGAGACAGAGCATGAACGGGGGAGGGGCAGAGAGAGAGGGCAACACAGAATCGGAAACAGGCTCCAGGCTCTGAGCCATCAGCCCAGAGCCTGACGCGGGGCTCGAACTCACGGACCGCGAGATTGTGACCTGGCTGAAGTCGGATGCTTAACCGACTGCGCCACCCAGGTGCCCCCAGACAAAATAGACTTTAAACTAAAAATGGTAAAAAGAGACAAAGAAGGTCATTATGTAATGATAAAGAGATCCATACATCAAGAAGATATAACACTTATAAATATTTGTCTGTCCAACACTAGAGCACATAAATATATAAAGCAAAGACTAACAGAGCTAAAAGAAGAAATTAACAGTAATACAATAATAGTTGGGGACTCTAATACCCCACTTTCAACAATGGATACATCGTTCAGAGAATCAATAAGGAAACTGCAGATTTGAACAACACTATAGACCAAATGGACCTAATAGACATATACAGAACATTCTGTTCAACAACAGCAGAATACACATTCTTCTCAAGTGTGCATGGAACATTTTTTGGATAGACCATGTATATGTTAGGCCACAAAACAATTCTTAGAAAATTCAAGAAGATTGAAATACCGGGTATCTTCTCTAACCATGATGGCATGAAACTAGAAATCAATAAAAAGAAGAAAACTGGAAAATTCATGAACACATGGAAATTAAACAACACTCTCCTGAACAACCAATGGGTCAAAGAAGAAATTAAAGGGGAAATAAAAAATTTCTTGAGACAAGCAAAAATGGAAATAAAACATACCAAAACTTACAGGATGCAGTAAAAACAGTTCTAAGAGGGAAGTCCATAGCAATAAATACCTACATTTAAAAAGCAAGAAAAATCTCAAATAATGAACCTGACTCTACACCTTGAAGAACTAGAAAATGAAGAACAAACTGAGCCCAAAGTTAGCAGAAGAAAGGAAATAATAAAGATAAAAGCATAAGTCAATGAAATAGAGAACAGAACAACAATAGAAAAGGTTAACCAAACTAAGAGTTTGTTCTTGGAATAGAGAAACAAAATCAACAAATCTTTAGCTAGACTAACCAAGGAAAAAAGAGAAAGGACCCAAATCATCAAGATTATAAATGAAAAAAGAGACATTACCTAACTGACACTACAGAAATTCAAAGGATCCTAAGAGCCTAGTATGAACAATTATATGCCAACAAATTGGATAACTTAGAAGAGATGAAGAAAATTTTAGAAACAATTTACCAAGACTGAATCAGGAAGAAATGGAAAAATCTGATAGACCAATTACTAGTAATGAGATTGAAACAATAATTTAAAATCTAACAAAGGACCAGATGGTGAATTTTACCAAATACTTAAAGAAGGATTAATGCCTATTCTCAAATTCTTCCAAAAGTTTCAAGAGGAGAGAACACTCCCAAACTCTTTTTATGAGGCCAGCATTATACCAAAACCAGAAAAGGGCACTACCAGAAAAGAAAACTACAAGCAAATATCCCTGATTAATATAGATGCAAAATTCTTTTTTTAAATTTTTTTTAGCATTTATTTATTTTTTGAGAGAGAGTGAGTGGGGAAGGGGCAGAGAGAGGGAGTCACAGAATCCAAAGCCGGCTCCAGGCTCTGAGCTGTCAGCACAGAGCCCAATGCAGAGCTTGAACTCACAAACCGCAAGATCATGTCCTGAGCTGAAGTCAGATGCTTAACTGATTGAGCCACCCAGGTGCCCTTAGATGCAAAATTCTTAATAAAATACTATCAAACCAAATTCAGCAGCACATGAAAGGGGTCATACACCATGATCAAGTGGTATTTACCCGTGAGATGTAAGGATAGTTCAACATTTGCAAAGTAATCAATGTGATGCATCACATTAATAGGATGAAAGAAAGGAATTACATGATCATCTCAATAGATGCAGAAAAAGCATTTGACAGAATTGAACTTCCATTCATTATAAAAACTCTTAACAAATTAGGCATAGAAGGAACATATCTCAGCCTAATAAAGGCTATATATAACAAGACCACAGCTAACATCATACCCAGTAGTGAAAGTTTGAAAGCTTTTCCTTTAAGATCAGGACCAAGAGAAGGGTGCCCACTCTCAGCACTCTTATGCAACATAGTACTGGAACTCCTAGCTGGAGGAATCAGGCAAGAAAAAGAAAAGATATAAGAATTGGAAAAGAAGTAAAATTGAAATAACATGAGTTTATATATAGAAAATCCTAAAGTCTTAACCAAAAAACTGTTAGATATAATCAATGAATTCGGTAAAGTTTCAGGATACAAAATTAACATAAATATCAGTGGCATTTCTATACATTAACAATGAATTTTCTAAAAAAGAAATAAATTGGGGCGCCTGGGTGGCGCAGTCGGTTAAGCATCCGACTTCAGCCAGGTCACGATCTTGCGGTCCGTGAGTTCGAGCCCCGCGTCAGGCTCTGGGCTGATGGCTCGGAGCCTGGAGCCTGTTTCAGATTCTGTGTCTCCCTCTCTCTCTTCCCCTCCCCCGTTCATGTTCTGTCTCTCTCCGTCCCAAAAATAAATAAACGTTGGAAAAAAAAATTAAAAAAAATAAATAAAAAAGAAATAAATTGATGCCTTTTACAATAGCGTCAAGAACAAGAAAATCCTTAGGAACAAATTTAAGGAAAAAGATCTCTACTCTGAAAACTACAAGACATTAATGAAAGAAATTGAAGAAAACAAATGAATTAAAAAGTATACCATGTTTGTGGATTAGAAGAATTAATATTGTTAAATTGTCAATACTACCAAAAGCCATGTATATATTCAATGCAATTTCTATCAAGATTCCAATGGCATTTTTTTTTTTACCAAAGTAGGAAAAACACAAGAGACCCTGAATGGCCAAAGAAATTCCGAGAAAGAAAAAGAAAATAGGAGGCATCATACATTCTGATTTGAAGCTATACTATAAAGTCATAGTCATCAAAACAGTATGGTACTAGCATAAAAATACACAATGGAACAGAATTGAGAGCCCAGATATAAATCCAAGTATATACAGTTAACTAATATGTGACAAGAGAACCAAGAATACTCAATGGAGAAAAGACTATGTTTTCAACAAACGGTGCTGGGTGCTGAGATAATTGGTATTCACATGTAAAAGAATGGAGCTGGACCCTATCTTATACCACTCACAAAAATTAACTCCAAATAGATTAAAGACTTAAATGTAAGTCCTGAAAGCATGAAACTCCTAGAAGAAAACATAGGAATAAAGTTCCTTGATAGGTGTATTTATGACTTGTTTTGGGATATGACACCTAAAGCACAAGCAACAAAATCAAAAATAAACAAGTGGGACTGCATAAAACTAAAAAGGTCTACATAGCAAAACAAACCATCAACAAAGTGAAAAAACAGCCTACAGAATGGAAAAAAAATATTTGCAAACCATGTATCTTATGAGGCATTAACATCCAAAATACATAAAGAACTCTTATAACCCCATAGCAGAACTCCTATAACCCCAAATAGCCCAATTAGAAAATGGGCAAAGGACCTGAATAGACATTCCTCCAAAGAAGATATACAAAAGGTCAGCAGGTACGTGAAAAGATGCCCAGCATCATTAGTAATTAGGGAAATATACTTTAAGACCACAGTGAGATATCACCTCATGACTATTAGAAAAACCACCATCAAAAAGGTAACAAATGCTGGCATGGATGTGGAGTAGAGGGGAGCCCTTGTGTATAGCCCTTGTGTATAATCCCAATAGGTGGGATTATAAATTGGTGTAGCCACTATGCAAAACAGTATGGAGGATCCTCAAAAAATTAAAAGTAGAACTACCATATGATCCAGATATATTCAGGAAATAGGGGAATGAAAACCCTAACTCAAAAAGATAATCTGCACCCCCATGTTCATAGCAGCATTATTTCCAATAGCCAAGACATGGAAACAACCTAAGTGCCCATCAATGTATGAATGGATAAAGAAGTTGTGGTATATAATACAATAGAATATTATTCAGCCATAAAAACCAAGGAAATCCTGCCATTTGTGACAACACAGATGGACCTTGAAGGCATTATGCTAGTGAAATAAGTTAGAGAAAAACAAACACTATATAATCTCACAAATGGAATCTAAAAAAAAACCCAAAATGGAGCATCTGGGTGGCTCAGTCAATTAAGCCTCCTACTTCAGCTCAGGTCATGATCTCACAGTTTGTGGGTTCGAGCCCTGTGTTGGGCTCTGTGCTGACAGCTTGGAGACTGCTTGGGATTCTCTCCCTCTCCCTTAGCCCCTCCCCCATTAATGTTTTCTCTCTCTCTCTAAAAATAAATAAACTTAAAGTAAAACCCCAAACTTCCAGAAAAAGAGATCAGAATTGTGGTTACCAGAGACAGGGGGTGAGGGCAGTAGAAATTGGAGGAAGGTGGTCAAAATGTACACGCTTCCAGTTATAAATAAGTACTAAGAATGTGATGTACAACATGATGACTAGAGCTAACACTGCTGTGTGATGTATAGGAAGGTAAAGAGAGTAAATCCTATGAATTTTCATTACAAGAAGACAATTTTTTCCTTTTCTTGTTATTCTATCTAAATGAAAACATGGATGTTAGCTGAACCTATTGGGATAATTACATATATTTTACAATATATGTAAATCAAAACATAGTGCTGGTATGCCTTAAACTTCTACAGTGATGTATGTCAATTATTTATTAATAAAATTGGAAAAAGTAGACTAAGGTATAGAGTGGGGTGTGAGATGAGATGCCACTTGAGCATCTGGATACATATTAGTCATAACTCCGAAAAATACATAGATGTTGGTTCATCAGGCCTGCTTAAAACATAGTTATAACTTCAGAAAACCATATAAATGTTGGTTCATCAGATCTGTCTAAAACATTATGGGACTTCTAGAGTTTTATTTCTTTCTTTTATTCTTTTAAATTTTGAAATAAGTTTTAACTTCACATAGAAGTTGCTAAAATAATATGGAGAGTTCCCACAAAGGATTCACCTACTCTTCCCCATTGTTAACATTTACATAATCTCATAACTACCATAACCAGGAAAGGATCACTGGTGTAATATTCTACCAAGCAAACTACAGACCTCATTCAAATTTCACCTGGGTTTACATGCCCTCAACCTTGTGGCGGCAGGGGAGGGCTCATAATGCTGTGAACTTTATCACATGTATAGAGTTGTGTAATCACCATCATACTTAGACCAACAGTTTCATCACCCCCAAGAAACTAATTTGTGCTACCTTTTTATAGTCACATTTGCCCCCCTGGCAACCCCTGATCTGTTCTTCTTCACTATAATTTCTGGAATGTTATGTACATGGGAACATGAAGTGTATAACATACTATGATCCGCTTATGTCACTAATCAAAATGCCCCTGAGATCCATTCAAGTTGTTGTGTGTATCAATAGTTTTCCAATTTTTTTTATTGCCAGTGTTCTACAATTTGTTTATACATGCCCCCACTGGAATGTATAAATGCTGGAAGAGCATTTCAGCTTTTTCCAGTTTTTGGCTCATACTTATAAAAGTGTTATGGGGATACCTGGGTGGCTCATTTGGTTAAGCATCTGACTCTATCTCAGCCCAGGTCTTGATCTCAGGGTCGTGAGTTCAAGCCCGCACTGGGTTCCATGCTGGGTGTGAAGCTTACTTAAAAACTAAAAACAAATAATAATAAAATAAGGTGTTAATGAACTTTCATGTACTTTTTTCTGTAGACATAAGTGTTCATATTTCTATGGTGGAATCTAGAGTTTTAGGTCTTCAGAGTAGTTTAGAAGCAAGTTCTGTGCTTCACAGAGTGAAAAGAACACGAAAGATATGGCTTCAGCCTTGCTCTGTCATTGATTGGTAGAATGATATTAGGTAAGCCCTTCTCTCTAGGACTCAAATTTCTATCTGTGAGTGAGGGGCTAGGAACCTATGATTTCTTCAGTCTTTTCCATATCTAACAATTCTGTGGTTCTGAAGAGATAAAACGGAGGTTTCTACCTTATTTCATAGAGGACTTCTAGCTTCTAGCTGTACAAGTAGCATACCAGGTACAAGCCTAGATTATTCCTGTCTCACTTGTTTCCTTGCATGTTCTAAACAGTTCCCTTGTGTGGAAAGAGAATATGGGTTTGAAAGTAACTAATCTTAGAAGTTATTTTAATATTTATTTTTGAGAGAGAGAGAGAGAGTGTGTGTCAGCGGGGTAGAGGCAGAGCAAGAGAGAGCAAGAGAGAGCGAGAGCGAGTGAGAGAGAGAGAGAAACAGAATCTGAAGCAGTCTCCAGGTTCCAAGCTGTCAGCACAGAGCCTGACGTGGAGCTCTAACTCAAGAACCGTGAGATCATGACCTGAGCTGAAGTCAGATGCTTAACCGACTGAGCCACCCAGGTGCTGCAGAAAGTAACTAATCTTAATACTACAAAGGCTTGGAGGTCTGATACCTGAGGAGAAAGGCCTTTAAAACTAACACAGAATTGCCACATGGCACAGGGTCATTCCTATGTCATGTATATGGAACAAACTCCTTCTGTTGCTAGTATTGTTGTTAGTTACACTCAGAGTAAAATAAACACGGAATTTGTGCGTGTGTGTCCATATGTATGTGTGTGCATGATGCATATTTTCTAAATGTTTCATTGTATACATTTTTATCCTATATATTTTTTCAAAAGTCAGGAAGTAATTCTACAAAATATTTGCAATGCTCACGTCTAAAGAATGTGATTATCTTGGGAGCCAATTCTGAGATGAAAAGAACTATGTGAGCATAGTCTCTCTGTCTCTGCCTCTCTCTCTCTCACACACACACATATGGACACACACACACACACACACACACACACACACACACACACAACGGTTAGATCGTGGACAAGAGCCAGACTGCCTGGGTGTAAATCCTGGCTCTGCCGTGTGCTAGTTGTATGATCTTGGGCAAGTCACATAACCTCTACGTTTCGCACTTTCTTCTGTAGAATGGCAATGATAATAATGCCAAGTTCAGAGGGTTAATAGGATACATAAATGAGTTAAAATATACGAAGCAATTTGAACAGTGCCTGTTGCATTGCAGGAAATGTGTCTGCCAGTCACTGTCTGTCTGTCAAGAGGCCTCCCATAGCATGGATCCCTGAGTGCAACATATTAGGATTCTTACACTTCTGGAAATGGCCTGGCTGCCACCTTCCCCCAATGTACACTCCGTTTCTAACTTCAATAGTCCCACACCCCCACCCACCTTTACCGCTATAAACCCCTCACCCACTCCTCTGCCAAAAAAATTAACTTGGGCACTGAGGCAGAAGGTTGCTTAACTCTGCCTCAGTAATTTTTTTCCTCCTAAGCTGTAGCTACTCCAGCACAGGGGACTAAAAATCCTATTAATAATTTTGCATATCCACCAGAACTTTAAGTGATCACCCTCCCCCCAAGCCTAAAGAAACAGATAAAATCCATTTGAAAAACAGACCTATTTCATTTTTCCTATTTTTATGTAAAGCTGTCAGGACCATCTTTGAAATATTGTGTTGTTTTGCTTTAGAAAACAAGAAAAGATGGTCTTGTCTTCTTCCTTTTATACTTTTGAGCCTTCCTGATACAAGGGCTCTGGGGTGGTGGTGGTGGTGGTTGTGTGTGTGTGTGTGTGTGTGTGTGTGCGCATGCGCGTGTGTGAGTGTGTGTGATATTGACCTAGTGTGATCTGGATTAATAGCTTAGGGTGCCTGGGTAGCTCAGTCTGTTAAGCGTCCAACTCTTGGTTTTGGTGCAGGTCATGATCTCAGTTTCATGAGTTAAAGCCCTATGGCTGACTCTGACCTGGCAGTGTGGAGCCTGCTTGGGATTCTCTCTCTCTCTCTCTCTCTCTCTCTCTCTCTCTCCCTCTGTCTCTGTCCCATTCCCACTTACGCTGTCTCTGTCTCTCTCAAAAGTAAATAAATCAATTTTAAAAGGCACCTTAGCTTAGATGCTGCCATCGTAGGTGCCATATCTGCTTCATAAACATTGTGGCCTCTTATTTTTTCCCATGTTTATTGAGATGTAATTGACATATAATATTACGAAAATTTAAGATGTATGATGGATGATTTGATATACATGTAGATTACAAAATGATTACCACAATAAAGTTAGTTAACACATCCACCACCTCTCATAGTTGTCTTTTAGTCTGTGTGGTGAGAGCATTAAGGATCTATTCTCTTAGCAGTTTTCAAGCATACAATACAGTCTTGTTAACTATAATCAGGGAATCTAATAAAGCTGAACTCCTAGAAACAGAGAACATTGCATTTTCTTGAATGCATCATTTTAAGAGAGTAATGAATTCTTTGCAGCACAGTAAGGTGACAAAGCTGTTCATAACAACTCCTTGATAATCCATCAGACGGCCAATGTACCTCTCACTCTTCCTTCTCATTTCCTTTGCACAGAACGTGACTTTGCAGACTGAAGGCAGCCTGCCTCAGCCACTTTTCTCTGATGTTGTGGAGTCTGAGAAGGTGGGGTTGGTGGTCACCTGAGCTGCCCTGGGCGATAGTGGGGAGTGAGAAATTTGCTGTGCCTTCCCACTTCCTTGAGTACTGTGCCTGCCTTTCCTCTCCACCTTGTTCTCAATTAATGTGTTAGCTAACGATGGTTAAGATGTTGCTACAGTCTTAAGATCCTGAAATTTTATCCAGGTACACCTGAAGGCTCAGAATGACAGCGCAGCTCTCCATAATATATCTGCAACCTCCGTTTCTAGCCTTATTTCCCTCCCTTGCACCTGTCAGGCTGATCTGCTTTATCCAAACATCCTCTACGTTCCCGCCTGTGCTTTTGTTCATGCTATTCATATCCTTCTCTTGGCCTAGAATTCTCTCTTTAAACCTCATTTCTGTGCGCCCAAGTCTTGCTCATCCTTCAGGACCAGCTCAGCTACATGAAACCTTCTCTAATCCCCTGATTGTCCTTTGCCACAGGCAAACTTCGTTTTCTCTTCTCTGTGCCCTTGAAGAGCTTTGTTTGTATTCTGCTATATTGCTTGTTCTGCTCTTCTTGAATTGTAATTAGTTTGATTCACACTCATCTTCTCCACTAGACTGTAAGTACCTTGAAGGCAGAAGCTGAAGTCTTTTGCATCATTCTGTCCCACACGGGAACCCACATAGTGTCTTGTACACAGTGTGGGCCCTCAATAAATGTTTGCTGATAAAAACTTCCCCCAACGATCTTATTGCTGGCATTTCAAAATCTTCTTGTGGGGAGATCTATTTGGGCAGAAGATTTCAGGGAATGAACTAGGATGACATTGACTGTAGAGTGGAGGACCTGAGATGAAGATGCCAACCCAGTGTGCTATTACCACATAAATGAATTTCACCTGAATCTGGGTATAGGGCTCATCCACTACTTCATACATGCTGTTCCACCTGAACAGGAAATCCCAGCTCCTTCTGAACTCTTGTGCAGTGGTCCACATGACTGATGGATGTGACTGAGCTGAGGAGAGTGTGTGAGTGAGGAAGTTTCTCATGGGGATGGGTGGAGGGAAGGCTGATGCACTTTGAACCCAAGAATAAAAGACCTATAGAACAAGCGTGTGGGAGATGGCCCAAGAAAACTATCAAATAAGCTCGCTGAAAGAAACTCAGGGTAAAAAAGTCTAGTCCATTTACATTTCAATACAGAATAGAAACAATTGCCAAAATAACTTTTTGTGCCCTCTTTTAAGCCTTTGCAACGTGTGGCTTTTTTGAACTCCCACATATTTATTTCCTTGTAGTGACCAGCATTAGAGTCCTTCTAATGGGACATGTGTGTTTGTGTCAGGGAAGGGTGGAGATTGGGGAAGACTAGGTCTGACTGTGGGTTTAATCTGTGGGCTGGGAGATAGGAAGGAGCTTTGGGAAACAGTAGATGGGCAGTTGGATAAAAACGTGCAAGTCAAATTCTTGCTGCCTTTTGGAAGAAAGAAAAGAGCACAGAGCAGGAAGCAGACCTGGTGACCTAATAGGGAGGCCTGTGTTCCCTAAGGCTTGGGCCTTAGAAGACTCCTGCTGAGAGTTGGTCTTAAACATCAGAAATTCCTCCATGCCCCTGCAAAAGTTGCCCTTTTTGGGGGGTGGAGAGATTTATACAAGCAGGTTTCCAAGATTACTCTAATGGTGTTTTCAGAGAGGATAGATTTTTCCACAGATGAAAAGCCTGTCAAACCCACTAACCCAAACCAAAGAGCAAAGGCCAAATAAAGATGTGGAATCTCCCACCAACAGACCAGCCTGCCAGTCCACCAACCAACCAAAGTGCTTATTAAGATAAGCCTGGTTGTTTTCAACTAAGGGTTAATAAACAAGTAAATATGTCAGTGCATTTTCAAGGAAAACTGCAGACAGGGAAAATACCAGGGCTTTCAAGTACCTTCCAAGCAATTTGAGATGTTTTATTCACATCATGAAGACAGTTTTACCCTGGAGTATTTCCTGTTCGGAAAACATTCAAGGAACCTGCTCTTTTGGGCTGCTTCTTGACATGGAAAAATTTTAATGTCACTGCTTTACCTTTCGTTTGGGATTTTGCCTCTTCAGCCAAATTTCTGCTACCTGTGCCTGGCTGTTTTATTTTGCCCACTGCAACTGTCCAAACCGCACCCTAGCTCCCTCACTTCAATCTACATTTTCTGTACAAAATGTGTTTACCATAGTACATTTTCTAATGTTTGTCATTCTTATTCTGATTTTTCATTTTACTAAGTCAATCAGTAAATGTTGTGTGTAAGGCATTGTGCCTGTTACAGCAGGAAAAACAAAGTGACATATAAACTTTCCTCAAGGAACTTGCTGTCTAATTGAAGTTTTGCAAGCGAGGGAGTGCTTCTCATATTTGACCTTTCCTTTCGATTCCTGTTACCCTCTTTGGCTAGACCCTGTTCACATCAAAATCATTTCCTAAATTGCTCCCCCAGCTTACCATTACCCCCAATCAAATCAATCCCAGGTCATCTTTCTTAAGAAAAAGTTAACTTGATGGTTGCCAGAGGAGGGGATGGGGGGTATAGACAAAATGGGTGAAAGGGGGTGCGGGGGGGGGGTACAGGCTTCCAGTTATGGAATGGATAAGTCACAGAGGATGAAAGGTACAGCATAGGGAATATAGTCAATGATATCGTAATAGTGTTGAATGGTGATGGACAGTAGCGACACTTATGGTGAGCACAGCATGACATATAGAGTTGTTGAATCACTGTGTTGTACACCTGAAACTAATGTAACATTGTGTGCCCACTATACTTCAATTTAAAAATGTGTATTTTTTTATTTTTATTTTTTTAAGTTTATTTTGAGAGGGAGAGAGGGAGAGAGTTTGTGTACATGCATGCAGGAGAGGGGCAAAGAGAGAGGGAGAGAGAATCCCAAGCAGGCTCTGCACTGTCAACACAGTGCCTGATGCAGGGCTCAATCCCATGAACCAGGAGATCATGACCTGAGCTGAAATCAAGAGTCAGACACTTAACCCACTGAGCCACCCAGGCACTCCCCCCAAAATATGCGTATTTTAAAAAGTCATTCTCTCACCATCCTACCCTCCTCCCCCAAAAAATATTTTTCAAAGATACCATGTTGTCTAATGAATAAGGTTCAATTTTGTTATCTTGGCTCAAGATTTCTCTCCTTTTTACCTTTAAAATCTAAGTCCTATCCATCTTTAAGTCTCAAGTCCCACTGCATTCAGGCATCTTTTCTACACTTCCCCCTGAGAGCAATCTTTCCCTTCAATTTCTGTAGATTATATTCTACATCACTCATTGGTATGCTACCTTAACTTGTTTGTTTTATATGCATGTGGCTTTTCCCTGTTCAGATTGCAAATTTATTGGGCCACCTGGGTGGCTCAATCGGTTGAATGTCCAATTTCGGCTCATGGCCTTAATCTCACAGTTTGTGAGTTCAAGCCCTGCATCGGGCTTGCTGCTGTCATCCTGTCAGTGCAAAGCCCACTTCATATCCTCTGTCTCCCTCTCTCTCTGGCCCTTCCCCACTTGCACTCTCTCTCTCAGAAAAAAAAAATTAAATATTGCAAGTTTATTGAACGCAGGGCCTGAATGTAATGTATTACACACAAAAGATGCTTCATACATGTTTGATGATGAAGATGGTGATGATTTTTCCTGATTTCAGGGTATGTATAGGATGGGTTATGAGGGTGGGTGGCAAAGGAAAGATCCTGAAGGTGGGGAATGAATTAATAAAGCTTTTACAGTAACAGTCCAAAAGGGTGATAAGGGCTTCAGCTTATTGATTCCTTGGCTCAGAGCCTCATTTTATTGCCAGAATAAATTCAGTGAGTTTGAAAAGAAAAGAAAGAGTAGGACTTTAGTACTGCTGTGAATTTATGTGGGGGCTGAGAGAGAAGTAGAAGTCAGAAGTAAGCCAACCTGAGTAACTCCAGTAATGATAATAGCATTAGCAAAAATGAAAGAAAGAAAAAGAAAGAAAGAAAGAAAGAAAGAAAGAAAGAAAGAAAGAAAGAAAATAAATCAGAGGTGGAAGCCAGATGTAGAGGGAAGATGATGAGTTTGTTTTTAGATATACTGAATTTAGGGTAACTTAAGTAACCAAGTAGACATGTCTAGCAAGCAGTGAGCTACTCCCTACCCCCATTCGATTCAATACAACAAATATTTACTGGACATCTACTGTATGCCAGTCACTATGTTAGAGATGCAGTCAGATAAGACACTATCCCTGGCCTCCAGAACTTATGTTTGAGTGGGGACGACAGACTAACAAATTCCTACAGTATAAGGTAGTAAATGGTATAATTGAATTATATATACAGTGCTATGGTAGTATAAATAGGGGATGCATTTGGTCCAAGCAGATGAGAAAAAGTTGCAGAAGTGATGATTTTGGAGCAAGGCCTGGAAATATCAGTGGATGTTTGTTCAATAAACCAATAGGGAAATGAATTTCCGAGTGAATGAAGTCTCGAGGAAAGGCACAGGGTGTGTGGCACCTAGGGGAACAACAAGTGATCTGGAGTGACTAAAGAGAATGGGATAACAGAATAAAGATGGGGGCACCTGCGTGGCTCAGTTGGTTAAGCGTCCAACTTCGGCACAGGTCATGATCTCGTAGCTTGTGGGTTCGAGTCCCTCATCAGGCTCTGTGCGGACAGCTCAGGGCCTGGAGCCTGCTTCAGATTCTGTGTCTCCCTCTCTCTCTGCCCTTCCCCCACGCGCGCGCTCTCTCTCTCTCTCTCTCTCAAAAACAAATAAACATTAAAATATTTTTTTTTTAAAAGATGGATGGAGCAAAAGAGGTGATGGTTGTCAGAAAATGGACAGGAATTTTGTTACATTAGCCTGGGGAGGCAGTCTAGTGTGATGGTTTGAAAGGTATGGACTATAGTGTCAGACTGCCTGGGTCCAAATCCCATCTCTGCCACTTACTAGGTGTGTGACCTGGAGTGAGTCACTGAGTATCTCTGTTCTCAGTTTTCCCATCTATGAAATGTGGCTGCTGGTACCTGCCTCAGAGGATTGTTTTGATGATTGAGAGAGCAAGTGTATGTAAACTGATTGAGGTAGTGCCTAGCATATATTGAGTGTTATGTTGGCCCAAGGGCTAAATTATAAAGAAACAAGGCACTACACCATTGTGTCCTACATCATCAGCAGGTTCAAAAGGAAATTATAAATGGGAACTAAAGTTGACAGATACTCTAAGCATGGATCCAGGGCGCACTAGATGAATCTCCTGTTCTCACATGAGTGGGAGTTTCTTGCAAGGGTGACATATCTGCCTTGGAAATGTAGATCCAATTTAGGGAAGGGGTGAGGAGTCTGAGAAAAAAAAAATTACAATGGCCGGAGTGGGACTGTTTATTCCCAATACATGGAAGCTCTCATTATGGCATTCCCTCTGGAAAGTGGAAATAAAATTAAATAAGGTTGAAATACCACCAGCGTATTTTATTTCAGTTAAGTAAGCAACCAAAAATTGGCCAGTGGGGACCTTCGAGGGCAAGAGAGGAGGCAGCAGGGTCCAGCGACAGGCATTTTGCCAGGTTTGGAGTAGGTAAAGGATCCTTGAGTAGACTCTTGGAATGATTGTGTTTCCCTGTGTGACTGCTCTGTGTGCTGCTCACATGGAACTGAGCCTTGTCCACCCAGCCAGCCAGGCCAGGGGTTTCACTTGACAGAACTCGGTCTGAATTCTGGTGTTACCAATGACTAGCAAGTTACTCACGTTGCCCAAGCTTCAGTTTCTCCATCTGTGGAATGGGAATAAAGGTGGCTCCTATATTATAAAGTGCTTATGATAATTACACGAAATAATGCATCTATAAAGCATTGGAACATTAGGTGCTTAAATGACATAAGTCCGTTCCCCTTCCTTTGCTTTTCTACTTGGGCAACCCAGAGATGCCCGCTCTCAGTTTAGCCCTGCTGGGCACTTCCTATCATCTAATGTCAATAGTAGTAGAGATGGGAGAAAGGAGAAATCAGGATACAGAAAGACAATGAAAAACGGTGGCTTTTCTTTTTTACAACCCCACTCTGACTTTGCAGTGGAGATATTTTGATGTAGCCAGTATTCCAAAATAGAAGAGGTATTCAGATACTGGACAGCCTAAGGTGAGAGGTATCTACTAACACATGATGGCAACGATGTGAAAATATAGCTACACATGCATTTCTCTGATGTGAAGTTATAGCTGCACAGTCATATGTTTTAAATTTTTTTCTTTTTAATGTTTATTTACTTTTGAAGGAGAGACAGAGCAAGAGCAGAAGAGGGGCAGAGAGAGAGGGAGACACAGAACCTGAAGCATGCTCCTGGCTCTGAGTTGTCAGCACAGAGCTTGATGCAGGGCTCGAACCCACGAACTGTGAGATCGTGACCTGAACCAAAGCTGGACACTTAACCAACTGAGCCACCCAGGCACCCCTCATTCATACATTTTAGAATTAGAAGGGAACAAGGAAAATCGAAACCATTGTTTTAGGATGGTAGAAATCAATTGTTGCGATGTTATCTCAATATTATTGTGCCTGTGGAGAGGGATCCTCTTTTCCTGACATACTTAAATCTCCTTATCGTCTTTTCAAAAGAACAGCAGGAGAACAGGGTGCTGGGGTAAAGGGAGTTGCACAGTGGGAATAACATGCCCCCATCTCATCTGTCCTTCTGCCCAGCCTTCCATTAACCATCATGATCTACCAGAGGCTGGAGAGTTTCCTATCTGTGGTGCTTCAATGCCCTTGCATCATTAATATCATCATCTCTACCCTTCTTCTAGGACTGGATCTTATGAGGGAGGTATGGAAGAAGTTGTGCATGCTTAGCTGTCAATCCGAACCTTTGAGAGGCAGCAGGGGACAAAGGCAGCAATCACTGTGTAATATTCTGGACTTTCTTGGCAGGTGAATACTGCTATGCATGAGGCAAAACTTATGGAAGAATGTGACGAGTTGGTAGAGATCATCCAGCAGAGGAAGCAAATGATTGCTGTCAAAATCAAAGAGACCAAGGTAATGCACAGCCGCTTCAGTGAGGCCAAGGCAGAGTTGACTTTACAAATGTCAGAGTTTCCTCCTGATTATTCCAGGGTGAACATGGATCGCAAAAATAAGAAGAAAGGAGGTGGTAGGGAGGGAGGCAAAGAAGAAGCAATGTTTGACCTCGTGCGATGAATCCAATAAAAATGATGGCAGTTCTGGGGTGTTGGAAATGTTCTATATCTTGGCCAGGTTGGTGGTTACATGGGTGTTTGTATATACAAAAAAAAAAAAATCATTGAGTTTTACACTTCAGAGGTGGGTGCTTTACTGAATGTGTTATAAGTCAACCTGAAAAGAAAAAAGAAAAAAAGTAATGGTGGAAATGAGGGTCAGAATTATGGAAGGACCAGGCATGCTAATATAAGGACTTTGGGCTTAATCTAAAAGGCATTGGGAAACCATTTTAGTTTCTTAGGAAGGGAGAAGACTGATCAATATGGCAGAGGTATGCAGAATAGATCAGAACAGGATGATACTGAAGTCAGAGAAGCAAGTTAAGAGGCTTATGGAGTGTTTCTTTTTTAACTTCTTAATGCTTATTTATTTTTGAGACAGAGTGAGTGGGGGAGGGGCAGAGAGAGAGGGAGACACAGAATCCGAAGCAGGCTCCTGGCTCTGAGCTGTCAGTGCAGAGCCTGACATGGGGCTTGAACTCATAGACCGTGAGATCATTACCTGAGCTGCAGTCAGATGCTTAACCAACTAGCCACCCAGGCACCCCATGGAATGGTTTTTGGTATGAGTTGATGAAGACCTAAACTAGGGAAGCACCAGCACAAATGGAAAGGAAGAACATAACAGGCACTACTAGAAAGGAAATGATGAGAATCATTAACTGATTAGCTACAAAGATGAAGGGGAAAGAGAAGACGTTCAGGTTTTTAGCTTGGGAATTGAAGAAGCACGGTCAAGGTCAGGTGTGAGCCTCCGTGCATCTCTATGGTTTTAGGCTTATTGGTCTGCCGGTCAGTGTAGTGATTATAATAAGTTCATGTTGTGTATACAATGTGAGGAGTTATGAGAGTCTGGAGTGATAATCAGTACTTTGTGCCATGCTTGATGGTTGGGTCCAGCTAACACAGGAGTTGAAATTTCTGTGACCCCAGGCCTGTGAACACACAGGTATGCATACAGATACATAGAGAAATATATACACAGAAATGTAGATACTCATAAAGAACAAAGAGTTACTTTTTATTAAACTCGTATGTGAAAAGCTATTGACAATAAAATGTAAACAGTGGTGATCTCTGGGTGCTGGGGTTTCTTTTTATACTTTTATTATTTTCAAAATATTCTATGGTGAGCATGCATTGCTTTTATAATCAGAAAAATTAATGTTACCAATAAAAAGGTGGAGGCCGATGATCTACAGTATATGACTGGGTGTATAAGCAATGTGGGTAAGTGGGCTGGAGGTGGGAGGAGGGGCTGGCAAGACAGACGTAGAGGGTAGGGTGAGGAGGTGAGTGGTAAGTACAGGGACCTTGGGACATCAATAGGCCTTATTTTTGGAATCACCGCAGCAAATCTCCTTCGTGTTGTTTTATAGTTTTTAATTAAGCCCTGGATATTTAATCTCATTTTTCTTTGGCTCATTCCTTGAAGGTAATGAAGCTGAGAAAGTTGGCACAGCAGGTTGCTAATTGCCGCCAGTGTCTTGAACGGTCAACAGTCCTCATCAACCAAGCTGAACATATCCTGAAAGAAAATGACCAGGCACGGTTTCTCCAGTCTGCAAAAAATATCGCTGAGAGGTGAGTTCCTTCTCTTTTTACGTGCCTGCTCTTATGAACAGGGGGCAGCTTGAAGTCCCTTAATTCCGTTCAGGCATGTATGTATGTAGCAGCCACCACCAGATAGGTACGAAGCCTCAGTGGTTCATTGCCCTGTGGATTTCTGGCACCCTTTTCTCTGTGTAGCTCATCTGTTCCTCTAGTGTCCAGCCAGTCATGGCCCCTAGCTGTGCCCTAGCTCTTCGTGGCCCACTCCGTGCTAGAGATTTCTATGTTGATGTTAGCGTAGGGCCAGAGAAATATTTGGCCACAGAGATAGGTGTGTGCTCTTCCTAAATCTTTGTGTGGTTCTCATTGCTTTCATTTAGTTATCCATCACACAGATCCTTTAGAGCAGTAATTCTTAGGCTTTTATTTTAATCAATGGCTCCTTCGACAGAGTGATGAATGTCATGAGCCCTCTACCTGAGGAAAAAAATGCATAGTAGATATATACACACAGAATCTCGCATACAATTTCAGAAAACTCATGAATCCTTAGCAGGCCATCTATACACCATTTGCAAAGAATCTGAAGATGAAAGTGAAACATTGCTCAGTACAATCACCAAGGCTTCGAGGGGCTGCAGGGGCTCATTAGGCAAATCTGACTTCCTTCTATCTCTCTCTCATTTACTGGAGACTTTGGCTCTGGGTTCACAGTATTCCTTTCTGTTGCTTCTGCCATCGTTCTGGGTGCCATTGGCGGCATCCACATCTAATGCCAGCTGACATTGGCAGCTGACCACATCTAATACTCTAGCCATCTAATATCCTGGCTCCTTGCCATCCCATCCTCCAGTGACCCTCACCTCTGCTCCCCTTCATCCACCTACTTCCATGGCTCACATGCTGAACCTCACCATCACTCAGAATAAACTAAAACATCCCACCTTCTAACTACAACCTCTGTACTTACAGTTGTTTGTTTTTCTTCCAGTACATCCATTCTTCAACTTCATTGGGACCTCTAAGGCCTGACTCCTATCTACCAGCTACCTATTGTCTTCACTTCTTTCTTTGGCCTATTTAGGGTCTATGATTTCTCATTTCAGCTATTCACTCTCTTTTCTGTGTACCCAGTTCCCTTGCCCCACTGTCTTTTTATCCCACCAACCTGGTAAGACCCCCAACCATGAAGCAGCCCAGCTCTTCTCACCTTTTCCATGCCTATGTTTGAGTTGCAGAACCCTGGGGGAGAAAACTCAATAATCAAAGAGGTTGGTACTGCTGCATCGCAAATTTATGGCTTCTAATCTCCCCTGGGCCCTCGGTACTGACCTGAAATCCTTCTGTGTTGCTTTGGTCAGCTTTCTTTCTGCTTTGTCTCCATAATGGCCATTTCAAATTTTCTGTGTTCAACTCAAAGTTCCGACCCTGCCACCTTCCTGCTCATGCTCAGCAGATGACTTTACATCCTATTTTTATAGAGAGAGTGGTAGGTAAGAAATGACAAATTCCTCAGCTTCTCAAGCCAAGTTGGGGGGCATACCTACATCCACATCCATGAGTTCCCCCTCCCTTTTGATTATAATAGAAGACATGTGCTTTGTGCCACATGCTTCCTTTTTACCATAGTTTCAATTTCTACCTTTCTCTAGTTGACTTCACATGGACTTTTTTTTTCTTTTTTAAAAGTTTATTTATTTATTTATTTATTTTTTATTTATATATGAAATTTATTGTCAAATTGGTTTCCATACAACACCCAGTGCTCATCCCAAAAGGTGCCCTCCTCAATACCCATCACCCACCCTCTCCTCCCTCCCACCCCCCATCAACCCTCAGTTTGCTCTCAGTTCTCAACAGTCTCTTATGCTTTGGCTCTCTCCCACTCTAACCTCTTTTTTTTTTTTTCCTTCCCCTCCCCCATGGGTTCCTGTTAAGTTTCTCAGGATCCACATAAGAGTGAAACCATATGGTATCTGTCTTTCTCTGTATGGCTTATTTCACTTAGCATCACACTCTCCAGTTCCATCCACGTTGCTACAAAAGGCCATATTTCATTTTTTCTCATTGCCACGTAGTATTCCATTGTGTATATAAACCACAATTTCTTTATCCATTCATCAGTTGATGGACATTTAGGCTCTTTCCATAATTTGGCTATTGTTGAGAGTGATGCTATGAACATTGGGGTACAAGTGCCCCTATGCCTCAGTACTCCTGTGTCCCTTGGATAAATTCCTAGCAGTGCTACTGCTGGGTCATAGGGTAGGTCTATTTTTAATTTTCTGAGGAACCTCCACACTGCTTTCCAGAGCGGCTGCACCAATTTGCATTCCCACCAACAGTGCAAGAGGGTTCCCGTTTCTCCACATCCTCGCCAGCATCTATAGTCTCCTGATTTGTTCATTTTGGCCACTCTGACTGGCGTGAGGTGATACCTGAGTGTGGTTTTGATTTGTATTTCCCTGAGAAGGAGCGACGCTGAACATCTTTTCATGTGTCTGTTGGCCATCCGGATGTCTTCTTTAGAGAAGTGTCTATTCATGTTTTCTGCCCATTTCTTCACTGGGTTATTTGCTTTTCGGGTGTGGAGTTTGGTGAGCTCTTTATAGATTTTGGATACTAGCCCTTTGTCCGATATGTCATTTGCAAATATCTTTTCCCATTCCGTTGGTTGCCTTTTAGTTTTGTTGGTTGTTTCCTTGGCTGTGCAGAAGCTTTTTATCTTCATAAGGTCCCAGTAATTCACTTTTGCTTTTAATTCCCTTGCCTTTGGGGATGTGTCGAGTAAGAGATTGCTACGGCTGAGGTCAGAGAGGTCTTTTCCTGCTTTCTCCTCTAAGGTTTTGATGGTTTCCTGTCTCTCATTCAGGTCCTTTATCCATTTTGAGTTTATTTTTGTGAATGGTGTGAGAAAGTGGTCTAGTTTCAACCTTCTGCATGTTGCTGTCCAGTTGTCCCAGCACCATTTGTTAAAGAGACTGTCTTTTTTCCATTGGATGTTCTTTCCTGCTTTGTCAAAGATGAGTTGGCCATACGTTTGTGGGTCTAGTTCTGGGGTTTCTATTCTATTCCATTGGTCTATGTGTCTGTTTTTGTGCCAATACCATGCTGTCTTGATGATGACAGCTTTGTAGTAGAGGCTAAAGTCTGGGATTGTGATGCCTCCTGCTTTGGTCTTCTTCACATGGACTTTTAAAAATCCACTCATGTCTCTCCTATCTAAAACATTCCTCTACCTCCTACCTACTCTAGCCATTGCCTTATCTCTTTCTTTCCCTCATGACAAACTCCTTTTTTAATGTTTATTTTTGAGAGAGAGTGGGAGAGAGAGAGAGAGAGAGACATCAGGTACACAAGACAGGGAGAGGCAGAGAGAGGGAAGGACAGAGGATATGAAGTGGGCTCTGCATTGATATCAATGACCCTGATGTGGGGCTCAAACTCACAAACTGTGAGATCATGACCTGAGCCAAGGTTGGACACTCAACCGACTGAGCCACCCAGGTGCCCCCCTTTATGGCAAAATTCTTGAAGGTATTTCCATTTCCTCACCTCTGATTTATGCTTCTTAAACATTTATTTATGTACTTATTTACTTTTTAATGTTTATTTTTAGGAGAGAGAGAGTGTGTGATCAGGGAAGGGGAAGATAGACAGGGAGACACAGAATCCGAAGCAGGCTCCAGGCTCCGAGCTGTCAGCACAGAGCCCAACGCGGGGCTCAAAACCACGAGCCACGAGATCATGACCTGAGCCAAAGTTGGACGCTTAACCAACTGAGCCATCCAGGCGTCCCTCTTCTTAAACATTTAAAAGTTATTTATATTCAAGTAATACTTGCACATAGTTAAAAAGTCAAATATTACTAACATTCATATTGCAAAAAAATAACAATCTTCTCCTCACTCCCAATTTCTGCTCTCCAATAATAATATTGAACATTTACTTTGTGTTGGGCATTATTCTAAGGCCTTATAAGTATTAACTCATCTAACCCTTATAAAAACCTCATGAAATAAACACTATTATTATGCCCATTTTAGGAGTGAGAGAATGAAGCTCAGAGAGGTTATATGACTTGCCTAAAATCACCCAGCTAGTAAGGGATAGAGGCAGGATTCAAACCCAGGAAGTCTACACTTTTCCAACAAAGCCAAGCAATTTCAACTCTATTAGGTATTTCTTTTTTTTTAAGTTTATTTATTTTGAGAGAAAAAGAGAGAGAGCAAGCAGGGGAGGAGCAGAGAGTGAGGGAGAAAGAGAATCCCAAGCAGCCTTGGTGCTGCTAGCTCAGAGCTCGATGTGGGGCTCTATCTCATGAACCATGAGATCAAGACGTGAGCCAAAATCAAGAGTCAGATGCTTAACCAACTGAGCCACCTAGGCGCCCTTCCATTAGGTATTTCTGTTGGCATTACCTTTACATTTCTAAATAGCATCATTATATTGCTATTTTCTTCAAATTTAGACATTAACAATTGACTTCTACAAATCTGGAAATTTTTCAGCCATCATTTCTTCAAGTATTTTTTTTATGCTGCCTTCTTCTCTTATGCAGATTCCAATTACATGTATATTAGGCTGCTTGAAGTAGTTATCAGCTCACTGATGTGTTGTTCATATTTTAGCCATTTTTTCCCTCTGTGTATTTCATTTATTTCTAATGATATGTCTTGGAATTCACTAACCTTTTCTTCTGTAATGCCTAATCTGCCATTTATCTTTCTAGTGTATTTTTCATCTCAGATATTATTGTTTTCATCTAC
The DNA here is from genome assembly GCF_014898765.1 of Herpailurus yagouaroundi. Lineage (NCBI taxonomy): Eukaryota > Metazoa > Chordata > Mammalia > Carnivora > Felidae > Herpailurus > Herpailurus yagouaroundi. The sequence continues at coordinate 6,833,247 of NW_024420499.1, read as the reverse complement.
AGAAGTTCGGTTTGGGTCTTTGTTTATCATCCATATCTCTACTTAACATATTAGCCTTTCCTCTAGCTTTTGAACATATGGAACAACACTAATTCAAAAAGATATATGCACCCCTATGTTTATTGCATTATTTACAATAGCCAAGCTATAGAAGCAACATGACTGTCCATTGATAGATGAACGGATGAAGATGTGGTACACACACACACACACACACACACACACACACGCACACACGCACACACACGATGGAATATTACACAGCCATAGAAAGGATGAGATCTTGCCATTTGTGACAACATGGATGGACCTCGAGGGTTTAATGCTAAATGAAATAATTCAGACTGAGAAAGACAAATACCATGTGATTTCACTCATATATGGAATCTAAAAAAAACAAAACAAATGAATAAACAAACAAAAAGCAGAATGAAACCTATAAATATGGAGAACAAACTGATGGTTGCCAAGGGAAAGTGGGTGGGAGATGGACAAAATGAGTGAGGGGGAATAGGAGATACAGGCTTCCAGTTATGGAATGAATGAGTCATGAGAATAAAAGGCACAGTATAGGGCATATAAGTCAAAGATATTGTAATAGGGTTGAATGGTGACAGATGGTAGCAACACTTGTGGTGAGCACAGCATAATGTATAGACTTGTCAAATCACTATGTTGTATACCTCAGACTAATGTAATGTTTTGTGTCAGTTGTACTCAAAATCATTAAATCAAAATCATTAAAATCAAAACATGGACAAAACATGGAATACAGTTATCATAACTGTTACAATATCTAGTTCTAACATCTGTGTCAGTTCTAGGTCAGTTTCAATTGATTGCTTTGTCTCCTCATTATGGGTTGTATTTTCTTCCTTCTTTTCCTATCTGATAATTTTTGACTGGATGTCAGACATTATGAATTTTATTAGGTGCCATATATTATACTTCTATAAATATTCTTTTTTAATTTTTAAAAATCTTTTAATGTTTATTTATTTTTGAGAGAGACAGAGACAGAGAGTGAGCAGAGGAGGGGCAGAGACAGGGAGACACAGAATCTGAAGCAGGCTCCAGGCTCTGAACTGTCAGCACAGAGCCCAATGCAGGGCTCAAACTTACGAACTGTGAGATCATGACCTGAGCTGAAGTTGGATGCTTTACCGACCAAGCCACCCAGGCGCCCCTCTATAAATGTTCTTAAGCTTTGTTCTAGGACACAGTTAAGTCACTTGAAAATAGCTTGATCCCTTGGGTCTTGCTTTTAAGATTTGTTCATTGGAATCAGAGCAGTGTTTAGTCTAAGGGGAATTTTTCCACACTAGTGAGGCAAGATGTTTCTGAGTACTCTGACGAGTGCACCATGCATCATGAAATTTTCCAGCCTGGCTATTGGGAACAGACACCATTCCTGGCCTGTTGTAAGCACCAAGGGTTGTTTTTTTTTTTTTTTTTTTTTTGGTGCTGTTTCCTTGGCCTTGGGCAGTTTCCTCATGTGCATGTGTCAATTAGTATTTAGTTGAATACTTAAAGGGGAACCTTCAGAAGGTCTCCAGAATTCTCTCTGTGCAGCATTCTCCTCTCTGGTACTCTGCCCTGTAAACTCCAGCTCACTTAGTCTCCCGAACTCTCTGTGTTCTTTTTTTAAAAAATTTTTTAACTTTTATTTTCAAGAGAGAGAGACAGAGAAAGAGAGAGACAGAGAGACACACAGAATCCAAAGCAGGCTGTAGGCTCTGAGCTGTCAGCAGAGAGCCCAACACGGGGCTTGGACCAGTGAACCATGAGATCATGACCTAAGCCAAAGTTGGACACTTAACCGGCAGAGCCACACAGACACCCCTCAGTGTTCTTAACTAGGGATTCCGTTAAGCTCTTCTGGATTTCCCCTTCATGTACCATTTTACCCTTTTAATATTGTTGGAACAATTTTTTTCCCATAGTTTTCTAAGAAAGAGTACATGGGATGTAAATTTTTGAGACCTTTTTGTTTCAAAAATATTTAAAATTTATTATCACATTTTATAGGCTGGAAATAAGTTTCCCTTATAATTTTGAAGCCATAGCTCTGTTGTATCCTAATTTACAGTGTTGGGTTGAGAAGTTCACTGCTATTTTGATTCCTGACCTTTAAATATGATTTATATTTTAAAATATGAAGCTTTTAAGGTCTTATCTTTAACCCAGTTTTTCTGAAATTTCTCCAGGATATGCCTTGGTGTTGGTCTTTTATCCATCACTTTTGTTGGACATGAAATACTCTTTCCAATCTGAAGACTAGTGACTTTTCATTCTGGGAGATTTTCTTATATTATTCACTAATAATTTCCTCCCATTTATTTTCTCTCTTCTCTGTTTCTGGGACTCTAATTAGTCAGGTGTTGGACACTCTAGATTGTCTGCTTTAAAATATTTTCTATTTTTAAAAAATGTTAATTTATTTATTTGAGAGAGAGAGCTAGAGAGAGAGCAAGAGAGAGAGCGAGAGAGAGCGCACATGCATAAGTTGGGGAGGGGCAGAGAGAGTGGGAGACACAGAATTTGAAGCAGGCTCCAGGCTCCAAGCTATCAGCACAGAGCCTGATGTGGGGCTTGAATGCATAAACTGTGAGATCTTGACCTGAGCCAAAGTCAGACACTTAACCGACTGTGCCACCCAGGTGCCCCTTTTCTTTACTATTTTTTACAACATTGTCTTCTTGTTCTATTATCTAAGATGTTTCCTTAATTTTTCATCCAATTCTTCTATTAAAATTTTAACTTCAGGGGTGCCTGGGTGGCTCAGTTGGTTAAGCATCTGACTTTGGCTCAGGTCATGATCTTGAGGTTGCTGTTTGAGCCCCACGTCGGGCTCTGTGTAGACAGCTCAGAGCCTGGAGCTTGGTTTGGATTCTGTGTCTCTGTCTCTGCCCCTCCCCTGCTCATGCTTTGTTTCTCTCTCTGTCTCTCTTTCTCCCAAAAATAAACATAAAAAAATAAAATTTTAATTTCAGCCTTCCTATTTTCATTTATAAGTGCTCTTTCTTGATCTTGTTTTCTTTCTTTCTTTCTTTCTTTCTTTCTTTCTTTCCTTCTTTCTTTTCATTCTGTCCTTGCTTTGTGTTGCAAGCTTCTTGTTTATCTTCCTGGAGATATGAGTGAACATTTAAAAAGCTTCTTCTAAATTCTGCATTGTTTTGGTTTCCTCCAAGTGCCTTTTCTCTATTAGTTTGTTTCACTTTCTGACTTTCCCTAAATGTCTGATAATCTTTTGCCTTCCTGTTTGAATTTAAGCACTAGAAGATGACTAGAAGATCCGAGGGGAGGGGAACAGTCTGTTGCTTGGTGAATTTCACTGTAGAATAATAAGGTGGCATGCCAGATTTTGACTGAGGGGACCCCAGTGTTAGGTCTGTAGGTGTTTTGTCTTCAGTGGGTCAGTTTTCCCTGGAAGGAATCCACCAATCTCCTGCTTCTGGTGGGAGATGAGGGAGGGGTCTAACTAAGCCTGGCTGCTATCATTCTAGGAGCCAAGCAGGGAAAGGTTGCTAGGGGTTTTAAGACTGCTTTTAGTACAGCGGAAAGTAAACCTCACATTTCCTGCCAGGATAAGGAAGGAGTAGTCTCTGATTCAGTGGATCCAGGGTCTAGCTGCTCTTCATACAAACTTCCAACTGTCTGTGGCACAACATCAGCTTGCTGTTGTTGGCTTCCTGACCCAGCTTTCTCTGGTCTGTTGTTGGGTACCACTCATCCATCCCTTTCTAGCTTCCCAACGTTTGTTGACAGTCTTTTACTTGCTGGCATGTCTTTTTCCATTCTCATTGTTTTTGTGGGTTTATGACATTTTATTCTTTGACTGTCATCTCAGTAGTATTTCATGAGAGCCGAGATGAACATAAATTTAAACCACTGTATTTAATCATCCTCGCTCACCCTTCAATTCTCCAAAATATCTTCTGCCATTACCACACTATTGTAAGTGTTCTTTTCCAGGTCACCAAATGAATACCTTGCTGCTAAATATAATAGACATTCCTTTGTCTTCCCATACTGTTTCATCTTACTTAATCACGCAGTAGCACTTGTCCCTACTGACGATTTTTACTTAAATTTCTCTGCCCTTAGCTTCCATAAACACTCCTGGTTTCCTCCCTACCTATGCGGTTTCTTTTGCCTTTGTGAGCAGATCTCCTTTGACCTATTCCTTTAATGCTAGTGTTCTTTATGATTCTTGTTTTAGGCCATTCTCTTCTCTCTTGAGAATTATCTGCCCAGCCTAAATATCTTCATCGATGGTTTCTCATAGGGTCTGAAATTCTTCCTCACCAATAATAATTGTAATATATTAAGGACCAAGATTTCAGTTAAAGTCAAATTTTAGCTGGGAGAGTATTCCTTCTCCCTTACAAATGACACTTATTATATTGTCCTTAATGGAGGTCAGAGCCTTGAGAGACAGGTAACGTTGTTTTGCTTAAAGTATTAAACATAGAAACACAAACAGACACACACTTACATATACCCCAATGCCATTTTTACTCACCCTTCCAGCCACTGTTAATATTTGGGAGTATAGTATCCCAATATTTATATTTAATATGTATTTCACAAACATAAGGTCATGTTGTATATACTTCATTATACCCTACATTTGAAACTTAACAATATATCATGAACTTGTCCCTGTCATTGGATTTATTTATTTATTTATTTATTTATTCATTTATTCATTTATTTTGAGAGAGAGCATGCAAGTGAGGGAAAGGGCAGAGAGAGAGGGAGAGAGAGAATCCCAAGCAGGCTCTGCACCATCAGCGTGAAGCCTGATGCCAGGCTCAAACTCACAAACTGTGAGATCGTGACCTGAGCCGAAGTCAGACGCTCAACTGAGGCAGCCAGGTGTCCCCTTGTCATTGGATAGTATCATATAACCTGATTTTCAGTGACCTCATAGTATTTCATCTTTTGATGTGTAGTAACACATTACTTAGTTCAGTCCCCATGGTTAGACAATTAGGTTACATATAGTGTATTGCGTGCCCTTAAACAGTTGCATCTTTGCATATACCTCAATTATTTCCTTAGTAAAAACTTTATGAAGTAAAACTGTGGTGTCAGAGAATATTTGCGTTTTAAACTATTTGGGTATTTAATGCTAAATTGATCTTCAAAATTTGTTGTCAATTTCAGTCCTGGTAAAATATGGAGGCATTACCTAATATAGGCATAAAAAGCTCCTATATTGTCATTAGTTATAATCTTAAATGCTATCTCATTTTATCTTACATTTATTTGATTCCTTAAGTAGTTGGGCTTTTAAATATATTTGTTGGCTACTTATTTTCATGTTGTATGAACTGATTTTCTGTCTTATTTGTCTACACTCTTGTCACTACTTTCCTTTCTGATCACCTTAAAATCTGCTCTGCCTCCAATTTTGACCCCTTCCAGTCCATTACTGCAGCCAGAGTACTCTACTTGAAACATAAATTTGAGCATCACTCTGCCTAAAAAGGCTTCAGTGGCCCACATTGCTCTCCGGGTAAAGTGTAAAGTTTGTAACATGACCTACAAGGCTCTGCGTGACTTTGCTAATTCTCCAGCCTTCAGGCAAGAGAGAACACACACACATCCATGTAGTCTTTGCTTACCTAACTCCTACTCATCATGTAGGTCATTGCTTACCATAAACTTCCTCTGGGGAGAGTCCCTTAGTGCCCAAGTCCTTGTCAGGTGGATGTTGTGTATGTTACACTCCCTTTGTAGCAGCACTTCTATTGCCTATTTAATGTCTTCCTCCTCTATGAACTGTGAACTTTGTGAAGGCAAGGACCACAGCTGTGTATCTCCAGTGCCTAGCACAGTGCCTGGAACATTAGTTGTGCTCAGTAAGTATTGCATGGATGGATGAATGGATGGATGGATGGATGGATGGAAGAAAGAAGATTGGGGAGGTCAGGAATAAATTTCATGAGCCAATTTTCTACCTTAACTCTTGCCCTAAAGAGGTTGTTTTCTTCTTACTCATCAAACCCTGGAAGAGTAGCCTAAAGAGTGAGACTTTAAGATTATACTGGGTTAGCCTTTCATTTGTTTATGCTGGCCTGCAGTTTATTCCTAAAACATCTATTTCGCAAACAACCAAGAGCTATTGTTGGCAGAAGTATAGCAAGGTACACGTGCATGAGGATATATATTTGTTTAACTCCTCAACCCCTTACAACTAATTCATCATAAAAGTTTCCCCTCTGGTCTTTTTACATCCAGTGCCTCTTCCCTTCATTCTACCTGCGTATTGTTGCCAAGTTCATGTTTCTTTCCATTGTGTCATTTGCATGCTCAAGAATCTTCATTGGCTCCAATTCAGAGGGTCTGTCACAGAGCCTCAACATGTATGTTTTGGTCAAAACTCCCCCAAGATAATTATGATGTGTAGTCATGGTTAAGAATTGCTGAAGCACATAAAAATTTACCTTAATTTAAAAAAAATGGTCTAAATTGGTTCAGGGTATAAAGTTTAGAATCCGATGAACATGGATTAAGTTATATTTCTTTTTTTCTGACTTTTCCTGGTTGTGTGACCTTGGGCAAGTTACTTAACCTTTCTATGTGTCCTTTTCATGTACAAAATGGAAATAACATTTACTACACAGGATTATAGTAAGAAGTAAATTAATCAATGTATGTAAAGTACATGCATGGTCTCTTCTACCTACTAAATGCTCAATAAATGTTAGAAGCTGTGTTGCTGTTAATCATTCCACTATTCACTCAACAATTATTGATTTGCTATGTGTCCAATACTCTGTTATGAACTGTGGAAGATATAAGAGGTACAAAATACCTGCTCTTGAGATGCATCAAACTAGCTGGGGAGTTAAAGCTAGCATAGCATTATATAATAATAATAAATAATAATAAAATTAAACATAAATGTTATAAAAGATCAAATAATGTACAGTATTTAAGTGAAGGCTGTAATTCAGCCCCAGAATGCTGGCTTATTGATTAGCATAAAAAAATAAAAAAATAGAGGGGGAGGCAAAAAAAATCTCTCAAACTGCTCTTACCAAGCCTTCAGAGGTCTAGTTTTGATGCTGCCTGCCAGATGGAAAATGATGCAGAGGAGGAAAAATCCTGTATTTACTTCTCAAAATTAAGACAGGATGGGGGAGTGCATTTGAGGGGTGAACATATGTGAATAAATATGGTATAACCCTTAATTGGTTCCTGATGATTAAAATGTAAATGGTTCCCACTGGAAAAGCATAGATATGATATTTTTCACTTAATGAATCAAGCCCTACGAGTCCTTTATTTTCTTCTTGTTGAACCAGAAATCAAACACTGGATAAAGGTTGCACACCTATTTTGATGTATATTGATGTACTTTTCTCTTTTCCAGGGTCGCTATGGCAACAGCATCTTCTCAAGTTCTGATTCCAGACATCAATTTTAACGATGCCTTTGAAAACTTTGCTTTAGATTTTTCCAGAGAAAAGAAACTGCTGGAGGGGCTAGATTATTTAACAGGTGTGAAAATACTGTGGTTTCCTTCCTGTTTAAATGCTTTTCTTTTGGTGTTCTCTTACTTTAAGATAATCGGAAAAGAGCAATATTTATAATGAAAATGCTTTTATAAACTTTAAGACAATTCATGTATCTTTTTAGATAGAATAAACTTTAGTTCACGTAACAGAAAAGGAGATGATGTGTGAAATATTTCTGGGGGCACATGGGTATACCATTATACTTAGAGGTAAAGAAAAAGCAAGACGTTGCTGATGGATTTCTCCTTAAGAGCCTATCAGTAATATATTGTTGCTTGTTACTGAGGGAGTTAGAACTCAGGTGGCAATTATGGAATATTAAAGAATCTCCTGCATAGCGATAGGTACCATTCAAATGGTTTTAAGGAAATTTAGAAACTAGCAGATTAGGAAGAAAAATGTAAGAAATATCTGGCTTGCACACAATTCTAGGAAATGAGGGGTGCATCCAGACTATGAAAAATGCTGGATACCTTCAGGATTAATGAATGACCATTTCATGAGAAAAATATACACATACAATAGCCTTGCATTTGTCATTATTTTGGCTAATATATTAAAGTAACTGTCATTTACTGAACATCTCCTTTATGCCAGACACTGTATATTAATTTTATATTATAAATATGTACAACCAATCTATGAGGTAATTATCATCCCTTATTTTACAGATGAAGCAACTCATATTAATTTGCACTTGGCTATACTGCCAACAGTCTATAATAAAACTTATTTGAAAATAAAAAGCAATAGGCCAAAGGTCATGCAGTAAGAAAACCATTTGACCACTTTGCTCTAATATCTACATATGTGTTGGTACAGGCAGAGTAGACATCCGGGCAATCAGTTCAATACCTTAGGCTTATATCTTTGCCTAAAATGTCTCTGTCACTGAAGCAGAAGCGGTTTGGGGAAATTTGAAGTCTTAGCACTTGGCTTCAGGTTGTTCAGGATATGCTATCTAAAGCTTCTTATTAAGACAGCCTCCTCTCTATGAGGTGTAGAGTTGGGCAGCGAGGGTAACAATTGTTAAACTTGCAGAACGGAGAGTGTGCTTTCCTTTACCTTCTTTTCCACCTTTCCTTACAGCCCCAAACCCACCATCTATCCGAGAGGAACTCTGTACTGCCTCCCATGACACCATTACAGTCCACTGGATCTCGGATGATGAGTTCAGCATCAGCTCCTATGAGCTTCAGTACACCATATTCACTGGCCAGGCTAACTTCATCAGTAAGTCATGGTGTAGTTGGGGCCTGTGGCCAGAGATAAGGAAATGTAAGGAAGCAGTAAGCTGCTCAAGATTGGCCGGGGCGCCACGAGGCAAGTGTTTGTAAGACATGTTAGGTTGTTTAGCACAGTGTTTCGTAGACAGTGCAAACTCCCCCAGTGCATTGCAAAGACCTTATTGATGGGTGACAAGCAAGTTGTGTATTTCCTTGCTGGGCAGTCACTGGGGCCACTCCCATTTGTTTATGTAATCCTTAAGCCTTTCCTCAGTTACTTCATGTCACTCCACTCTCCCCAGTCAGAACACAGCTCAGAATTCATTCCTGGGTAGCTAAGCCACCATCATTGCTGATCCTCTGTGTGTGAACATCTCTCTCCTTGACTCTTCTTCCACTTCATTATCATGGTAAAATATGCTATGTTCAAAGACTACTACTTCCTTTAACGCACCTATTTGTATCGGCGACTATAGCGACAAGCCTCCTGCCTCTGTCACTGTACCCCTTGTGCCTTTCCTCCAAGAATTACACCAAATACAAAAATGTGTCAGCAGGCCGCAAGATGAAAGATGGTCAAAAAGCAGTCATTGGGCTCCCATTCTATGGTTTCTCCTCCTGATGAATTGGAGCAAGACATGGCAGAGTAGAAACCTGACGCATCGATTGCCAGACTGAAGGGGGCCAGCTGCAAGTTCCCCTCCATGTGCTGGGGAGAACTGGAAAGCAGAATTAAAACTGGATTCCAGGCTGGAACAGATTCCCACCCTAAGGTTGCATCCACACAGCTGCAAATTAGTATTTTCTTTGACCTCTGTGCTTGTGCTTCTGTGTCTGACTTCACAGGGAGAGGAGTTTTTCCAATGAAACCCTCCCAATAGGCTTCCCTTTTTGGTTGTGTGACAATTCTGGGCCACATGCTGGGGTGGGGAGATGAGAACACATTGGGGGTCAAATTTCTAAAAACACTTGCCTCGTGCAGCTCCAACCTAAGCCACTTGGCCTGGGTAGCTGTATTCCTAGGTATTTTTTCCAGGTGGTGGAGTCACAAACTCTAAGGCCTCCCTGACATGCTTTTCTGCACTTGTCTCTACTGCTCTGGAATGGCTTACAGCCAGCAACTGTGCTCCTCCTTCCTGAGATGGGGAGAGCGGTGGTCTCCTGGGAGTTGAGAAATAAGTCCAAGAAGTGACAAAGATCCAAAGGCTGTCCTCCTTATTTTCAAAGATATATCGTCCTCCATGAAGAAGAGCTTAATGGACAATTCTTAATAACAATAGGATTATAGCACCTTAGAATTGGAAGGAAACTTAGATGTCATTTAAGCTAATCTTTAATTTTACCAGTCACCCAGTAGATGATTGTCCTGTCTCTACTCGAACATGTCCAGTGATGAGTAGCTCACTTCTAACAAAATAACTCATTCAGTTGTTGTGCAGCTATAAATAATTGTAAGTGCGTCCCTAGAAAAGGCCCAACTCTCCCTCCTAGTAACTAATGACAATGATAATGTGTATGTGCATTATGCTTTGTCATTTACAAACACTCCCACTTAGTCTTCATGAGTTCTTCCTTAACCATATGAAAGAGTTGATATTAATTCTGTTTTATAGATGAAGAAGCTGAGGTTCAAGATAAATGAGTTGCCCAAGGTCACAGAGCTACAAACTGATGGAGTCAAGATTTGAACCCGAGCCTGTCAGACTTTAATCTTAATGTTTTCTTGAATTAAACCCACAGCTACCAATTTGTCCTAGTCTTGCCCCTTTATGCCTCACTAGTAAACCTAATCCATCTCTCACATGACAGTTCTTCAGATCATTTTACGTAGCTCTCATATATGTCCCTTCTAAATTTTCTCTTTTCCAGGCTTACATATCCTCAGGTCTTTGAATCGCTCCTCATGTGACCTGGTTTCAGACCCTTTACCATCACGGTATCCTTTTTAGGAATACACCCATGTTTGTCAGAGTGTTTTATACAACATGCTGTCAAAAAAGTGAAAACAGTACTCCAGAAGTGGTCTGACCACCACGGAGGTTAGCTGGATTATTTGTCTTATACATTAGCTGATGACCCCCGCCCCAAACCTTTTTATTCCAGTAGTCACATTGCCTGTGTTGACTTCTGAGCATGTAGTCAGCTGAAATCCCTAGGTATTTCAAAATCTTGTTCCTATACAGTTGATTGTATAAACTGAAATACAACACCTTGAGTACATCCCTATTACATTTTGTCTGGTTAGCTGTGACTCCACATTCGAACCTGCCAAAATCCTTTTAAATCCAGTTTCTGCCTTTCCAGCCTGCCTTCTATGTCTTCTTCCAATCATAAATAGAAAAATGGGATAGGGCAGGGACAAGTGCAGAGCCCTGAGCAAAATTTTGTCTGGCAATGGGCAGATAAAATGAAACAATTTTACTGGGAATACATATTCAGGAAGATTCAAGGTCTCAGTCCTACCTGTTGGTCTGGCCTGCCCCTGTTCTGCTGCTGTTGATTAAACCTGGACTCTGAGAGATGCTTTTCCCTCGAGGTTTTTCCACATTTTCTCTTTTCTTAGACCACTTTATTTACATGTAGTCAACATACAAAAAAGTTGTCCATCAACAGATCAATGGATAAAGAAAATGTGGTATATCCATACAATAAAATATAATTCAGCCTTTAAAAAGAAGGAGATTCTGCCATGTGTGACAACATGCGTGAACCCGGAGGGCATTGTGCTAAGTGAAATAAGCCAGACACAGAAGGACAAATACTACATGATACCATTTATATGAGGAATCTTAAAATAGTCCAACTCCACATTTTCTTTAACCAGAAATGTCTTCCTTGTTGGTTAGTATTTTGTCTGGAGAAATAGTCCCCTTATTTTTTTTCAGCTTTCTCCCTTCATTTCTAATTATCTCCCCACCTCATCTAAGATTTGGGATGGTCACAAGCCAATGATGTTTCAGATGATGCTGTTAGCTGAATTCAAACAGATATTTAGCTGACTGTATTCCCCATTACTGTATATCTTTTCTCCTTTTCAGTTTCGTGATTTGCATTATGAAAGCACTGGCTATACTTTGTCTGGCCAGGCAGTCTGTAACAAACTGCCACAAAGATAAAACTTCTATTTCCTCTCCTTTTCATTTCCATGCAAATGTTCTCCACTACACATTTACACTTGGCTTCATGGATTTCCATATTGTGGTCTTTCCCTTTGGAACAAGGTGTATATTTCCATTACCATAATTCAGTCATAAACCCCATCTCACCAAGTCTCGGTGATACCCAGAGAATCCTATATTTACCTTTTTAAAATGTAGAACTGGTTTTGAAATTACAGAAAAGTTGTAAGAGTAGCACAAAGAATGCCTGTAAACTCTTTACCCAGATTCATCCACTTGTCAACATCCACTTGTCAACATGTTATTTCATTTCCTTTATCATTTGCTAGCATTCCCTATCTCTCTCTATATATTTCTGAACCATTTGAGAGTAAATTGCATACATCATGACCTTTTACCCCTAAATTCTTCTGTGTAGGTTTTGTAAGAATAAGGAAACTCTTACCTAACCACAGTACAGTTATCAACTTTAAGAGATTTGATACAGTACTTTTCCTGATCCACTATTCATATTCCAATTTTGACAGTTGACCCAATAGTATCCTTTATAATGTGAAGAACCCAATATTGTCCTTTAGAGTCAAGGATCAGGTATTGCATTTAATGTCATATCTGTAGCCTCCTTTATTTTTTTTAATTTTATTAAAATTTTTTTAAAGTTTATTTTTGAGAGAGAGAGAGACAGAGCATGATTTGGGGAGGGGCAGAGAGAGAGGGAGACACAGGATCCGAAGCAGGCTCCAGGCTCTGAGCTGTCAGCACGGAGCCCAATGCAGGATTCTAACTCATGAACCATGAGACCATGACCTGAGCCGAAGTCAGACATTTAACTGACTGAGCCACCCAGGCTCCCCTAAATTTTATTTTTAAGTAATCTGTACACCCAACGTGGGGCTCAAACTCACAACCCTGAGACTTAGCACTCCACCATTTGAGCCAGCCACGCACCACTCTGTAGCCTCCTTTAATCTGGAACACTTAGTTTGTCAGTCTTTCTTTGTCTTTAACGACATTGACAGATTTTTTAAATGTCTTTTTATTTCTTTATTATACTATCCCTTATTTTGGGTTTCTCTGAAGTTTCCTCATGATTTATATTCAGACTATGAATTCATTGCTGGAATACCACATGGGAGGGGTGTCCTCCTTAGGACATCACATCTCGAGGCACATCATGTCCACTCGCCCTTCGTTGGTGATGCTAATTTTGTTCAGCGAGTCAAAGGTGTTGCCTGATTTCTTCATCCTGTAGTTACTGCTTTTCCTTTTGCAACTAATGAGCAATCTGTGTGGTGATAACTTTGAAACAAGGAAACTGTCTTGCTTCCTCATCAAACCCATCTCACCCCCACTCCTGTTTTAGCACCAATCAAAACTCCTTGCCTGGTCCAGTCTTTGCTCTGATGATTACAAAATTATAATTTTCCAAAGGAGGATCCCCTCCCACTTTTACAAGTTGACCTTCTACATTCTACTGTAAGCCAAAGCCCCACCCTCTGTCTATTTATCTACTTATCAGTATGGCCTCATGAATTCTCTTTATAATGGTTTATAATTCTTCACTGCCCTTGCTTATTTGGATGCTCAGGTTGTCCAGGTTTAGCCAGTAAGACTTTGAAGCTTACTCCTGGGTTCTTATATTCTGCCATAATTTTCTTGAATACTTCTTTACTTTCTAGCATAACAAAAGATTCTAAGGTCGTATTCATCTTATCCTGCCCCAGCCTTGAAATCAGCCATTTCTCTAAGGAAACTTGGTTCCTTTTAATTGGAGAATGTTATTATAGAATAAGATCTGGATACTAGAAATACACACATATGCCCATGCACATATGCACGTGCACACACATAATGTACATATGCATGTACTTAACATATGTGCACATATGGATGCCCATATACACACACATATATAGAAATCATGAGTTCATACCAATGCCTCCAATTCCAGTCCATGTCCACACATTCTTTGTTGCCTTCCCCCATTTGATATTTTTACATTCCTACTTCCACAATGAGAACCTTGGCTCCCAACAACATCAACACATGTACTCATTTGCTTAATCCCATAATAGATCTAACAGTTCCAGAAGTGCTTTGTCCACGCCACTACAAAAACAAACAATAGTTCAGGATTTGTTTTCAGTTCTCCTCCTGCCCCCATCCTTTTGGTGTGGTTGTTTTTCATTTGAAATGCATTTGGGTTCATTTGCTTCAGTTTGCCTTCAGTTTTAGTCCCTGCTCTTCCCATTCATATTGATTTAATTTTAATTTTCTGAATTTGTGAAACAGCAGTGTGTTTCCAAAAGGGAAACCGATACAAGAAAAAAGTGTATTCAAAGGATTGTCATTCTTGGGTCACCTGGGTGGCTCAGTCGGTTGAGCATCTGACTTTGGCTCAGGGCATGATCTCACAGTCTCATGTTTCGTGAGTTCAAACCCTGTGTCGGGCTCTGTGCTGACAGCTCGGAGCCTGAAGCCTGCTTTGAGCTCTGTGTCTCCCTCTCTTTCTGCCCCTCCCCTGCTTGCACTCTGTCTGTCTGTCTCTCTCAAAAATAAACATTTAAAAAAAAAAAAGAAGTGTCATTTTCACCCCTATCTTTTTAATCCCCTGCCCTCCCCCATCCCTTGTAGCTAACCAACTACAATATTTTCTGGGTTTTCCTTCCTATTGTTATTGGTGTTTTGTAAACAAGCAGATATATGTATGCTCCCTTATTTGCCCTTCTTCCTTGGAAAAAAAGTGTTGTACTATACATGCATGCTCTTTTGCAATTTGGTTTTTTCAGTTAACAGTAAACCCTGGAAATCACTCCATATCAGTTAACAGAGTTCTTCTTCATTCTTTTTTTTAAGCTTATTTAATTAATTAATTTATTTATTCATTTAGATCAGGGGAGGGGCAGAGAGAGAGAGAGGGAGAGAAAGAATCCCAAGCAGCTCCACGCTGTCATCATGGAGCCCGATGTGAGGCTCGATCTTACAAACCGTGAGATCATGACATGAGCTGAAATTAAGAGTCGGATGCTTAACTGACTGAGCCACCCAGGCACCCCACTCCAGTCTTTTTTCATAGCTACATAGTACTTAATTGTGGCATTTGTTTTTTGTTTTGTATTGTTAGAAGTATATCTGGAAGACCATTTATTTCCCTTTTTGTATTAAAGTCTAGTGTGCAGTTTATGATTCATATTGTGAATTGGTACATAGCTAACCAGGCCCTCAAACATTATTCCTGGCCCTTATCCTTATTGTCTTTTCCTGAGCATAACTGAGCGTCTTCACCAGTTATTCTTTTTCTAACATATGTGTTTTCCCTCCTTCATGCTTCTTTTTCTAGTTTTATTTTAGACTTTTTCAACCATCCACCAAATTAATTATAAAACCCTCATGATCAGATCTCTTTCAAACCACTCATGATTACTTTTCATTTTCAACCTCACTAAATCCTTCACTAAGGCTGCATAGAAGTGACTACATTCACTGTTCATTTTCCTTGCCCATTCCTGTCCATGCTTTGTTAGAATTGTGGTTAAAAAGCAATAAACTGATTGAAAGACAGGTAACAGAAGAGAGAAGCCTGGATAATTCACAAACCAGAACGTCAACCCCTCTTCTACTAACAGTTAGCCAAATACATGTTTTTAATTATGTGCATTTTTCTTGGTTTAAGTCAATGTTTATGGTCTAAAGAGTTTCGAAAGCAGAAACCTAGATCTCTGAGCTTGGGAGGGAAGAAGGTTCCAGGCAACAATGTGTTCCTGGACCACCCAACTTCGAATGAATATTGGAACCAGGAAGGAGCAAAAGATGGGTAGTGCCAAGTGGGGAGATGGCAATTTTGCTTTGGTTATCATGCCATCTCCTTGGCTTCCCTATGATACCTCAGAGTCCAGTTAGATTGGGAAGTGAGGGTGAGGATGGGGAGGGTGAGATGAGCCATAAGCCCTGAAAGCTTCACTACCTTGCAGAGACCAAGGAACATTGCTGTCTACCCCATGAATTGTGACGTAGCGGAGAGAACACTGGCCTAGGGTTAAAGAAACCAGGGTTACACTCTCAGCGCCATCACCATCTTTCTGTGGCCTTGGGCAAGTCACCTTCTCTCAATCTTAGCTACCCTTTGTAAAAGGACAGAAACATGGCATGTAGGTGTCCTTTTGGCTCTGAGATTCCATGTTCCTGCGCTGTGCACAGGACCGCTCCACCCATATGAGGCTAGACTCAGCTCTCAGGGGATTGGACCTTTGGCGTAAAGATCCAGAGACTCCATAAAAGTGGTGATTCGGTGATTTTTTTTTTTTTTTTTTTTTTTTTGGTATAGTGGCCTTTCCTATATTATTGCGCAGAAAATTGAAGCAACCTAAACTTCACTAGTGGTGACATTCAATTGCCTGGCATAAGCCTAGCTCCATGGGAGAAACAAAACAGAAGATATTTATCTCACTGTGCATCCTGGGACTCAAAAGAAAACAAAGTGAAATTAACCTTTCTTTGGTGGTGCGGGTGGGGGGGGGGAAGCTTTTGATGAATTTTCAGTGTGCTTCTAATCCTATCTCTACTACCTGCCGGTTAATGTCCTTGTCTTTCCCCACCTTACAGGCCTGTATAATTCAGTGGATAGCTGGATGATTGTGCCCAACATTAAACAGAACCACTACACAGTGCATGGACTTCAGAGTGGGACGCGCTACATCTTCATTGTTAAAGCCATAAACCAAGCAGGCAGCCGGAACAGTGAACCTACCCGACTAAAAACAAATAGTATGTTATGATGCTCCCAAAAGGAGAGATCCGTTTTCCCCTCCATGCCAGGGAGTACATTTAGCCTGAGCAGGTACCCACAGCAGTGCCAGAGAGCAGAGGCACTGGGTAGAGGAGTTTACCATTTTAGTTGATGCTTTGGGCACGGGCTCCGATGGTGCCCCTGGGGGATATGTGAGTACAAAGATATACACAAAGTATATGTAGTAGTAGCTGGTGTTTGAGGAGGATGTTAGTCAAGGCTTTTTCTCTGCACCCCATCCCATGCATGGGGAACAGTTGTGTCAAACGGTACTAATTTGCGATGAGCTGGTAGAACCCTTCTGCAGAGAAGCCATACCTCTTAGGAATGCTTCTGGATGCAGGTGACTGAAAATCCAACTAACTTAGCTTAACACATAGTATTTTTTTTTCTCTTTCTCACAGCAAGAAGTTGGAACGTAGGCAGTTCAGGACTAGTGCGGCAGCTCGTTCTGTGATGTCGTGAAAGATCCAAACTCCTCCCTTTGTGTACTGGCTTATTGTCACATGATCACAGTATGGCCATTTCAGCCTCCAGATGTCTTATTTCCTTTTAAGAGAGGAAGAGGGGGAGGGGGTTGGTACACATGATGGCTATCCCTTTTACTGGGAAAACGGGCACATTGCAGAAGTGTCCCCAAGCTTGTCTGACTTCTGTTTCCCTCTGCTTCCACCTTGTTAGCCACCCCTAGCAGCCAGAGAGGCTAGGAGCTTGAATATTTAGCTTTTTTGGCCTCTATAGTGAAAGTGGGTCACAGAGAAAAAGTAGGGAATGGGTGTTGTGTTCGCCAGCAGTGTCAGCCGCAGACCCATGTTGTATAATACAGCTCTTGCCATATCCAGCAGTTGGCTCCTAGTAACTTGTTTTGTCATATGGTTATAAGGAATCCTCTGTCGCGAGTGATCCTACATGACAAATGTTTTCTCTGATTGTTGATGATGATGCAACAGTCACTCTGACAAAGTTACCTAATCATATGTTATTTACATCCCAATTGTAAGAGGGTAAAAAGATTGTCATTACTGAGTTGTTTTTGTTTTTTTGTTCTGCCAGCAACCACCTCATCAGTTCCCCTCACTTTGCCTCACCTCAAATGCTCCTTCCCCTAAACCCCACTCAAATCCCAAATCACCCACTGAGATAAAGCAGAGTAAAAAACACATTTGAGAACATGAGACCCTTTTAATTTGATAACATACGAAGTGGGGGGCAGCTTATTCTTATGTTATTGAAAAGGGTGGCTTCAGGCCTACTTCCTTAATATAATCCAAATAGCACCAACTTGCACTGGCCCACAAATGAGCATGATATCAAGAATCTCCTGGTAGTGATAGCCCTGAAGGACGAAGATGGAATTCTTAAGTATTTTCTTATGCATTTTTTTCTACTTTTTTCAGGCCAACCCTTTAAACTAGATCCCAAAATGACTCACAAGAAGTTGAAGATCTCCAATGATGGGTTGCAGATGGAGAAGGATGAAAGCTCTCTGAAGAAGAGCCATACCCCAGAGAGGTTTAGTGGCACAGGGTGCTATGGGGCAGCAGGAAATATATTCATTGACAGTGGCTGCCACTACTGGGAGGTGGTCATGGGTTCCTCAACATGGTGAGTGGATCCCACTTACAGTTTTTTTCTTCTCCTTTCTCCTGCTGTCAGGTTCCTAGGAGATTCAGTTCCATAGCACAAACGTCGTACCAGTATGTCAAGGTTAAAAGGGATGTGATGAAAACCACTCCTAGAAAAATTGGCCAGCTTTAAACAAAAAAATCTTGGGAAATATACTGGGATCACAGCTGGAAATTACTACAGCATTCTAATTGCTGACTTTGTAAAGCTCTAGTGCTATCAACATTATGGATCTAAATGTAAACTGTTTAGTAAATGAAGAAGTTAAGGATACCTGCTTCTATGGGATATTCTTGTATATCCCATATGGTATCTAGCATAACTCAGATCATTTTTAAAAATTTTTTTTAGTGTTTATTTATTTTTGAGAGAGAGAGAGACAGAGCATGAGCAGGGGAGGAGCAGAGAGAGAGGGAGACACAGAATCCAAAGCAGGGTCCAGGCTCTGAGCTGCCAGCACAGAGCCCGAAGCGGGGCTCGAACCCACAAACTGTGAGATCATGACCTGAGCCGAAGTCGGACGCTTAACCGACTGAGCTACCCAGGCGCCCCTAACTCAGATCAAATAATGAATGTTTATTTCTTTCTCCTTTCCACTGTCTCACAGGTATGCAATTGGCATTGCCTACAAATCTGCTCCCAAGAATGAATGGATTGGCAAGAATGCCTCCTCATGGGTCTTCTCTCGATGCAATAGTAACTTCGTAGTGAGACATAACAACAAAGAAATGCTGGTGGATGTGCCCCCACAGTTGAAGCGTCTGGGTGTCCTTCTGGATTATGACAACAACATGCTGTCTTTCTATGACCCAGCTAACTCTCTCCATCTTCATACTTTTGATGTGACCTTCATTCTTCCAGTTTGTCCAACATTTACAATCTGGAACAAATCCCTAATGATCCTGTCTGGTTTGCCTGCCCCAGATTTTATTGATTACCCTGAGCGGCAGGAATGCAACTGTAGGCCTCAAGAATCCCCTTATGTTTCTGGGATGAAAGCTTGCCATTAAGTTTCAAGAGAGCATAGAATTCACTGGGTCTACAGTTCAGCGGTTCTTCCCCTCCTAAACCTCAGTTAGTGTCCAATATACAAGATAAAAAATAAAGTTCATCTGAAGCATCCAAAATAACTAGGTATTATAGATTTAATTTTTGTGCACTAAAGCTTGTATCTGAATTAATGTGTTGAGTTTCTCTGAGCAAATTTTCCAAGTAGTCTGGGGTCAAGCCATTGGAGGAGAAATCTAGAGAATACTTCTCACCACTGGAGAATTCAAATTTCCTGATGATTTAGGAGTGTAAATGATACTGGAAGGAATTAGGATAATTCTAAGTAAATAATGTAGAAAGATGCTCTGAACGAGGGGCTAGCCAGCAGGAAAGGCGTGTGTGGGGTATCAGCCTCTCTAGTACTGGTCAATTTGGCCAAGTAGAATTTTGAAGGATCGGATGATCGCATATTATATGTAGTTTTTGATAAAAACCTACCATCAAGGATTTATTGTAAAGTAAAAACACAAATGTGTATATATAATATACATAAAATGAATAAATATGTATTATATATTCATTTTATAATTATATATACATAATAATTTTTTTATTTGCTCGTTTGAGTGAGAAATATACTGGAAGGGAAAAGAAATTATATCGTCCATTTTTGTCCCCTAAAGGGAACATCGAAATCAGGCAACAATTCCCCCCCTCTCCGTTCATCCCTCCCATTCTCCTTCGTGTCACACACATATGCAATAATGACATAGATGGTGGGAAGAGCTCTAAACTGGAGTAGGAAAGATTGGGGGACAAGACTGCACATTAGCCACTAGCGCTGGATAGAAAATTGATCCAATACAAGCATTATGTGTAGTGCAGTTTCACTGAGGCTGCCTAATGGAAGAGGGTCATCTGAATTGTTAAAAATTCTTTACAGAATATCTCAAAGAAATATAGCTTTATTACTCTGAAGTACATACAGTTACTAGAATTAGGCTAAAAAAAGAGTTGCATAATAATGGATGTTCTTTAGGAACTTTATTTACTTAATCCGTGAGAATGGAGTGTTATAGCTGCAACAACTATTTGCATATAAAGGCACTTGTATTTTCGGATAAAACACTTCCAAAGTGCTTCAGAATGCCTGCGAACAGTCTGTTTTCTTAAACAGGTTAAATAATCATTCCTCTTGCAATCTTGTTTACACTATCCATCTGCTTAGCCAACCCTTCATGGCAAATGCGGTTTGTCATCACTGTTGTTGAGGGGCATCAAGTTTATGGTCTGTGCTTTTGTCACTTCCACTGCGGAGATTGGGGATGTCAGAACCAGAGCTTTCTCCTTCCCAGGAGAAGAGTCTCCAGGCTTCAAGGAGTCTACTTCTTCGGAGCTGTGAAAAGACTACTTTTGTACAAAATGGTAGCTGTAACAAGCCACCAGATTGGAGCCTTGAAACAATGCCAAAACTTCTCCCTTCTTCCTTTCCACTATCTTGGTGGATGTTAATTCATTAATTCATTCAACAAACTACCACATGCTGGGTACCGCTCTGCTGCCGGATATATTGATAAAACACAGTCCCTTGCTGTCAAATGCCTTACAATCCTGTAGGAGAGACAAATAATCTATATAACCCCCCTAAATAACAGCTTTGTATTGTTTTTTTCACCTAACATGGAAAGCAAGACTGATGCAAGTACAGATGGCAGGCTCAAACTTAGGCATCTGGTAGCAAAGTCCGCTTTTTTTGTTTTAAAAAACCGTATGTAATTTCTGCTGATTAGGAAATGAGCAACCTCAGTAAGATCCAGTAGTGCTGGGAAATAGCACTTTGGACTAAAATAATCCTAGTTCTTCTGCCATTTACTAGCTGTGGGACTAGGGTAAGTTACTTCACTTCTCTGAGCCTCTGTTTCCTCTTCCGTAAAATAATACCTACCTCACAAGGCTGTTGCAAAGATTTAAAAAGATAGCACATGTAAACTGCCTAGCATAGCACCTGGCATTTAGTGAAGTGCACAAGGAATATTAACCTCCTCTTCCCAGCCCCAGCCCCATTACACTGTAGTGGTGCTTTACAATGTATGCCTTTCATCTCTAAGTTACTCTGGTCTCTCCTCTAGGGCTTATCCCCCAGTTTTTAAACACAAGTTATTCCCCACACCCCTTCCTAAAACCTCTCACTGGCTCCCATAGCATTCAGTAGAAGGTCCCATTTACATGGGGTTTGGCTTTTCAGGTCCCTCTTGGCTTTCCTAGCTTCACCTTTTGCCATTTCCCTCCTTACAGTCGTTACTCTGGACAAGGTCAATTACTCACATGGGTTGTTCTCTGGGCCTGGAATGGAGACATTATTGACAGTTTTGATGCCCAGAGTAAACAGGAATTGTTCTTAAATTAAGGGAATAGTGTGAAGATGCTATAAATGCAGAGCACTCCACCTCCGCCTGGACCAATTTCCTCTACCTGATCCTCAGCTCTCCCAAGCTATTCATTTGTTTTTTGTGCCCTTTAGGTTTTGGTGGCCTGGGACAAAGCTTCAACTTCCCCCACCTTATTTTTGACTTTAGCCTAGACTACCTTTCCCCACCCTGACCCCTCTCAACCAAATTAACTCCTGACGCCCTTGCCTGGGGCATGTTCTCTTCTGAGCTTCTGTGGCACCTTTGAGTGTTCCTCCCTTCTCAGCAATAATCACACTGTATAGCGGTGTTTTTCAGTGTGGTCCTCAGGCCACCTGTTAGAGCCACCTTTGGTGTTTGTTAAAACAGTTTATTCCTAGACCCCACTCCTGATCTACTTAATTAGACTATTTGGGCACATAGGTGGAATTTGACATTTTCAACAAGTTCCCAGGTGATTCTGATGCACACAAAAGTCTAATGTATAATGATCATCTTCCCTACTAGACTGTGAATACCTTGAGGGCAGGGACTGTGTCTTTTGTTGTTGTATTTTTAATACTTGGCATGGTGTGTGGAACAGAGTAGCTGCCTAATGTTTATTGAATGAATGTATGAATGAACGAATGAATTATCAAAAGTTTCCCTGTTGTAGTCTGATATCCATACTGGTGTTTGTTATTTCCTGGGCAGAAAAGCTTGGTTACTTCTCCATTTGGGCTATATTGATATTATTTTGCAAATGCCCCGGGACTCATGCATATAAATGAGTGTTGTCTGCCTCAAAAGCCCTTTGGAAGTTAACTTGGGGAATTGTCTAGAGCATGTGGCACCATTCTTTGCAAAAACTTTTCAGTCTTTTTGAACTTCATTCTTTGAAGATGGATTTAAGTTTTGGTTATAGCCCCAAATCACTCAGAGGTTAGCCTACTGAATAATGTAGGAAATTAAACTGGGCTTGAGGTAAGCAATGAAGTTTCTGAGACAAATAACGGAAAGTGCTTTTCAAGAAACAACATGGTGGCAAAGTATTCAGTGGGGGTGTGGTGAGTCCCAGATACTTCAAGGCTTTCCTAGATAATGGCAATGCTAGGGACCATAAGAGAAGCCATTGACTACCTCTAGCTGAACCCAGTCGGACAAAGGGAATAGGACCTGTATTTAACATCTTCAAGGAAGGTGACTTCTTCAGTTTTCATTGTTGTTGCCCTACTCAACCTATTCTCCTACAATCCTTTCTGCTAGCAAATTATTCTTTCTGTCTGCAACTTATGCTTGTTTCCACTTTTTATATTGTCTTACTGAAGAAAGCACAAAAATAATCAAAATAAAGTTAAACCTGTTTTAAGAATATGAAAGAAATTTTAATGCCACATTGGAGTTGTGACTACTTGTAAGGATTCCTGCATCTGTATGTGTTTTTATCATGTAATCACATTGTGTAACTTTGGATGCAGTGAAATTCAGATTTCAACAAAACCACTTATATGTTCTTTTCAGCTAAAAATACACTAGGTGAATTTTCTAAGCTTCCATGGTTTACATATTTATATATGACTACCTGGATGGAGCAATCCATGGATGGACTTTTTGATTAGCTCAAATATTTGATACCCTTTCCTCTACAGAATAGAGAATGTGAGGCTGACAGATAAGAACCACTCCCATGCTTCTTTCAATTCCTGAAGCCAATTGCAGCCTCAGAGCCATTGGCTGTATTTGGCCGTGTTATTACAGGTTGGCCAGTTGACTGCCATCAGGTCAGGTAAAACTGCCTTTTACAGTCTGGTCGGCCATCTTCAGACATATTCTCTGTTGTTGTTGTTGGCTAGAATATTTATTAGACTAATGTCGGACTATTTTTTATCAAATATTTTAACCCAGGCTTGTTTGTACTGGGAGCTCTGGACCAATAGCGTCTCTTCTAGTGACAGAAATCTGAGCATCTGCAGATTATTACACAGCCTCATCCCTCTAAAATATCCCAGCCCATCCAAAATGCTATATTATGAATTAAATAAATATATATGTATTCATGAGTTCTTGATTGTCTCTCACTGGAGTTTAAATTGGGGGGAACATTGAAATGAAGATGGCCATGGGCTACTGGAATTATCTAAATGACTTGGGGGAAATCAATTATCATATACTAGGTAGAGATTTGGGCAGAGAAGACCCAGGGTGGGGGGGTCTAGAAATTGAGATCCAGTCATGCAGACTGGTTTGAGGAGCAGGCAACAGTCAGGAAGACTAATTAAATGAAGGTCTAAGGCCCAAGGAGACATGCACATTAAGTTTCAGGGATTGAAGCAGAAGGTGGGAATTAAGGAAGAATAAAGAAAATCCCAGTGCTGGAACCTATTGGTTAAGGTCAGAGTAGGGTCAGAAGTGACTTGAAACAGTTTGTCAGACCATGGGCTTATAGAAACTATGGCCCCAAAGCAAGAAGATTAAAATATAAAAGAGGCAAGAATTTGGAGTACTAGGGGCTTAGTGGTTTTACTGGAGAGCAGTCTAGGCAAAGGGCAAATATGGGGCTATTACCCACAGCTAGGATTGCATATGTTTTTTGGGGATGTAAAGTTTGGAAGTCTGTTTTATATGTTAGGCCAGAGAAGATATGGAGCCCTTTATGTTTGCCTACCTAGGAATAGGGTTGGTCCTGGAGTCCCAGTGAAACTGAGCCTGCAGGTGGGGGTGAGGTGGTATATTATAAAGATTAGGAGTAACAGAGGCCAAGTAGGTTGTTACATGGACGTTGGAAATGTATATAGCATAACAGTTAATGAGAATGACTCTCCTCCACTGTGAATTTCCAGGGGTGGAGGATCAAGGTGGCCTTCCTATAATTGTTGGGCACAATATACAAATTCCAATTGTGACTGGCCTGGACTGGTCATTCAAGAGGCATTCACTCTGTTCCCAGTATTCCTCTCATTTCTATGGGGGCATACTAAGATGAAAGAGTATTCGTAACATTTATAATCTAGTGGGGTACCCAATTCAATCGGTCTTCCCAAATAGTTTTTAACCTATAAATGCAAATTGCTCATGGTATCTGAGAAAGGAAGGCATTGGAAGACACGGGTGAGAGTGGCAGCTCTTACCAGACTTGTACATGGGACATACGTAGTAAATGCTGACTGAATAGAAGTAGAACCTGATGAGCAGAATAACAAGCAGGCCACCTTGTACGCTGTGAAGCTTGTCTTAAGTGAACTTTACACCACCCTCTCAGGCACATAGCTCTGGTCCAGCATTCCCACAACTGCCTCTTTGTAACAGGCAATTTGTTCTAGAAGGCCAGTCTTCAAAGAGAACAATTAGGAGAATTAATAAATTAGCCATCAGTAATGGGCTAGTGGAGGAGTATGGGGAAAATTCACATCCCTTCCAGCTTCTCACTCTAACTCTTCCTTCCTTCTCAGAAAACAAGAAAATGTTAACAAGAACCTTCTAGAGACAATGCTCTTGTTGTCCAACCTGGGGGTGACAAGGTGGGGAGGGTTTGAAAGGGTCAACCAGCGATGTTCTGGTAGCCTTGCAGGGGACATATTTGGGGCCAAGAGGCATCTTTCAAATAATGGAATATAGATGCCAACTCTACTTCCTGTCAGCTTAGCCTCGTACACAGAACACAGGGGATCTGCTACTCCTCCAGCCAGACTGAAGTCCCAGAACATGGTATTTGGGCTGGTATTCTCTTTGATGCACAATGGCAGGAAAAAGGCATTATGATCTACATATCTTTTTGTCCAGCTTAACTCCCCTGGTGATAATGGAGGGTATTGTGATATGCCAGAAATGGGAAATTCACAGCAAGCAGCTGTCAAGCACACAAGTCCAAGGCCTGCCTGATTCAGCAGGTAAAGTACAACGAATCATTTTTAGATTCAGTTTATTATTTATACAATGAAAGAAACAGCAAAGGTTCCTGCTCCTAGTGGAAGGAAGACACTGTAAAAGGGGCCAGAGGGGCGCCTGGGTGGTGCAGTCGGTTAAGCGTCCGACTTCAGCCAGGTCACGATCTCGCGGTCCGTGAGTTCGAGCCCCGCGTCAGGCTCTGGGCTGATGGCTCAGAGCCTGGAGCCTGCTTCCATTCTGTGTCTCCCCCTCTCTCTGCCCCTCCCCCGTTCATGCTCTGTCTCTCTCTGTCCCAAAAATAAATAAACGTTAAAAAAAAATAAAATAAATAAATAAATAAATAAAAGGGGCCAGAGGACTGCAACGGTAGTCATTGGACATCCCCTTGCTAAGAAGCCAATTTTAGACTTCAGCTAAGTGGCTTTATAGTATGTAGCTCTATTCTGAGAGGGATGAGTCAGGAAGACTCTTATCTCATCAGATCCCAGGAGGTGGGAAGGGATGAAAAATTCTCTTGACAGCCCCCCAGGGGAGTTGGGGGGGATAAGGAGGCAGTGGGAGGTAAGTAGCAGTGGCCTTGAAGCACTTCCTTGCAGACCTCCCATCCTCTAGCATTCTGGGAATATAACAGGTGTTCTGCCAAGACTCAGATTAGTTATGGTTTAAGCCTTTGCCTGCGGGACCTATGTGGAGAGTGTGAGGCTTCCATGGTGGAGCTGTTCCTCTCTAGCAGCTAGCTGAACACCCAGGTACCTTCCTTGGGGGGAAGCAAAAGGAATCAAAGTCAGAGTCTGTTAAGGAACTCTCTCTCTCCTTTCTACTGACCTTCCATTCATGTCCTTTCATTCTCCTCTGTGTCTTTGGGGTTCGGATGGAGTATGGGTAAAAAATTAAAGGAATAACGGGACACACAACGAATTCAGACCCTGCAAAATTCAGTACCAAGGCCAGAGAATCCCCAAACCCAAGTCCTTTGCTATCTCTGGCTCTTTGTTTTTCAACCACAAATTGAAATGTATGAGTAATTTCTACAGTCGCTTTTAGCTCTAACACTATGCATTTCCAAAAACGCAAATTTACTGAATGTAGTGGTAGGAACCTAATCTGCATACCAACCCCAAGAATGTTGGGACATCAGGGCAGATCATCAGGAACCCTATGACTAGAACAGAAAGGTGGATAACATTACAGTTACTTTGGGACCTCCAACAGACTCTCTCTTGAGAGGACTATACTCCTCTTTACACACTTCTGTTCACTCAGAGCTCCCATGCCAATCTCCCCCACTTACATTTGCCACCATTATTTTTTAGTTTTCCACTTCAGCCCTCTTCTCTTGATTTGTTCACTAACTGTACAAAATACAGATACTGCTCTAGCTAGTCAGGTCTCAGTTTCAAATTTCAGGTCAGCTGCCTGATAGATTTCCATATGTCCACGTAGGAAGTTGCCAAAGACATTACATTTTCTAAGGGCAGAATAGTTCATTTGATACATAAACCAACAGGGGTCCTATGGGTCACCAATCACAGCCTTTCTTCCTCAAACTTCCACAAATACACTCTTTACATGGAAGAGAGAGGGTCTTGGCATTTATCATGCAATTACTCATTTATTCATTCATTCGACAAATAATTTACTGATAGACTCTTTGTCAGGTGTTGGAGTTCAGTGATGACCGTAACACATAGTCTGTGCCCTCATAGAACTCATTATCTAGAGGGGTGACAGACCATCGATGAATGAATCTTGTAATAGGAGCTATCACTGACTGCTTACAGTGTCCTTGACACTATTCTAAGCACTTGAAATGTAGTAACTAATTTAATCCTTCCAGCAATCCTAAAAGGTAAAGACTATTATTGGCTCCATAGAACATGAAGAGTTAATCCCTGGTGGTGGTGCCTCGTGAGCTGCTAGCACGGGTCTTGGCCTTAGCTACCTTGGGCACGGGGTAAAACGAGTTTAATGCCCAGCACCTCAGAAATGATCCCGCCCAGTGGCTCCAGGATTTGGGGTTGACCAGGAAGTAGTCCCAGGACTGTGCAACAATTTTCCCTTTCTTTTTTCATCCCCTTTCCCTCCCGCCCCCCGGGGGGGCCCCCCCCCCCCCCATTTCCAGGACAGCCCCTCCCTCTGAGCCGCCTCTTCTCTGACTCATTTCCCCTTCCCCGCCCCAAAGACCTTGGCTTTCTCTCCGTGTCCCTTTCCTCTGGCAGGAAATAGAGGAAGGGCTAACTGGCTTTGGGAACCAGGTGAGCGCTTTTCCCAGGGGATGAGAAATGCTCCCTCCCCTCCCCCCACTTTCAGAGAGACAGGATATCTAGGAGGTTCCTGCAGCCTGAGCGGCCGGCTTTCCAGTCATCTGAAGGCTCCGGTGGCCCAGCATGGGAGGTGCCACACCCCGCACAGTGTCTCCTGGGATGTGAGGAGGGAAGTGGCGGCCCAGTTAGACGAGCCGACAGGGCTATCGCGGGCTGAGCGGAGCTCCCGGGTGGGGAACTCGCCGCGCGCTGCCCTAGATGCTGGGCGGGGGTGGCCAGCCCCACAGCCCCCTAGGAGCCCCAGCTAGAAGAGGGCGATGCGCACGTGTGGCGGGGTGTGCGGGGGTGCCTCTGTGGGGAGGCGCCTGCGTGCGGCCGTGAGTGGGTGGGGAGGGGCGTGAGAGACGCGCGCGTTTCGCGACCTGCAAGGGTGTGTGTGGAGGTGTGCCTGGAGAAGGGCAGCGCGTACGCGGGGCGCGTGCGTGTGGGGTGCTTGCGTGTAGGCGTGCGTCAGGGGGCGGGGTGAACGGAAAGGACAGCTGACTGACGACGGGGGTGGGACGGACACTGCGTGCGTGCGGGACCGAGGTAAAGATGTCGGAGAAACTCCGGTTCACGGAGCCGAAAGTCCTGACTCTTAACTTTTATTTTTTTGAGGCGGGGAGGGAGGGAGACATGATCTCTTTGAAAATCCAGGAAAACTATTGACCATCTCTTTAAAAAAGAAAGAAAGAAAGCACACGGTTTGCATGTAGGCATAGAGGGCTCCTGGGCCCACGGATGGCCATCCGTGGCCCCCAGATTATGGCTTCAAGCGGGGAGAAACCCCAGAATGGCCACTTAGGGATTGGCCATCGGGTCTTCGGATTGTGTGAGAGGAGGAAGGGAACAGGTGACGGAGCTGTTGCCTGCTCTCCCTTCGGGACCGCCCCGGGCTCCGTGTAGCTTAGAGGCCGGGTTTGCTGTGCCTCTGTGACCTGGTGGCCCTCAGAGACAGGCGACGGGGCGGGGTCACCCCTCCCCTCATGAACGACTGCAGGAGGGGATCTCATGTCTGTCCCCTGAAGCCCTGGCACGCTGAGCGATCTCAGTAGCCTCACACCTGCTAGCCTGTGCCTTGCTAAAGTTGCCACGCAGGGATTAGGATCGCACCTTTGTTTGATTCCCACCCGAGGGTCTCTCCACAGCCAGTGTGGAGTGTGGGAGGGTGACCCCCAAGTTGGCGCTTTTGGGGGAAAATGACTAGAAGGAGAGCAGTGGGCTTGGGTTCTGATACCATTTTTGTCATGAACTAACTTTGGGACCTGAAGCAATTGTCCTCATCTTCCTGGGTGTCACTTTCCTCACTTAAAAAACGGGATAGTAGCTCACGGGGTTGTTGCAAGTGTAATTAAGATTACAGTAAATTCCCAGCACACGGAAGCATTTAGTAAATGGCAGCATAAGTAGAAATATATATATGTTAAACATTAAAGTAAACATTTTATTCTGGAAGAGTGTATTAAACTGATGATTTCTTTTTGGTCTCTTCTAGGCACACCTAGTTGTGCCATCTTCATACAAAGCCCACCAAGCACCATCCTATAAAGTCACACGCCTGAAGTAAGTGGGACTTTAATTTGAATTCTTTGCAACATTGAAGTAGATCATGATTACCCACCATCAACTCTCACCTGGATTGCTGCATTGGTCTTCAACCCTTCACACTTGCCCTCTTCCCTCATATGGTTCATTCTCCATGTCTTTCCCTCTGAGTGACAAAATAATCTACTGGTTCAGAGCATTGGCCTCGAGGTTTGACAGATCTTGTTCATATTCCAGCTCCACCCTACTCCACCACTTTCTGGTCGTGTGACCTTGGACAAGTTCTTTCCCCTCTAAGAATCCTTCCCCCACGCCAAAAAAAAAAAATCCTTTCCCTTATCTGTAAGAGTGGAAAATGATAGTCTTTACCTCATACATAGGAGTTGCGACAAGTTACAGAGATAATGCATGCAGAATGGGCCATAGTAACTTTTCAGTAAATGGTAGCTTAAAAATGGTAAGGACAGTGAGGCTGCTAACAAGAGAGTGGTTGCAGTGGTGTACCATGGCGTCTAGACTGGCTACAGAGTAAAGCATTGAGGTGGTAATGAGCTGGAGAACGGAAGAAGTCAAAGAATGGGAGATCTTGATGAGAATGAGGAGTAGGTACTCTTCTGAGAACCAACAAGTAATAAGGGTGGGAGGTTGTAGCCAGAGACTGACAGAGTGGAGTCCAGGAATTCTCAAGTGAACAGTCGCATGTTTAGCAGGTAGTCTGGAACTCTAATGGCTAGAAATTGCATGTGAAATGATGTGATCAGAGATTGTAGAAATAGAGATCAAGGGGCAGTGAGGCTGAAGCTTTGGGTGAGTCATCCATAGTCATGATGAATGGCATGGGTTGGAATGGAGAGGAAAATGGAGCTAGTGCCAAAGCCAAGGTCTACCCTGATTAACAGGGGACTACCATCTATTTTACAGATATTTACTGAACCCTTGTTAGATGCCAGGATATAACAAGACAGACAAAAATCCTGCTGTCATGGAGCTTCCAGTCTAGTAGGAGTGGTAATTGGCATTAATAATTCCACCGTATAAATAGACAAAGGCAAACTGTGAGAAAAGCTATGAAGGAAAAAGATGGGTTCTCTAAGGGCTTATAGCAGGAGGACCTGACCAAAAGATTGGGGAAGGCTTCTCTGAAGAGGTGATGAGAACTGAAGGATCAATTGGGGTAGATGGAGGTGGATGAGGGGTGCATGGAGGAAGTGTCCCAGGTAGAGGAAATAAATAGTATGTGCGGAGATCTGAAGCTAGAACATGTATAAGGGACTTGAAGAACTGGAAAGCATCTCCTATGACCAGAGCGTATTAAGGAAGGGAGAGAGTATTGTGAGCTGAGGCCGAATGGCAGTCCTACTTAATTATTTTAGGCTTTATTCTAGGAGCAAAGTGAATACTTTATTAAAGGGTGTTGATTAGGTGAATGACATAATCAGATTTCTCTGCATGTTAATTCTCCCTGATCCAGTTTTATTAAGATATGATTGATATATAACATTGGGGAAGTTTAAGGTGTATAACGTAATAATTTGATATATGTTTATATTGCAAAATTATTACAGTATTTCTTAAGTAATACATAACTATATGCTCGTTGATTATAAAAAATAATCAAACACGGAAGTATGTAAATTGTGAAAGTCTAGTTTGTATTTTTGTGTGTGTACATTAGAATTTATGTATGTATATACACACATATAATGTATACATTATTGTAGTACATATAGTATAATACTACAGTATATATAGTACATATAATATATAGTATACTATATATAATATATAATATAATATATAATATATAATATATAACTATATTATACATATAAATACATGTGTATATATATATATATGTATATATACTATAGCAACTGTTTTT
>NW_024420499.1:6659121-6786966 GCF_014898765.1 Herpailurus yagouaroundi | reverse complement strand
CAATTATCAGGGAATACTATGAAAAATTATATGCCAACAAACTGGACAACCTGGAAGAAATGGACAAATTCCTAAACGCCCCCACCTTCCAAAACTCAAACAGGAGGAAATAGAAAGCTTGATCAGACCCATAACGGGTGAAGAAATTGAATCATTTATCAAAAATCTCCCAACAAATAAGATTCCAGGACCAGATGGCTTCCCAGGGGAGTTCTACCAGATGTTTAAATCAGAGATAATACCTATCCTTCTCAAGCTATTCCAAAAAATTGAAAGGGAAGGAAAACTTCCAGACTCATTCTATGAAGCCAGTATTACTTTGATTCCTAAACCAGACAGAGACCCAGTAAAATAGAGAACTACAGGCCAATATCCCTGATGAATATGGATGCAACAATTCTCAGTAAGATACTAGCAAATCAAATTCAACAACATATAAAAAGAATTATTCACCATGATCAAGTGGGATTCATTCCTGGGATGCAGGGCTTGTTCAACATTCGGAAATCAATCATCGTGATAATCACATTAATAAAAGAAAAGAAAAGAACCATATGATCCTGTCAATCGATGCAGAAAAGGCCTTTGACAAAATCCAGCACCTTTCTAAATAAAAACCCTCGAGAAAGTTGGGATAGAAGGAACATACTTAAACATCATAAAAGCCATTTATGAAGAGCCAACAGCTAACATCATCCTCAATGGGGAAAAACTGAGAGTTTTTTCCCTGAGATCAGGAACACGACAGGGATGCCCACTCTCACCGCTGTTGTTTAACATAGTGTTGGAAGTTCTAGCATCAGCAATCAGACAACAAAAGGAAATCAAAGGCATCAAAATGGGCAAAGATGAAGTGAAGCTTTCACTTTTTGCAGATGACATGATATTATACATGGAAAATCCGATAGACGGGGCGCCTGGGTGGCGCAGTCGGTTAAGCGTCCGACTTCAGCCAGGTCACGATCTTGCGGTCCGTGAGTTCGAGCCCCGCGTCAGGCTCTGGGCTGATGGCTCAGAGCCTGGAGACTGTTTCCGATTCTGTGTCTCCCTCTCTCTCTGCCCCTCCCCCGTTCATGCTCTGTCTCTCTCTGTCCCAAAAATAAATAAACGTTGGAAAAAAAAAATTTAAAAAAAAAAAAAAAAAGAAAATCCGATAGACTCCACCAAAAGTCTGCTAGAACTGATACATGAATTCAGCAAAGTTGCAGGATACAAAATCAATGTACAGAAATCAATTGCATTCTTATACACTAATAATGAAGCAACAGAAAGACAAAGAAAGAAACTGATCCCATTCACAATTGCACCAAGAAGCATAAAATTCCTAGGGATAAATCTAAGCAAAGATGTACAAGATCTGTATGCTGAAAACTATAGAAACCTTCTGAAGGAAATTGAAGAAGATATAAAGAAATGGAAAAACATTCTGTGCTCATGGATTGGAAGAATAAATATTGTCAAAACGTCAATACTACCCAAAGCTATCTACACATTCAATGCAATCCCAATCAAAATTGCACCAGCATTCTTCTCGAAACTAGAACAAGCAATCCTAAAATTCATATGGAACCACAAAAGGCCCCGAATAGCCAAAGGAATTTTGAAGAAGAAGACCAAAGTAGGAGGCATCACAATCCCAGACTTTAGCCTCTACTACAAAGCTGTCGTCATCAAGACAGCATGGTATTGGCACAAAAACAGACACATAGACCAATGGAATAGAATAGAAACCCCAGAACTAGACCCACAAATGTATGGCCAACTAATCTTTGACAAAGCAGGAAAGAACATCCAATGGAAAAAAGACAGTGTCTTTAACAAATGGTGCTGGGAGACCCGGACAGCAACATGCAGAAGAGTGAAACTAGACCACTTTCTCACACCATTCACAAAAGTAAACTCAAAATGGACAAAGGTCCTGAATGTGAGACAGGAAACCATCAAAACCCTAGAGGAGAAAGCAGGAAAAGACCTCTCTGACCTCAGCCATAACAATCTCTTACTTGACACATCCCCAAAGGCAAGGGAATTAAAGGCAAAAATGAACTACTGGGACCTTATGAAGATAACAAGCTTCTGCACAGCAAAGGAAACAACCAACAAAACTAAAAGGCAACCAACGAAATGGGAAAAGATATTTGCAAATGACATATCGGACAAAGGGCTAGTATCCAAAATCTATAAAGAGCTCACCAAACTCCACACCCGAAAAGCAAATAACCCAGTGAAGAAATGGGCAGAAAACATGAATAGACACTTCTCTAAAGAAGACATCCGGATGGCCAACAGGCACATGAAAAGATGTTCAGCGTCGCTCCTTATCAGGGAAATACAAATCAAAACCACACTCAGATATCACCTCACGCCAGTCAGAGTGGCCAAAATGAACAAATCAGGAGACTATAGATGCTGGAGAGGATGTGGAGAAACGGGAACCCTCTTGCACTGTTGGTGGGAATGCAAATTGGTGCAGCCACTCTGGAAAACAGTGTGGAGGTTCCTCAAAATTTAAAAATAGACCTACCCTATGACCCAGCAATTGCACTGCTAAGAATTTACCCAAGGGATACAGGAGTACTGATGCCTAGGGGCACTTGTACCCCAATGTTTATAGCAGCACTCTCAACAATAGCCAAATTATGGAAAGAGCCTCAATGTCCACCAACTGATGAATGCATAAAGAAATTGTGGTTTCTATACACAATGGAGTACTACGTGGCAATAAGAAAGAATGAAATATGGCCCTTTGTAGCAACATGGATGGAACTGGAGAGTGTTATGCTAAGTGAAATAAGCCATACAGAGAAAGACAGATACCATATGGTTTCACTGTTATGTGGATTCTGAGAAACTTAACAGAAACCCATGGGGGAGGGGGAGGAAAAAAAAGAGGTTAGAGTGGAAGAGAGCCAAAGCATAAGAGACTCTTAAAAAGTGAGAACAAACTGAGGGTTGATGGGGGGTGGGAGGATGGTCAGGTTGGGTGAGGGGTATTGAGGAGGGCACCTTTTGAGATGAGCACTGGGTGTTGTCTGGAAACCAATTTGACAATAAATTTCATATATTGAAAAAAAAAAAGAACTATCCCTACTCTACCAGGGTACTTGATAAGCCTAAAATACAGTTACTATAGGAAGGAGAGGATAGATGCTTAACTCTTTCCTGTAATTGCCTATTTTCCAAGTAAGGAGTTGGTGCCCTGTTCCCCATTGACAGATCTGTAAATGTTTAAGCTTCCCTGTGTTTGTAGGATTAAACTGTGATTAATGATGTATCTTTTAAAATGTATTATGGAATCCGAGGTACTAATATTCTGTTTAGCAATTTTGTTTGTATCTGTACTCACAAGTGAGATTGCCTGTAGCATTGATCTTCAACCTGGGGCTGAATGACCCCTCTACGGGGCATTTGGAAATGCTGTAGACATTCTTGTATAATTATTTTGTGTGTATATGTATGTGTGTGTGTGTGTGTGTATAAATATATATATATATATATATATATATATATATATATATTTATATATATATGGTGGTACATACCTAGGAATGGAATTGCTGGGTCATAGGATAGGTGCATGTTTTGTTTTATGTGAAACTGCCATATCTTTGTACCATTTTCCTCTCCCACCATCCTTTTAAACATTTGGCAGGATCTGTCTTATTAATTTTAACCATTCAGGTGCGTGTGAAGTGGTACCTCTTTGTAGTTTTTTTTTGCATTTCCTTAATGACTAATGGTGTTGAATATCCTTTCTTTTTTTATCTTCTCATGTTGAGCAACTTTTCATGTGCTATTAGCCATTCATATCTCTTTCTTTGTGAAAGATCTGTTCAAATGTTTTGCCCATTTTCTTTTCTTTATTGTGGTAAAACATACATACCATAAAATTGATCACTTTAGTCATTTTTAAGTATACAGTTCAGTGGCATTAAGTACATTCACATTGTTATGCAACCATCATTACTATCCATCTCTACAACTCTTTCATCTTCCCAAACTGAAGCTCTATATTCATTAAACAATTTCCTTTTGCCCTTTCCTCTCAGCCCCTGGTAACCACCATTCTACTTTGTGACTCTATAAATTTGACTGTTGTCAAATTTAAGTGGAATCATACAAGATTTGTTCTTTTGTGTCAGACTTATTTCACTTAGCATAGGGTCTTCAAGGTTCATCCATGTAGCATGTTTCAGACTTTTCCTTTTAAAGGCTAAATAATATTTCATAGTATGTATATCACATTTTATTTATCCATTTATCCATTGATGGATATTTGGGTTGTTTCTACTTTCCTATTTTCTTTTATAGTTGCATTTTATATTAATTTTTTTCTACTTTTACAATTGATTATTTTTGTTAATTGAGATAAAATTGACATAACATTGTATTAGTTTTAGGTGTACAACATAATGATTTGATATATTTATATATTGCAAAATGATTGCCACAATAAGTTTGGTTTATTGATTTTATTTGATATTGATTTTATTTACATACTATAAAATCCACCCTTTTAAAGTGTATAATTTAGTGATTTCTAGTATATTTACAATGTTGTGTAACCATCACCACTATCTAATTTGAGAATATTTCCAACCCTCCAAATAGAAGTCCTGTAACCATTAGGGGTTACTACCAATTCCTCCTTTCTCCCAATTCCTAGCGACCACTAAATGTACTTTCTGTGTCTATGAATTTGCCTTTCATTTCATATAAATGGAATCATGTAATATGTGCCTTTTGTGTCTGTCTTCTTTCACTTAGCATAATGTTTTCAAGGTTCATCTATGTTGTAGCACATATCAATATTTTGTTCCTTTTTATGGCTGAATAATATTTCATCCTAAGTATATATCATATTTTGTTTATTGGTTCATCAGTTGATGGATACTGGGGTTGTTTCAACCTTTCTGTTATTGTATATAGTGCTGCTATGAATATCCGTGTGCAAATTTTTTTTTAAATACCTGTTTTCAATTCTTCTGGATATATACCTGGGAGTGGAATTGCTAGATCATATGGTAGTTCTATGTGTAACTTATTGAGGTACTGCCAAATTTTTCCACAGTGGCTGTACTATTCTATATTCCAATGAGCAATATATAAGGGTTACAATTTCTCCACATCTTTACCATTTTCCATTTTAAAAACTATAGCCATCCTAGTGAATGTGGATTATTATATGGATGAACCTTGAAAACATTATGCTAAGTTGAAGAAGCCAGACACAAGAGACCATTGTTGTATGATTCTATTTATATGAAATATCCAGAATAGGCAAATCCTTAGAGACAGAAAGTAGAATTGTGGTTACTAGGGGATGTGGCGTGGGGAGAATGGGGAGTGTTTGTTTAATAGGCACAGCATTTATTTTTGGGGTGATGAAAATGTTCCAGAATTAGATAGTGATGGTTGCAAAACTTTGTGAAGATACTACAAATCATTATATTGTGCATTTTAAAAGGGTGAGTTTTATGATATATGAATTATATCTCAGCAAAAAAAAAGCACAGAGTCTCATTTTAGGCCTGCAGGTAAGATTTGATGTTTAAATTTGTAGCATTTCTCTCTTATTTTTGGCAGCATGCATACCATGTAGAGTCACAATGAAAAGTTGTGTAGTTTGTTGACTGAAAAGGCACACAGCCAAGGGTCTGAATGGGGGCTGGAATTAGCCCATATCCTGCTCTCTAACTTGTGTCCCCAAGCTTGGTGCTGCCCCAGCCCAGGGAAGGAATCACCATTTTACCATTTTGTAATTCAGGGGCCCAGAGGAGACATCTTACTTTGATTTGTCTTCTTGGAGAGGCCATAATTTACTACATTGCATAAAGATTGAATATTTTCTAGTGGAGATCCTAGTATGATGGATACTGCTTTCTTGTCCTGGAATTTGAACCATCTCACAACCTTTTACTCAGTCTAATAACCAGTTATAAAATACCCCTATAATTTTTCCAAAGGTCTGTTGACTGTAACTCACTCTCTGGTATAATTTCTATGTCAGGGTTTTTTAGCTGCAGGCAACAGAACTTGGTTCTGAGTAACTTAAGCAAAAATAGGGATTTTTGGAAGACTACTGGAGTTGATCAAAATCAAAGGAAGTGCTGAAAAACAAGGCCTCAAGGAGGTCAGGAACTAAGGAAGCTTGGAGTGTTTGGGTAGCAGAACCTCAGTGCTTGTAGTCTCCACTCAGGCTTTTAAATTCAGTCACAGAAAATCTGATTATTCCACTAAGAGGGATATTGTTTCTTATCAGAACACAGATCAGGAAAGAATGCTGGGCAAACCAAATAAAAGCTACCAATGGAGGTAAGAAAAAGATGGATGCCAACATCCAAGTGGAGATGTTGAGTAAGCCTTTAGATATATAAATGTAAGTCTCAGAGTGGAGGGCTAGACTGGGATAAACAATAAGAGGTTGTAAGGATGATAAAAATAATGGGCATGTTTGAAATTTCCCAGGAAGAGAGTAAGTGGCCATGCATCTCTCCAGCATCATTACCTGAGGGCAGGAACTCTTACTGTAACTGGAGAATTGTTTCTATGTTTTGGAGGACATGATATCCCTACTAATTGGGAAAAGTGTCCAGGGCATGGGAATATAACACTGTGCTGGGAACATTCCATCTCCTAAGAATGAGGTTTGTATGTGGAGATTTTAATGGAATGTAACTTCTTTCTGTCAGTTATAAGAAATGCCAGCTTATTTTTCCTCTCATAATTATTTATATTGCATTTTGTTCTGTGCTAAATGTTTTATGTATGTTGTCTTATTTAATCCTCACAACAAATTAGTGAAATCATTATTATCATCGTAATTTACAGATGGGTTACTGTAGTCTCAGAGTTTAAGCAATTTCCTCAAGGTCATATTGCTAGACAGCAGTGGAAATGGAATTTAAGTAAGGTCTATGTGAGTTAAAAGACATTTCTACCCCATATCAAATGATAAAGCAATGCCAATATTAGCTATAGTTTAGGATTATTGAGCCTTTGCTGTGTACCATGTAGTGTACTGAATACTTTATATGCATTATTTCATTTAATCTTCATAATAACCTTATAAGGAAAATACTGTTGTTATCCCTACTTAACAGTTGAGGAATCTGAGGCTTAGAGATGTTAACTCAATGGTTGTCACAGCATAAGTGGTAGAGTCAGGGCTTGAACCCTTCTGTTTGATTTCAAAGCCTGTGTGCTTCACCAATATACTCTCCCCTATCAAAAATAACTAAATGTTAGAATCATGGCACTCTTCTCTGGCTGTATATTAGAATCAATCACCTGGGGAACCTAAAAAAATCGATGCCAAACCTATCATCAAAGATTCTGATTTTAAAAAAAAGATTCTGATTTAATTTATCAGGAATGTAGACCAGGCCTGGGATTTTTTTTTTCAAAAAGCTTTTATTCATTCATTCAATTTATTTAATAAACATTTAATGTCTTTTGTATGCCAAACACTTTCTAGGCATTTACTTCCTAAGCAAGGTATATCAGTTAGCTGTCACCACAGTGATGCATAACAATGACTATAAAATCTTGGTGGCATGAAAAACTAAGAACTGATTAAGTGCTTATTCTCACACTTCTGGAGGCCAGCTGGGATTCAGCTGATTAGTCAGGGCTTTTTCAGACAACTCTGATTTAGGTTAGAATAACTACTTGCTTCAGGACTATGAGTAAACTCATGTGGCTCTGCTTCATGCATCTCTCCCCAGACCATTGGACTAGCTGGCACTTGTGTCTCTCATGGCTCATCTCACACCAGTGGTAGAATCACAAGAAGGGACATGACCAACTATGCAAGTATATTTCAAGCTCCTGCTTAAGTAACATCTGTGTACACTTCATTAGCCAAAGCAAGTCTCAAGGCTGAGCTCAAAGACAAGAGGTGGAAAAATAAGCCCCATTTCTGTTGTGTGGACTTGCAAAGTTCATGGCATAGGCTGAGAATTGGGACCAGTAAATAAACTTAAGTGGGAAAGAATGAAAATGAACACTGAGCATTATACATAAGAAAACTTTCAAATGTATTAGAAAGTGGTAAGTAGTATTGCAAACAAAATTCTGGAGGGTGGTATGAAGGTGATTTTAATGTGCAGCTAGGGCTGAGAACCACTGATCTTACAGTGTTCATCCTGGAAAGAAACCTGCACTAACAGTCCCTCAACCATTTTGAAAATAATAAAACAGACCCAGAAAGTAGAAGAATCTTACTTAAGGTCCATAGGTCGATAGTTACAGAAATGGAACTAGGGCTTCTATGTTTCCTAACGCTGTGGACTGTTTCTCTCGTACCACAGTATTCCGATCTATGGTCTTAGAATTCTTCCTTTATTAGTGGCACCAAAAATATGTTGTGGAAAGACACACTCATTCTTTTTTTATCTTGACCCTAGACATTAGAACTTGTACTCTCTAAATCCTGTGCTCCCTTAGTAACCCAATTCAGGGCCCAATTTCACATTTCTTATATTTGTACTGTCCAAAAGTTTACAGACATTCTATCCTCTTTTAGTTTTTTGCCTCTTCAAGTTGAAGACTGTTGGTTTTGATCTATCTTTGTGTGATCCCATAGTCCCACTCTAACAACCTACTTGGTTTATTGGGCCTTCTCTCTTCCCCAACTCTGTAATGCCTTGAGTAGTGTTCCTTGCGTTCCTTTTTACTCTGGGCTTCCACTAGGCCTTTCAGTCATCATTTCTGTTTTGGATTACAGTCTTCTTGATTTGCCAGGATGAACAGTCAAAAGAAAAGAAAAGATATGGAACCTGCTTGTACTTGGAGTTTATTGTCTGAACAGAAAGGTGAGTAACTGAATGAGGTAAGAAGAGGGTACAATGTAGGTAATCCTGTTCATTCTCTTTCTCCTACGTCTCCTCATGGACTTTGGGATTTTTTTTCCAAATCTTTAACGTTGTGT
Source organism: Herpailurus yagouaroundi (assembly GCF_014898765.1). Taxonomy (NCBI): domain Eukaryota; kingdom Metazoa; phylum Chordata; class Mammalia; order Carnivora; family Felidae; genus Herpailurus; species Herpailurus yagouaroundi. The sequence goes on along the minus strand of NW_024420499.1, from coordinate 6,778,034 downwards.
TGCCCATGTATAGGTGTGTGTATATTGAAATATTACATGGATACAGTATTTGCCTATTAATAATCTCTTTAAAATGTCTCCATATTTTTTATGTTTTCCAAAATGAGGAAAAAGAAAGAAAAGAGAAGAGGCAACTGTGGTTTCTACTGTTTTCCATGATTCCAAAAGCATTTATAATCCTAAAAGACTCTTAAGTCTCTCCCTTTACTGTAACCACAGATTTTCACAGGAGACAGCACAAAAGAGCAAAGAGTGAAGATTGCTGGAGTTCTTCCCCTTGTGGCTGATTCCTGAGCTCCAAGGAATATTTAGTTATGGGGAATAGAAACTGATTATCTTCAACAGACTACTCACTTGCCTGCCCATTTCTGTGACATTCTAATATCTGCCTCTCCAGACTCTGCTTCCTCCCATCCATCTAGTCATACCTTCTCCCAAGTCTAAGTCTCACTCTTGCTTTTAAAAGGTGTGCAAGTACTAAAAACCTATAGGAATGTGGAGGCTGTGTGTGTATGTGTATGTGCGTGTGCATGTGAACACATTCACATGTGCCTTCATTTGTGTATTTCTACCTATAAACCTATATATGTAAGTGTTTGGAATGAACGTATGTGTATATGTGTTCAAATTGTAGATCATTGTATGTATCCATCACACTAACATCAGCAATGCCTTATTCTTTCTCATTAACAAGTTAAGTTCAACAGAAGCTCCAACAGAGGCAATAGGCTAATGTTCAATGGAAAGCAAAATACCTAAAACAGTCACTTCAGATAATGTATGAGCCTTTAAGTTAATGCCTAAAATTTTTCTTACAGAGCATATAAATGTAAATGTTTATACCCTCAATATATATCTGAGAAGGTCTTACATTTTACTTTACATTGGACATTAGTTATAACTTTGTGGGTGAGTCAGAATAGATGTGAGATGACTTTCTTCCTTGTATTTCTGTCTGGGGAACAGCATGAATGGCTGTAGCAGTGTGGGTAAATTTTTGTATATTTCATGTTTTGATGTGAAGGTGTATTTGTGCTTCTGTTAATCTCAACTCTTTCCTCCCACAGCTGCTTCAAATTCTCAGGCTTCATTGTCATGGAAGGAGCTCATAGGTAGATGTCTTATCTCTTTTACTCTTTTTGTTTTGTGAAAAGTGCCTCCTATGAACCTGGCTTATCATCCCTATTCCACTCCTATTCTTGCCCTGTATTCATTGGGCAGCAGCCTTTTTTTTTTTTGGTAGTATCTATGAAGCTCCAAACTGTTATAACAAATAGGAATTTTATATCAGATAGAATAGGTAATGGAATACCAGGAGGACCTCTGATGGTGGTCAGGCACCAGATGTACAGAATTTTAGATGCACAGGCTAGAATAGACCTATCCAGTTCTGGAGTGATCTAAATTGAGGCCATTACGATAGTGGGCCAAATCAAGCCAGGGGCCTATTTTTATAAATAAAGTTTTAGTAGAACCATCCATGCCCATTCATTTACATATTATCTATGGCTACCTTCTAGCTAAGATGGCAGAATTGAGTAGCTGAAACAGAGACCCAAAAGCCTAAACTATTTATGGAATTTTACAGAAGAAATTTGCTAACAGTTATCTAGATCAGCATTCCCCAAAGCAGTTCTACAGAGCACTATTGTCCAGGAGAAAATAACTTTGCTTTTGGGAAAGGGTTATATAGTCATTTTAGACCAGAAAATGCTGGATTAAACCAAGTTAAACAGCCTTTTTTTTTTCTTTTTTTTACTATAGGTCATTTCAGATCCTTTCACATGCTACATGCGTTGAGAAACTCTAAAAGGAGATAGAGGGTGTATTCCCTTTAACTTATTTGACCACTGGACTTCTTTTCCACAGCTTTCTTACTAATACCTTGCAAAATCGTGTTCAAAGGAACACTTATTTGAGAAATGCTAACTTAGACATTCACTTGACAGAAGTTTGAACTTGATAACTGACTCCTTGGATTATTTTTCTAGTTGCATAAAGTGAAAAACTATGTAATATAGTATTTAAGCATATGGGACTATGGCTTTAGACAAACCTTAATCTTAAGTAAGTCTCTATCACTTACTAGCTGTTGAACTTTGGACAAATTATCTAATGCGATAAGCAGGACTGACTACATAATTGATGGGCTATGCTACAAAATGGAAACACAGGACCCCTTGTTCAAAAAATATTAAATCCAAGATAGCGACAGCAGAGCATTATACCAATGGGCCCTTCTGAGCACAAGACCTGTGTGCAGATTGTATATGCATGAACTTATAACCCTGGTAACAAATTTCAGTTTCCTCAACTATATAATGTGGATAATACCTACTTCATGGGATTATTGCAAGAATTCAATCAGAAATATGTATAAAGAGCCTAGTAAAATATCTGGCACAGAATAGGCAATAATAAATGACTTGTTTTTAATTCAAAAGTATTTATAGCCATATTCAATAACCTATTTGTTGAGTGTCTACTATGTGCCAGGCACCACACTAGGTACTTAGGATATTATGGTGAAGAATACAAATAAGGTCCCTGTCTTCATGTAGATTATTGTTTAGTGGGAAAGACAGATAAAAAATAAACAACTGTTAATTATGATAAGAGCTATAAAGTGAAAACAAGGTGCTGGGAAAGGAAATAATAGAGAGGATCTGCTTTAAATTGGGTGGTCAAGCAAGTCCTCTTCTAGGAAGTAATGTTTAAGTTGAGATCTGAAGGAAAAAAAAAAAAAAAAAAAGCTCTCCATGGAAATAGCAGAAAGGGTGTTCCAGGCAGAGAGAAAAGCTACTGGAAAGGCCCTGAAGTGGGAAAGAACATGGCATTTGTGAGAAACTAAAAGTAAGCTAGTGTGTCTTTAGGGACTGAGAAGGTGAGTGATTTGTGGCACACCTTGTAGGGTAAGGTTTTGGATTTTATACGAAGTGCAATGAAAAGCTTTTGAAAGGTTTCAGGTATGGTAGTCACATGATGTAATTGATATTTTTAGAAGATCATGTTGGCTGCTGTGTGGAGAGGAGCCATAGATAAGCTAGAGTAAATGAATAGTAGGAGTCTATTTCTTTCTCCAGGAAACAGTTAGTAGTACCTTGTATTTGGTTGGTATTTGAGAATGTAGTGATAAATAAGTGTATTGAAGGCTTATGATAGGCCTTGTTAATTGATTGAATGTGGAGGATTCAAGGGGAAAAAAGAAATAAAGAATGGCTCCTAATATTTTTCTGGGCAACTGGGTGACATCATTTAATTGAGATGACATGTCTGCGGAGGGTTTTTTTTGGGGGGGGGAGGGCACCCACACAGAAATCCAGAGCTCAGGTTTAGACATGTAAAATAAGATGTCCAAGTGGAGATGGTGATATTAGTTATAGCTGTTGTTTTGTATTGTTGTCTAGGATTCCGTGATTACTAACTCTTGGTGTCACCTCATTAGATTCCCGGGAAATATTTAGAAAACATCTGAAAGAAAAATACCTAAACATAGGAGTCCATAAATGTTATCATCATGGCAATCATATAGAGTCACGGCTGCTTCTTGTAAAAGAACATGGTATATCAGAAAAGACACCATGTGGGATTCCTCAACAAGATAATTTTATTGATATGGGACATGTATTTGATCCTGACCAAGAGGGCTGCAGCTCATCCCAAACTGTGGTGCTTCAGGGATGTGCTGGGATTGGGAAAACAGCTGTGGTGCACAAGTTCATGTTTGACTGGGCAGCAGGAATGGTTACTCCAGGAAGGTTTGACTATCTCATCTATATAAACTGCAGAGAAATAAGCCATATTGCTAACCTTAGTGCTGCTGACCTAATCACTAACACTTTTCAAGATATAGATGGACCAATCCTGGACGTTATTCTTGTGTATCCAGAGAAGCTTCTTTTCATACTTGATGGATTTCCTGAGCTCCAGCATCCTGTAGGTAACCTGGAAGAGGATCTTAGTGCTAACCCCCAGGAGCAGAAACCAGTCAGTAGAGACCCTCTTACGTAGTTTTGTGAGGAAAAAACTGTTCCCTGAATCCTCCCTGCTGATAACTGCCCGGCCTGCAACCATGAAGAAGCTCCACTCTCTGTTAAAACAATCTATCCAGGCCAAGATCATTTGGTTTACAAATGCTGAAAAGAGAGCATATTTCTTGAGTCAGTTTTCAGGTGCTAATGCAGCAATGAGAGTCTTTTATGAGCTGCAACAAAATCAAAGCCTTGACATTATGTCCTCTCTTCCCATCATCTCCTGGATGATCTGTAGTGTCCTGCAGTCACAGGAAGATGGTGACAGGAGTCTTATGAGGTCACTTCAGACCATGACTGATGTGTATCTGTTTTACTTTTCCAAGTGCCTCAAAACCCTTACAGGTATCTCAGTGTGGAAGGGACAAAGTTGTCTGTGGGGCCTTTGCTCTTTGGCTGCAGAGGGACTACAGAACCAACAGGTCCTATTTGAAGTCCGTGACCTCAGGAGACATGGGATAGGGGTATATGATATCAATTGCACTTTTCTAAATCACTTTTTGAAAAAATCTGAAGGAAGTGTCAATGTCTACACTTTCCTTCACTTCAGTTTCCAAGAGTTCTTGACTGCTGTGTTCTATGCCCTAAAGAATGACGGCAACTGGATGTTTTTTGATCAAGTGGGGAAAATGTGGCAAGAAATATTCCAACAATATGGGAAAGGGTTTTCATCATTAACGATACAGTTCTTGTTTGGCCTCTTATGTAAAGGAAAGGGAAAAGCTGTGGAAACTACTTTTGGAAGAAAAGTCTCCCCAGGACTTAGAGAGGAATTATTGAAGTGGACTGAGAAAGAAATAAAGGATAAATATTCTATGTTACAGATTGAGCCAATGGACTTATTTCATTGTTTGTATGAGATTCAGGAAGAAGAATATGCAGAAAAGATAATTGGTGATTTACAATCAATTATATTGCTTCAACCTACCTACACAAAAATGGACATTCTGGCTATGTCATTCTGTGTAAAAAGCAGTCACAGTCATCTGTCAGTGTCTCTGAAGTGTCAGCACCTAATTGGATTTGAGGAGGAAGAGCAAGCCTCTGCATTGACACCAGTCTTTACACTTAATCAGTGAGTATATTAATGTCTTTTCTCCAATGTTTTGGCCTTCAGAAATCATAGGCTTTCTTGTTTATTTCAAGTATTCAGGCACACGATCATTTCTGGTATTGTCAATAAATAAAATGAATCATCTCCACTTTCTATATTTTACGTCAATCAACCCAGTAAGGATTTATTCAATATATATCACATATTAGACACTAGACTAAGTAGACAGTAAGGGAACGTTAACAATTCTGAGCACTTATTATGTATTAGGCACTGTGCTAGCCACTGTGTGTGTGTATGTGTGTGTATATATATTAGTCTTCACTGTTACCTTGTGAATGTACTTTATAATTATAAAAGTGTTATGAGCATGTAAGTTATCAAGATTATCATTGAGGACTCTACTATTTTGGTGTTGATGACTGCTATTCTGGAAAAGGTGGTAAACTTAACATTGAATTGGTCATCACTCTCCTCTACATATACTTCATCACTGAGGCCTCAGAGAGCCTCAGGTTAGTAAGGGACAGAATTGTACTCCTGCATATATTGCTGTGAATCCTGGGCTTTTTCCACCAGGCTTCCACCTTCACAAAGGTTTCAAAGAGGCTTAGGTAAACCACTTATTTCATACAGATTCTGTATATTGCAAAATACAGTTCTATTGACTTATTGACCTGTGTTATCTAGAAAATGCCACTGGTCATAAGTCCGTTCTCAATACTTGGGTTAAGATGGACATTGCCACTCCTTTAGTTGTACGACCAGCTGAGAGGTAGGGGACCTTGAGAAGAAGAGAGTGGGCAGAAGGCTCTACTTAGGAAGTGTTAACGCGAGTCTTTTCTCTGATAGTTATATTTCCTCAGTGGGAGTAGCATAGAGGTAGAAATGAGTATGGGGTAGGTGTGTTTGAGGGAAGTGGGGAGGGGAAAGGAAGTGCAGCAAGAGTGTTTGGGACTAGAGTGGAAGGAGTAGGAGAGGTTACATGGACTTGGAATTACCAAGGACCTTGGCTACAATGTCTTGATAAATTCAAGACCACTTCAACTGTATATTATAAAGTAAAATGATGGATAAATGCATTGAGAACTTTTAAACACTGGTGGAAACAAAGAGAAGCTTCTGGTTCATTCTAGATTTCCAGAAAATCAGCCTTAAATGGAGTCCCTACCCCAGCCCTATTGCCTTTATCAGGGGGCTTAAACTTTCTTTAAAGCTTACCCCAAAATATTCTTTTCACAAGCATGTTGACAGAGAGTTCACTATTGTACTGTTTTAGGTTTATTTTGTTGTTCAAGTGTAATTAACATACAGTGTTATATTAATTTCAGGTGTACTATATAGTGATTCAGTGATTCTGTACATTTCTCAGTGCTTGTCAAGATAAGTGTGCTCTTCATCCCCTTTATTTATTTCACACATCTCCACCCACCTCCCCTCTGGCAACCACCAATTTGTTCTCTGTATTTAAGAGTCTGTTTATTTTTTGTCTCTCTTTTTTTTGTTCATTTGTTTTGTTTCTTAAATTCCACATATGAGTGAAATCATGTGATATTTGTCTTTCTTGGACTAATTTCTTTCACTTAGCATTATACCTTCTAGATCCATCTATGTTGTTGCAAAAGGCAAGATTTTATTCTTTTTTTATGGTGGAGTAATATTCCATTGTGTATGTATGTATATATATACATACATATATATATGCATTGTTTGTATATATATATATATAAATACACATACACACACATACATACACACACACACCACATCTCTATCCATTCATCTATTGATCTACACTTGAGTTGCTTTCATAATATGTCCATTGTAAATAATGCTGCAATAACCATAGGGGTGCATATATATTATCAAATTAGTGTTTTTGTTTTCTTTGGGTATTCCTCAAAAAATTAACATAGAATTATGTTTAACATATGAACATTTGAACTTTTCTAGTTCAAAACATATGAACTTTTCTAGTTTTTAATGATTAATTATTCTATTAATACTGACAACCAAAATATAGTTATAGTGTAGATAGCTTGGGCAACTCACTTGACTTCTCTGAGCCATCTGCAAAATGATGATTATGATATCCATCATTGTGTTAGGGACCAGATAAGATAATTTTATATGTAAAGTGCTTACCTTGGTGCCTGGCACACAGTAACATGGCTTGTGCTTTGAAGTCAGACAGATCTGAGTGCTGACCTCCATTCTATTCCTACCTATGTGACCTTAGGCAAATATCTTAACTTTTTTTTGCCTTAATTTCCTTATCTGCAAAATGGGATAATACCTCCTAAGGACTTTGGAAGAAGTAAATGAATACTAGTATGGTAAACAGAAGCCAAAGTAAGCCTTTTACTTAAAATTTTGTTCTTAACTGTTTTGTTTTAAATTATTTTTGCTTTCTCATCTTTTTTAGGTCCTTCAAGCTACACAATTTGCCAGTGTCTCGGCTACACTTGCTCTGCCAAGCACTACGTAATCCATGCTGTAAAATCAAAGACCTGAAGTAAGTTGAACTTTGCTTTAAACACTTAGGTATTTGTAAGGTATAAACTGGATTGCTAGAAATTGTACCCCCAGCTGATGGGACCTGCAAACAAAATATAACTAGTGCTCAGCTTCTCCATAGCAAAACAGCAAATGATAAGATAGGCTACAAACCTAGAAGGGGTAGAGAGTCAGGCACAGATCCCTGTCAGCCCCTCCAGCCTCTGTCCCTTTTGTATATGCTATTTTTGCTGTAGGGAGTTGATGGCAGTCTATAACATCTAAGAGATCTGTGTCTGTGCCCCTCCTGGACCTACCCTCTTCTCCTTCCAGATCCAACTGTCCTCTTCCTTGGTTTTCTTTCAGTTGGGTCCTGTCCCACTCCATGCAGCTCAGTGATCTTTTTCTCTCCCTCCATGCCTCACCTCAATCCCCTGCTGTTATTCCCCAAAGTGCCATTGCTCAGAAACTCCCCACCCACCACGCTGCCTTCCATTCTGTGCTCACTCTCAGGTATCTTGTCTCCTTCACTCCACATCTCAAGCACACAGGCACGAGCTCCCTTGTTTCCAGACCCCTCACCACACAGATCAGTGTCTGTTCTCCTTCCTTCCCTCCTGTCCTAGAGGAAGAGGTGGCCTTTCCAAACCTCCCCAAGCAAGTAAATTCACTTTTTTTTTATTTTTAAGCATTTAATTATTTCACTTTACACAACACAGAAGTATATAAAGATATAAAAGCCCTCCACCCTACTGTCCCATACCCCACCCCACCTTATACCCCAACATCCCCACTCCTGCTTACCATGCCCTGACCATACCTCCCTAGGTAACACCTTGTTTGCTAAATATCTTTCCAGACCTTTTTTTCTATGCCTTTTCAAACATCAATGTGTAACATAAGGCACATATAAACCTAATATATATATATATATATATATATATATATATATATATCTCCTGCATATGCAGTTACAGAGCTTTGGGGGTTTTGTTTCACACACAAAAAAAACTGGCTGTCATATTTTATTTTTTATTGAATAGTACAATGGACATGCCTCCCAATGTGGTAAGCAGGGTCTCTCTCTTGTGTGTTGCATGTTTTCAAGCTTTCTTCAGTTGTCTCCTTCCCCGTGGTTCAAATTTCTCCCATATTAAAAGGAACCCTCTCTCAGCCATGTACCCCATTCCTTCCCTTTACTGCTAGGAGTTCTTGAAGAGCCCCCCTGCCTGCACTTCCTCAATTCCCATTTACTCCTCAGTCTTTGTGGTTTGGGTTCTACCCCTCCCTGGCCCAGATCTGTTCAAAGATCGAAATAATACCAAATCCAATGAATACTTTTCAGTTCCTACCTTAGGGCCTCCCCTGCAGCCCTGGGCACTGCTGAGAATGCTCTCCTTGCATCTCTCTTCCCACTGTCATGACTACTCCTAAGGACCTTGTCGCCTCTATGGTTCCCAGCCAGTGGCAGTTTCACCCTCCAGTGGACGTGTGGCAATACCTGGAGACATTTTTGCTTGTCACAACTTGGGGAGTGGGTGCTACTGACCTCTAATGTGCAGAGGTCAGGGATTCTGTCAAACATCCCGCAGTGTACTAGACAGCCCCCTGCAACAATTATTCAAGGTTCAAGAATTATTGAACCTCAAGTGTGAGGAGTGCTGAGGCTGGGAAACTCTGTCTTAGATGAATATAAACAAGCCCAAAGATATTCCTGAAAATGCAGGTTAGGGATCTTGCCCCCAATCCTGATGGTTGTCCACACCTGCCCCAATAGGAGACAGCCCAAAGTCCTATCCAGGAGCTATGGCGATGAACCGGGGCCGTTATAGCTTCAGGCTCTATGTCTGTAGTCCCTGGGTGATGTCCAGGGCTCCTCCAGTTTTCTTACTCTGGTCCAGGTGTGACACCTCACGATCCTTCTACCTATGGGCTAATCCATACATTTAGTCTCCCTCAACACCACTTAGAATCATGAGAAAGGAAACACAAACCATCCTCTCCCCTTCTCTTTTCCCAGTTTACCCCCTCCCTCTAGACATTGATTTCCCATTGGGATATGTTTTATTTCATTTATGAATTCACTGAGACCTTTGTAACCAGATCCCCCCTCCCACTATTATTCTGGCAGTGGGTTTGGGGAGAGAATTGCTCAGGATAGCACCACACTTTGGTCCATAAACTAGACCAGCAAACCCTCTAGGCACTATCATTTGCTGACTCACCTCCTTGGAAGTGGTAGGGGTTCCCTGTTCAGATCTGTCTGTCCCCAGTTCTGCCACTGGGGACTGGGGAAGATTCTCATGTTTTGGGGCTATACAGCCATAGCAGTTGTCTGCATCTGGTGCTGGTGTCCTCTGTATGTCCTGCTGGTGATTTCATCAGTCCTGAGGGATTTCATCTTAGGGGTGGCAAATCTCTGCTGTGTTGTAAGCCCAGGGTTAATCCCAGGCCTGTTTTGATGGTTTCTCATGATATAACTTGATCAGAACATGAACAAGCTTCCTGTCCAGTTCATTCCGGGATACTCTTGGGATATAGGAATCCTCACTACCTGTAACTCTCTGATACTCCTCCCCAGCCAGTGTTGACATTTTTCTTGGATGATCTGTGGTTTGTGACTGCTCTTCTTGGTGCCAATTTCTGACCTGGAAATAATCTGGTTACCCAGAGCAGGAACCCACTCAACTTAACTTAAAGGGTATCTGTGTGGATTGGATTTTCATGCAGCACAACTGTAGAAAGACCACCACTGTCTCCATCTCTGGGGTTACAAGATCAACTCCTGTGCTTTCTCTATGCCTTATCTGCTCCCTGGGATCTGATTCTGCTATCTTCTAAGACACTTGGCTTCTATAAAGCACACAGTTCTTCTCTCTGACAGCCAGGGCCAGTCCTTGGCTGTGGCCTCGGCATTCATGACTCTGGCCTTGGCCCCAACTCCAAATAACCCACTGCTTCCTTGCCCAACACCACTCTATGAAATCTGCCTCTCTGTTCGAGAACCTGTTTGGCTAAGGATGGGTCAGATGTCCACTCCTCCCATCATATACAGCCTAGGTGGGGAGATGGGTGGATTGTCATATACATGGCTGCTCATGTCCACTAGATACTAGGGCTTAGGAGTAAGAACAAAAGCTACGGTGCTTCTGGGGTATGGAACACTAATGCTCTGGAACACAAAGGGGGTCATCAAAACATGTCTCTCCCTGTCAATCTACACCTTCTCCACTTCCCACCCCACCTCCCTCCCATTCCTTTAGCCCCATTCTCCCACTTATCCCCTTCCCCACTCCACCCAGTCCCCTCCCTCACCTTTCCCCCATCCCTCAAAAATTGATTTTCCACTGGTATAGGTTTCTGTTCTATTCGACATTTCTTAATTTACTGAGGTCTTTGCAGCCAGATTCCCCTCCCACAGCGGAAGCAAACTTCCCTCCTTGAAAAATTCACAGCTTTACACCAAGGGCAGTCCCAATCCCCAGGTCTGCGAAATATGGGAGATCTTCTAGGCTGATAGGGACCAGAGTCTCTCCTGTCTCTTTGGGATTCTTGAGGGTCTTTTCCCTGGGACCCCACATTAGATCTCACACTAACCTCAGAGGGCCTCCAGTGGGGAGATGTCTGAACTGGATTTCCTACGGTGAATGGTGTTGCTGGTGGGACTGGTGTGGGCGCAGGTGGGAAGGGGGAAAAGGGACAGGCGTAGGAGTATGTGAATGAGGCAGGGAGGTGGACAGGAAGGGGTGATGGTGTGACTGTGGCCATAGGCTTGATGGTCCCAGAGAAATAAAACATGGCTGTTTCCACTGACTTAATATCTCCCTTCCTCTGCCCACTGGCGGTGTAATTTTTCCGCTCCACAGCTCCAGGCAGGTGCATGAGGCCTCCACCTGGCTCCTTTGCAGCTTCTGCCCCTTCTGCATTCTTCTGTCCTCTTCCTCTTCCTGCAGTGCCAGTAGAAGCAGTAGAAGTGGCAGCAACTCCTGCCTCCTCTACCTCACCTGCTCCTTCTGTCCTTGTGGCCAGGCCTGGCTCCTCTGAGACCTGGACCTGCTTCTGCAGAGACTGCAGCTGTGGGAGAAAAGTGGGCAGTGTTGAGACCCATTCTGGGGGTGGTGAGGGGATGGGGCAGGGAGATAGGGCAGGGATCAAGCAGAGATAATCTTTAAGACCTGGAGGAGCTTCCACTTCAGGAAATCCCGTTCCATCTGCACCTCTTCCAGGTTGGCCTGGGCCATCTGTAGCTGGAAGGCTGCCTCTTGGTGCTCCATCTCCTGCTGTGTAGTGAACTCCTTTAGGTCTGAGGCCAAGGTCTGTGCAGTGGTCTTATGCAGTTTGGCGAAGTCATGCAGCCAGTGTACCATGTGCTTGTGTAACTGGCCCTGCCTGCAGGCAAAGCGCACACCTAGGGCCAGGCTGCTCCAGGCACAGGCCTCTTTGGCCTCACTGGACACTGTGCTGTCTTCCAGGATGGCCCTGAGTTTGTCCTCCACCTCCTCCCAGGGCAAGGATGTATTCTCCAGGTAGAACTCTGGGCCTTTTGTGTGCCCAGCCATCTTCTCATTGATGAAGGTTACTACTTTGCTGTGCTGGAACCCACCACTGGGGTCGTCGGGTTTCAAGGCCATGATGACTGAGAACCTTAGGGGTTTGGCTGGCCCTGCAGAAACGAACAAACCAGTTGTCCCGTAGACCCCCCTTGCCCCTCTCCCCTTGTCCCCCTTCCCCTCCCTCTTTATCCCCCTTCCCCTCCTCCCATCCAGCCTTGCCCCCCTCCTCCCCCTTGCCCCCCTCCTTCCCCGTCCTGCCCTCTTGTCCCCCTGCCCCCTCTGTCCCACTCCCTCATCCTACCCCCTCCCCTGACCCGCCACCTCGTCCCTACCCCACCCTGCTTCCCCATCCCGCTGCCCCCCCCGTCCTGACCCCTTATCCCCCCCTGCCCCCATCCCACCCCCTCCCCCATCCTGCCACATTGTCCCCACACACCCACCCCACCTCCGCCTCCCTTGTCTGGTCCCCTTGTCCCCCTTTCTCCAGTCCTGCCCTCTTGTCCCCTTCCCCACCCCGCGTTTCCAACCATCTGTTTGCCCTGCCCCTCCTCCCTCAGACCCTCTGAAAGGTCCACTGACTGGTTTGCCCCACCCTAGTACACCTCCAGCCGGGGCCAGATGGGGTGCAGGCTGACCATACCTAACCATACCTACCTAATAAGTCCAAGCAAGAGGGTACTTTTACCTCCAAGGGCTTGAGAAAAAGGAAGTCTTGGGGCCAATTCTGGAATCTTTTACTCTGGGACTGTTCCAACTTCCAGTGATAGTGGGGGTGGGAGGGAATGTGAGAGGAAGGTTTTGTCCCAACTCCAGGACATAAGAGGACCTGCTATATTGTTGAAAGTCCTTGAAAGCCGGAAATAGCAGGAGTGGTCAGAAAAGACTTAGAATCAAGAACGTAAAGGACTTGTAATCAAATACAAGAAGTTATGCCCACCCCACCATAATGCTTTGTCCCACACCAGGGGGCCCATCCCTCCTAGAGATGGAATTTTCTAGAACAAGAGGCAGCCCCAATCCCCCAGTGGCCTTCTGAATGCCTTGGAGGAAGAATGTGGAGCTAGGGAACAGCTTCATTGCCCATTGGCCCAGCACTGAATATTGTAGTGACCCTAAATGGTCATAAATCTTGGCTGCTTCACCCCCAAACCATGTCTTGAATCTGTCCACCTTTGCTGCCCCCACCATCCTAGGTCAGCTACCCCTACCCTATTTCTTCCCTGGACTGCAGCCCTCTGATATCTGGTCTGTCTCCTGCTTCCTGGCATTAGAGGGATATGACCATCTCACTTTAAATCTCCACTGACTTTCCGAAGCCTTCTGTATAAATCAGACAGACTTCAGGTTTAGTCCTGAAGTCCTTTGCCACTTACTATATGACTTTCTGCTGTAAATGAATCTTAGTTTCTATCAATGGGCCTACTGCAAGGACAAATGACAAAGTACATTGTAAACTTGATGTATTTTTTTCTATGATCACATTTTTGTAAAATAAAATCTGTGTGTGTGTCTGTATGTTTCTATGATCTTGGAGAAAGGAGTGGGAGGGTATACACCAGACTCTTAACATTGGTTATCTCTGGGAGGTGGAATTGGAGAGGAGGTTTGGAAAAAGGTTTTATCTTTTTTAAAAAATTTTTTTGACATTTATTCATTTTTGAGAGAGAGAAAGGCAGTGTGAGCAGGGGAGGGGCCGAGAGAGAGAGGGAAACACAGAATCAAAGCAGGCTCCAGGCTCTGAGCTGTCAGCACAGAGCCTGATGTAGGGCTTGGACCCATGAAACGGGAGATCATGACCTGAGCCAAAGTCGGATGCTTAACTGACTGAGCCACCCAGGTGCCCCAAAAAAGTTTTTATCTTTTTAAAATACAGCTTCCTATGATTTCACTTGTTACAAAGAACATATGTATGCATGCATTAAAAACCTGGAAATTCGTGTGCCAAAATTTTAACAGTGGTTATTTTGGGGTGATAGGAATATAGTACTTAAAAAAACTTTATTCTTTACGTTTTTCTCTAGCATAGAAATTGTTTATAGTAAGCATATATTATGTTTTTAAATTTTTAACTACTCTTTGATAACTTATGATCATTGTAAATACATTTTAAATACCTATAAAGTAAATGTCTCCCTGTAATCTCACCCTTTCCCAACCTAGAAGATAACCACTGTTAATAATTTGATATATATATGTGTGTGTGTGTGTGTGTGTGTGTGTGTGTGTGTGTATATATATATATATATATATATATACACATATATACCCTTCTAGTCTTTTTTTTAATGTTTATTTACTTTTGAGAGAGAGAGTGTGAGTGGGGGAGGAGCAGAGAGAGAGGGAGACACAGAAACTGAAGCAGGCTCTAGGCTCTGAGCTGTCAGCACAGAACCCGATACGGGGCTCGAACCCACGAACTGTGAGATCGTGACCTGAGCTGAAATTGGACGCTTACCGACTGAGCCACCCAGGCGCCCCTGTCCTTCTAGTCTTTTAAAATAGGCCATAGCAAATACAATTGACCCTTGAACAACAGGGAGTTTGAACTGTGGAGGTCCACTTATATGTGGATTTTTTTTTAAATAAATTCAGAGTAGTACTATAAATGTATTTTCTCTTATGATTTTCTTAGTAACATTTTCTTTTATCTAGTTTACTTTATTGTAAGAATATAGTATGTAATATATATAACATACAAATACATGTTAATTGATTATTGTTAAGGTTTCTGGTCAATAATAGGCTATTAGTAGTTAAGTTTTGGGAGAGTCAAAAGTTGTAGTCAAAAGTTTTCAACTCTGTGGAGGTTGAAGCCCCTAATCCCCTGAGTTGTTCAAGGGTCAGCTGTAATTGGAAGTTTCTCAAACAAAACATCCTCTGTCTTGTCTCTGGCCTTTGCATCTCTTGGCCTTTGCACTGGCTGCTCCATGAGTGGATTGTCCCTCAGCCCCTCCTCTTCCTCCTGCTTCCATTCTCTTCATCCAGCTGTTCAATTTCTCTTCCCCTTTCACAACAGCACTCAAGTATTTATTTTTTTATAAATATTTCTTGATCCTCCAAGCCCCACCCCAAGCTAGGTTGAATTGTACTACCTTTCTGTGTCCCCATGATACCTTATGCATACCACTTGAAGTTCTTTTCACACTGTATCCATGATTTTCTAATTTTTTTGCCCCATTAACTGGACATTCTTGAAGGCCAAGTTGGGGTCTTAATTATTTTTGTGTTTTTAGCATTTGGCACAGTGGTAAGCACCCAATAAATTGTTGAGTGGATTGAAAAAATTCATTACATCAGTAAGGTACAAACAGGTACCTTTAAGGGGAGTCCTATTTTCTTTCTTCTCTGAAATATCTTTTTCTCCACACAGACTGATTTTCTGCCACCTCACAGCTTCTTGTGGTAGGGACCTCTCTTTAGTATTTGAAACTAACCAGTATTTGACAGATTTGGAATTTGTAAAAAATACCTTGGAAGATTCAGGAATGAGGCTTCTGTGTGAAGGATTAAAGCAGCCAAACTGTGTCTTACAGACATTGAGGTAACTGATAGCAGGAGATTTTGTTTTCTCTGTTCATATCATTTTTTGTCAATTTCTGTTTGCATGTGGGGAGAGCATGAACAAGATGATGAGGTCATTCTTCTTTTCTCTGAAGGTTGTACCGATGCCTTATATCTCCTGCTTCTTGTGGGGCACTAGCAGCTGTTCTCAGCACCAGTCAGTGGCTCACTGATCTGGAATTTAGGGAAACAAAATTGGAAGCTTCAGCTCTGAAATTGCTCTGTGAAGGCTTAAAAGATCCAAATTGCAAATTACAGAAGCTCAAGTAAGTTGTAACTGTTAGTTTCCTTACTGCAAGAAAATAATTTAAATATGCAACTCAAAATGGACATTTTGTGATCAAAACATTTCAAAGAGTCATGGAGAGGAAGAATAAAAAGTGACAGTCCCTAAAATTGTTTCTATGCAACAAGTTTAGGAAGAGAATTTTCATTGTAAGTAACAATAACATCAATGACTATAATAATAACCCACACTTATTGAACAGTTACTTTTTGCTAACCATTGTGCTGAGTGCTTTGTATCCACTATTTCCTTTAATTATTATCCCCATTTTAGCAGATGAGGAACTGGAGACCTAAGATCATAAGACTAAATAACATGGTAAAGGCACAATTCAAAACTGACATGTGTTTGACTTCAAAGTCCATGGTAATGATTTTAATAAAAAATTTATCATATACATGTTAGGGTTCTCTACAGAAACAGAACAAATAAGATATATACAAAATATGCAATTGACTCTTGAGCAATATGGAGGTTGGGGTGCCACTCCTACCCCCGCCAGTTGAAAATCCACATAGAACTTTTGACCTTCCAAAAACTTAACTACAAATAGCCTACTGTTGACTGGAAGCCTTATTGATAACATGAACAGTCAACTAACACATTCTGTATATATATATTATATGCTGTATTAAAACAAAGTAAGCTAGAGGAAAGAAAATGTTAAGAAAATCATAAGAGAAAAATACGTTTACAGTACTATACTGTATTTATCAAAAATTCGTGTTTAAGTGAACTTGTGCAGTTCAAACCTGTGTTGTTCAAGGGTCAACTGTATAGAGAGATTTATTCTAAGGAATTGGTTCATGTGGATTATGGTGGCTGTCAAGTTCAATATCTGCAAGGTAGGTCAGTAGGCTAGAGACACAAGGAAGAGCCGACGTTGCAGCTTAAGTCTGAAGGCATTCTCCTGGGAGAATTCTGTCTTCTTCCCAAGGAGGTCAGTCTTTTTCTAGAAAACCTTTCAACTGATTAGATGGGGCCCATCCAAACTATGGAGGGTAAATTACTTTACTCAAAGTCTACTGATTTCAATACTAATCTCATATAAAAAGGACCTTTCCAAATACATCTAGAATAATGTTTGACCAAATGTCTGGACATATGACCCAGCCAACTTGAGGCATAAAATTAACTATCATAATATATATGTGGGTTTTTTAAGGCAAAACTTCTTTAGCATTGAAGCTTTAAAAAATCCACTTTGAAACTTTTTTTTTCTGGCAGAATGCCTCTATTTAAAATTTCTAAATTGGGGAGATACAGACATGTGTACTTACAAGCCCTCCTTCAAAGCTAAGGTTGGAGCCTGGTAACTCAAGAGAAAATTGAGGACTCAAAAATTGTAGTGTATATCATAGAAATTTTTTTAAATGTTGGAAGAAAAAGTTGATGGGAAATAGTTCAAGAAATTGAAGTACTTAATATGGAGAAACAAAGATTTAGAAGACAGGAAGGTTGGTAAAAACCACTCTTCATCCCAAACAAGGAATATCATGTGGAGGATAATGATGGGCTGGGTCTCTGTAAGGATGGAATATTAATTAATAATGGACTTAAAATTTTTTTATGTTTCTTTATTTTTGAGAGAGAGAGAGGCAGAATGTGAGCAGGGGAGAGGCAAAGAGAGAAGGAGACACAGAATCCAAAGCAGGCTCCAGGGCCCCAGCTGTCAGCACAGAGTCTGACACAGGGCTCAAACCCACGAGCCATGAAATCATGACCTGAGCCAATGTTGGATGCTTAACCGACTGAGCCACTCGGGCACCCCAATAATGGACTTTTAGATAAGAGGCAAGATCTTTTGACTATGAAGCTTATTAAGGATATTATAGTACCCCCCCCCCGGGATTTGAGAGAAACTGTAAGATAGAATTATAAATTCATGCAGGGAGTTAAAATAAGATTAGGTTGCCTTGATATTTCCTCCCAATACTTTTTTTTGAGGGGCAGCCAACACTTACTGAATTCCTACTGGGGGACACAGTATTGTGGGAGCAATGTATAACTCTTTCCTCTGGAGGTTGTGACATACTCAAGGTTGGCAGTCTTGTATGGGTGGGCCTTTATTTTCTCTGCTCATGAGGTATTGTGGCAGGGGGTGAGTAGGATGGTAAAACAGCCAGTTTTATCTCTGTTCATCTTTCTTTCTCTCCAGGTTGTGTGCTAGCTTTCTCCCTGAAAGCTCAGAGGTTGTTTGCAACTATCTTGCCTCTGTTCTCATTTGCAATTCAAACCTCACTGAGCTTGACCTGAGTGAAAATCCCCTGGGGGATACAGGGGTGAAGTATCTTTGTGAAGGTCTCAGACATTCCAACTGTAAAGTGGAGAAACTAGAGTAAGTTTCTTAGAACTGTCTGGTAGCATCTTATGACTATTGAATTTGTCAAGTGCCTGCTGTGTGCCAAGATCTATGCTTGATGCTTGGCAGAAGTTATTTCATCTAATTCACTCTTTCCAATAACCTTAAAAAATGGATTTGTATTTCCATTGTACAGATGAGGAAATTGAAGATCACAGGGAAAAGTGATTTGTCCAAAGTCACAGCACGCGAAAGTGGTATAGTCAGGATGTGACTCCAAAATCTGTCTCCAAATCTCATGGTCTTTCCATTATATCACCATCTTGGATGCTTACAGGAATGCCACTACTTAAATATTAATTCTATAAAGAACACCTACTATGCACCCAACACTGGACTAGATGTAGGTAGTTTTGTCAGAAGGACAAGTGACAAGGCTGCCCTTAAGGGCACACAGATATGAAACAATTGGAGAACAACACAGTTCATTCAATGTGTAATGAAGTGCCCAACCTGTGGAATCATTTAGAAATGCCAGATGAGCCCAGGGAAAGGTAGGAGGTCCCTATGAGCTGGAGACCTCAGGAGGAGTCTTTGTGAAGGAGCTGCACTAGGAGCTGGAACTTGAAGGATGGCTAGAACTTAGTTATATGGGGAGGCTAGGAAAAGCTAAATGCAGCAGTGGCTGATTTTTCTTCTTTTTCTCTTGGTAGCTTGAGCACATGTTACCTAACAGATGCTAGCTGTATGGAGCTCTCTTCTTTCTTGCAAGTGAGTCAGACTCTAAAAGAGTTGTTTGTGTTCGCCAATACCCTAGGGGACATAGGAGTACAGCATCTCTGTGAAGGTCTGCAGCATGCACAGGGTATAATCGAGAGTCTTGGGTAAGTGTCTACTTATCCTTGTTCTCATGGGCCTTGGCATTTGAAGTTCAGTGGGACTCTATGGTTAACAGCCACCTTGGTATCCCCATTCCTCCAGGCTTTCCCAGTGTTCCCTTTCTGCGGCTTGTTGTGAGTCCCTCGCCCAAGTCCTGAGCTCCACCCGGAGCCTGACAAGGCTGCTTCTAATTAATAACAAAATTGAAGATTTGGGACTGAAATGGCTGTGCAAAGGATTAAAACAGCCTGACTGTCAGTTAAAGGATCTGGCGTAAGTATCATGGACTATAGCCACAGGCTGAGTTTCCTGATGTTTCAGCAACTCTTAAAATTAAATGAGTATTTTTTGGCCTGGTGATTGAATCTCCAAGGAAGCAATAATTGAAGATCCAAATAATTCGGGGGGGAATAAATGTTTCTCTACTCCACAATCTCCGCTTGGACCTGGCCCAGGGGATTTTTTTTTACACAACACTCTGAGTTTCTAATGTGTTTTTCCAGTGGGCAAATAGAATTTCTAAAGTGACTCAGTGCAGATGAAATGATGCCAGCCTTCTCTACCTTACTTCCCGGCAGACTGTGGACCTGCCACCTGACTGGAGAGTGTTGTCAGGATTTGTGCAATGCACTCTACACCAATGAGTACCTGAGAGACCTTGACCTCAGTGATAATGCCTTAGGGGATGAGGGTATGCAGGTGCTGTGCGAAGGGCTGAAACACCCCTCCTGTAAACTACAGACCTTGTGGTAAGTGCACAGGGACCCTTTATTCACCAGGCTCTTGTTCCAGGCTATACATGAAATGGAGGGTCTTTTTGGAACTTGGGATAAAACTGATTTCTTCCTCAAATCCCTAATCCTCCTTAGGTTAGCAGAATGTCATCTCACAGATGCGTGCTGTGGAGCCCTTGCCTCTGTCCTCAACAGAAATGAGAACCTGACACTGCTAGACCTAAGTGGAAATGACCTCAAGGATTTTGGAGTGCAAATGCTGTGTGATGCACTGATTCAGCCAATATGTAAACTACAGACATTCTAGTAAGTTAATGTGGTAGGAGAAGTGGGAGGGAGGGGGTCAAGGCAGACATGTTGGGTTTGACCATAGGCTACTGCAGTGGGGAAAGAAGAACTGAGAGCAAGCCATGCCGAGGCAAAATATCAAAGGAAGTGAAATTACCAGTAGGCCTCCTCCTTGGACACGGGGCCAAAGAGAGAGGCAGAGAACAGGCAGCACTGGATCTCACTGCTAAGAAAAGCATCATGGTGTAGGAAAAAGAGTATCAGATTAGATTCTTTTAGGTCTGGCTTAAATACTAGGTTTAGCATCTACTAGCTACATACCCATGGTTACCTAACCTCCCTGCACTTAAGTATCCTTGTCTGTAAAATGGAGCTAATACTAGTACTTGACTATCTGGTGTTGACATGGGGATTGAATGAAGTGAAACATTAATTATAAATGCACCCAGTATAACCTTTGGCACATAGATGGTGCTCCATAAATGTTAGATTCTTTCCATTTTCTCTTCTAATACTTGCTAGAGGTCTTAATGTTTACATTTGAGAGTCTTCAAGACTCAAGGAAATGAAGCTATAATGACGCAATGATAGGAAGTAGAGGTCTTGACCCTTTCTGGTCAATGTCCATCTGCCAGCTCAGCAGGCTGGCATTGACACACAAAGTCATTCTTAATTAGGATACAGCTATGCTGTGTTGGCAGCTAACCAGTGACCAAACGGCCATTCATTTCTGGAATTCAGAACTGGAACACATAATGGAAAATAAAGGCTGAGTGCAAAAATTCCACATTCAAGGCCAATTTGATGGATTGAAGCATAAATGCAAACAACATAAAGGCCTGATTACAAGTATGGCTGAAACAGAAGCTGGTTCTCTACTAGCAAAGTGAAGTATGTTAGTTTCAAAGGCTTGAAAGTGTGGTGATTACTGCCCAGAAAGGGGGAGTTACTCACAACATGATAAGCGTCAGGGATTTAGGGACCTTCAATGGTGTCTTTCTCAAAAGAAATAACTGCAGCCTATATTGTTAGCAGGTTGGAATAAGCTTAATGACCAATCCTAATGTTTCTTTAAATATTGAGTAATTTGATGTGGTAGCATTCTATATTGTGTGTGCTTCAGCAATGGTCCTAAGTGACAGCAAGGAGAATTTTTTTTTTGTTGTCATGGCATGCCATTATTTGCTTTTTTATTGTAAATTGTTATGCTGTTTCCTGTATCTCTTGCTCTTTGCCTTTTAACCAATGTGCTTCCATTGTGTTTTCATGCCAGCCTTCAAACCTTTATAACTTGTCAATCAATAAGTTGATAACAGTGGGCAATAATAGCTCAGAATACAAAACAAAGGACACACACACGCACACACACACACATACACACACACACAGAATAGACACCATTCACTGACCTCAAATCAGTTTTGAATGTTAGAGTATATATAAAACAAACAACACTGAAATTAATAGAAATATATACTTATCCACGTAAGGTGAGAGGAAACTATGGATGATTTAATGCTGTGGTAGGATAGAGATGGAGTAAATCCAGGAGAGCCTTCTAAAAGGGGGAAATTCTGCTGGAAATTGCAAAGGCTGGAGGAAAAAGGTTATTTTCTAAGAGCTGCTTGAGTGTGAGGCTGAATCTTATTCCTCATTGTATTCTCCCCCTGTCCCAATAAAAAGTTCCTGGCTCATTGCTTTGCATATAGTAAATACATACAGAAGATCAATTAGTAATTTAGAGCATCTAGAGGCAAAGAGACACTTAATGATATATCCAATAAAGACTATGTGTCTAGACATTCAAAAGGTCAAGGAATAAAAGAGATTGTGGCCTCAGAGGAGAGAGCTCACCTTCATTCATTCTACCAGTACTTGCTGAATATGTGCCATGTACCAGGCAAGTGTGCCAGGTGCTAGGAGACAAGAGTGAATAAGACAGGAGACATGATCTGTGCTCTTCAGGGGCCAGTGGGCTTAGTGGTAGAGACAGGCACATAAACTGAATAATGCAATAAGGGGATCGTAAGGTCTTGAGGGAGTCATGGCAGGAGACAACCCACCCAGTCCAAGACGGGCAGGGAAAAATTCTTGGAGGAAGGACCACCTGAGTTAAGTTTCAGGACTATTGCCAAGAGAAATAGTGGTAAGGATGGAGAAGGGTAGTCCAAGCTCAGGAGATGCATGAGCAAGATAGCCAGACAATAAACAGTACAGTTTATGGTACTTGATAGGGAAATGGGTGGGAAATATCCAAGGAGTTTGCTATTTCTGGAGCATAAAGTACAAAGCAGAATGTGTCAAGAAGTGAGACTGAGGGGGTAGGTAAGCCCTGTATGCCATATGTGATTAGTAAGACCTGTTAGCAGAATTCTGGGTACAAATTCAGCCCTTGCTCTCGTTCTCTCTCTCTCTCTCTCTCTCTCTCTCTCTCTCTCTCTCTCTCTCTCCCTATCTCTGATACTCTAGCAGTGGTACATTTTGAGGCCTCTCCTCACGTTTCCAAAATTGGTCCCCAAGGTAGAGCTAGTCTTGCTTCCAAAGTTGGTTGAAGAATCAGTCCTCTGCTGCTCCTGTTTCTCGCTGCCACAGGGGGCTGATCCTAAGAACTGAATCTAACCAGTCCCACAGAAGTTTGGTTACTAGACTGTGATGCCCTGGCTGGTCTGGATCCCTGCTAGCCATGCAGTGCCATTATACTTGGGCTTTAAGGCTACAGATATATTAGTCCACAACCAAACATACAGCCATTGTTCTCTAAAGTACTGTATATGTCAGGGTGGTTGGGTCTAGAGGAGCTCCTGGAATCAGCCACAGATACAGATACACACACACACACACACTATATATATATATGAAACCTGCCCTTGCCCCACAAAGACATAGGCCCTTGAGTTGAGTCAGGGGACCCACTTAAACCTTCTTTCTTCAAGATAATCTTATTTTATGGGCTGTGGCGCCTTTCACTGGCACTGGGTCTTGGATAAAGGCCCCTAGCTCACCCTGATATGTGTTCCTAATTCTAAATTTGGAAAGAAGGGGTTGATAATAACTGGTCTCTTAACTCCCAGAAGACCTCTGGGCTTCCTAAGCATATTGGCCTACCTCTTGCCCAACAGTGAGCTCTATACATCAAGAGGTAAGGCAACTTTTGCTAAGTCAGTAAAAAAAAAAATTCTGAAGGTCTTGTTACACTTTTGTGGCATTAAGTATCTACTTACTGTACAATTTCATAATTAGCATGGTTACTCATTTCACTTTGCTAGATAAAGATTAGCTTCTATCCATTAAAAACTGAAATCTTTACCTCACTACACACTTGAAAGAGCTGTACCTTCTTTTGTAGTCAATGGGTTTTAATCAGGGACACACATATGGAGTTTGCACTGTGGGAAGTTTTCTAGTAGGTGGGCAGTTGGATATAGGAGTGTGCCTTGGAGATGATAGATGAAGCCATGGCAATGGATGAGATCCTCTGGGGAGAGTGAGAAGAGAAGAACCTCTGAGGAACATCTCTGGGGAATTAGCCCTGGGAAATACCAACTTTTTAAGAAGTGGGTATGGGAAAGAAACCCATGGAGTAAACCAGGAGAGAAATGGTGTCCTGGAAGCTACGGGAAAAGTGAATTTCAAGGAAGAAGTGCTCAACAGTATCAAATGCAGCAGAGAGGTTCAAGAGGACGAGTACTGAAACATATATCCATTGGGTTTAGTAATTTGGAGGCCAGAGGGGACTTTCTCAAGGGCTGGTTTAGTGGCATGGTGGGGCCAGAAACCAGACTGCAGTGACTTGAGGATAGGAAGTAAGGAGGGGAGAAGGAGCAGAGACTAATCCTTCAAGAAGTTTGTGAAAAGGAGGGGCACCTGGGTGGCTTAGTTAAGTGTCCAACTTTGGCTCACGTCATGATCTCACAGTCTGTGGGTTCAAGCCCTGTGTCAGACTCTGTGCTGATAGCTTGAAGCCTGGAGCCTGCTTCGGATTCCGTGTCTCCCTCTCTCTCTGCCCCTCCCCGAACTTGTGCTCTCTCTCTATCAAAAAAAATAAACATTAAAATTTTTTTTTAAAGTTTGTGAAAAGGAGAAGAGATGTAGGGCTATGGCTGGGAAGACTGGTGGAACTGCAGGAAGGAGGGAGAGAGTTGGTCTTTTCCTTTTCTGGCTCATTGAGGATAGGCAATTCTGTAGTCTGAGTGAAAGCCCATAGAGAGGGAGAGGTTCCATATACAGGAGCAGGACCTAATGGACTGATGCAATGGGGCCTTGGACAAAGAGAGGGACAAGAGTGAGGGTCCAAGAGGAAGTTTTCTCAAGGAAAGGAGCTAAGGCTAAGGGAGGCAGTTGATGTGGGTGAAGTAACTCAGTGGTGGTGCTATGGAGCAAGTGGAATGGGAATCTTATCCTTGCGGATAGGAAAGCTACTGAAGGCATCTGCTGGCTTGACTTGACACAAGATTCTTTTCATTTTTCATAGCATTGACTCGGATCATTTACATGAAGAAACGTTCAGAAAGATGGAAGCTTTAAAAATGAGCAAGCCTGGAATCACCTGGTAGTTTCCAAGGAAAGCCCCTGAATCAGCTGCATATAGACTCCCTCGATCTGCCCCCATCTTTAACAGTTGTGCAATATTCTTGTTCTAAACCTGTTAACCATTGCCAAGGACCCTAGTGTGAAACAAACAGCAGTGATTTCTATTTCTTACATAGAATCATCCACTAAGTAGGATGTGAAAGGCAGAGGCACTTTAGTTCAAATGTCTTCAGCAATAATACCTTACATTTATATGTTGTGTTATAATGTTTACTATGTTCTCACAGAAACCCTCAAAAGTGGGAAGATGAGGCTCAGAGAGGCTGTGACTAGCTCTAGGTCACACAGCTCATTAGTGAGAGAATTGGGACTGGAATCTAGCCAGGTTTTACAATACCCAGACCAGACAGAGAAACAATAGAAAAAGAATGTGAAGGAGTCAACTTAAAGAAACAAGATACTTGAAATGATTAAAGGGCAAGAGAGTATACAAACATATATCTTATGGTGCTGATTTTAAGTAAAACTAATTCACAAAGGAAAGAGTGGAATGAGTTCCATTAATAGGGAAAGGCTTCATGGAGATGCAACTTGATGTGGGCCTTGAGAATGAGCAGGATTGAGATGGGGGGAGATACATAGGCCAGTGGCTGTAAGACTGCAGGCAACAGGGCTGTGTTTGTGAGCCGCTCGCCAAAAGCGCCTACGGAGAGAAAAATGTTTGCATTAGAGTTTCCTGAGCTGTGGCAGTATCTACATTCTAGCTGAGGGTGTTCTCTAGTTTCCAGGCTCAACTCCTTTTCTGAACTTCTAATACCCCATGTGTTTGTTCTTATTCATGGACTCCTATGGCTGACTCACTCCTCATCCGTGACAACAAATTGCATGGCCTAGCATGGATCCTACACAACCCCATGTTTCTCTCTGCCTAGCTTCTACAAAACACCAGATGAGACAAGTGGAGGAAGGGAATGCCAGGCAAAGAAAATAGCACAAAGTCCATGATATAGGAGTTAATGTTGTATGGGATGGGCAGAAAAGTAGGCTGACCTAATTAAGATACACAGGTGTCTCTGGAAGCTACTTGACTAGCTGTGTGACCCTGAACAAGTCAACTTGGATTGTAACAGTTTCTATTTTCTCATCTGTAAAATGGGGATAACTTCACATTAACCTTATATGGCTGTTGTTCCTGATATGGTGCTGACCCACAGTAGGTACTATAATGGTAGCTATTTGTATGAGTGTGTAAATGTGATACAGCTCAGCTGTGTAGTCTTTGAGCTCCCAGATTTTCCTGCTGTGTAGTCAGTGTTAACTGTGCATTTGCACTAAATGTGTGTGCTGGAGACAGTATATCTAGTGGGGGAAGAGACACATAGTGGGAAGTTACTGCCCGCTAGAGGTCTAGCTGCTCCATGTCCTCGTCCATCATCATATGTTGTTCCTTGCTGCCCTGGGAGATGGTAACTTTCGGTCCGGAGACTACATCTGGCCTGAGATGGTCAAAACAGCACTTTGTTTCCAGTTTTCTTAAGTTCTTTCCTTTTAGTTATTTAAAACTTATTTATTGACAATTATTATGTGCCAGGTTTTGTGCTAAGTATTGGCTTTACAGAGATGAATATGCCTTTTCCTGTGCACATCCCCCTCCATCTTCTCTGACTGCCCTGGTCCCTCTGTCAGTCTGGTAAAAATCTGATAAAACTCAGTCACAGTAAGAACTCAGAAATATAATGTTGAATGAAAGATTGCAGAACTCTGTGTGTGGGTCTTTGTGTGTGTGTCCCATTTGTGTATAAAAGGATAAATACACATGTATATGTGTGTGTCCAGAATATGTGTGGAAGAATATATACAGGAAATTGCCAATAGGAGTTATCTCTGTTAAGAGGAATTTGGCAAAAAGGGGCCATTTTTATCTATAGCCCTTTGTTCTACTTGATGTTTTTACCATGTGCATGTATTAATTTTATAATTAATAAGCTTGATGTTAAAAATAAAACTCATTTATACTGAGGAGTTATTTTTCTTCTTTTAAACATGACAGTTGAGAAGAAAATATAGGGCAGACATTTATAAGCATGACAAAAACCCAAAGGAAAAAATGAAAGATTTGATAAAATTGAAATTAAAAATACTTTTATGAGAAAAATACATAAATAAAAGACCAGTGATAAACTGCAAGAACCTATTTGGCATACATATAAAGACAAGGCTAATGTCCATAATATAAATAACAAATCAGCATGAAAAACAAAATGTGAAGGACTCCTACTTCCAGCAATGATGAAGTAACAAAGAATGGACTCATCTTCCCACATTAACAACTCAAAAAATGGGCAAAATATATGAAATAGCAGTTTTCAGACTTCGGTGGAGTTGGGAAAAATAAAAAACAAATAACTAGGTGGTAGTTTGAAACAGAACAATATCAATAAATATATTAATGGTCTCACAGCAACCCAATTAAAAGACTGAGATTGGTAGAATAGAAAATTAGAAAAAAACCTCAACTATATGTTGCCTATAGGAAACCCACTTTAAGTATAAAAACACAAGTAGGTTAAACATAAAAGACAGGGAAAAATACACCATGTTAACATTGATTTTTAAAAAGCTGGCGTGAGTATAGTATTAGAGCAGATTGCAAAACAAAGAATATTACCAGAAATACAGAGGGCTATTTTATAATAATAACGTAGTTAATTCATCATAAGGGCATAACAGTCCTAAAAATACTTGCACCTAAACAACACATTCGAAATACATGAAACAGCAAGGATGTGGAGAAAATACAACTGCCCAGATGGCGGGAACATAAAATGTTACCACCACTTAGGAAAATAGTGGCAGTTTCTTAAAAAGCTAGAGAGAACCTGTCATATCATCCAGCCATTCCACTCCTAGGTATTTATTAATCTAGGAGAAATCAAAGTTTATGTCCATCCAAAGAGTTGTGCATGGATAATCATAGCAGCCCTATCTCTAGTAGCCAGAATTGAAAATGACCCAAATAGCTATCAATTGGTGAACAGAAAAACAAATTGCGGTATATCCATACAATGGAATCCCCCTCTGCAATAAAAAGGAATGAACTATTGATTAAAGCATCTATACGGATGAATCTCAAAGTTATTATGCTGAGGGAATGAAGACCTATAAAAAAGAATACGTATTATATTATTTCCTTATATAACATTTTAGAAAATACAAACTAATCTATCATGATAGAAAGGAGGTCACTTGCTGCCTGGGGCTAGGGTGAGGAGGCAGAGAGGGGCAGGGGAGAGAGAAAGTACTTGAGGAAACTTTTGTGAATCTAAGTATGTTCATTATCTTGTTTGGGTTAATGGGTTCACTGGTAAATACATATGCCAAAACATGTCAAATTGTATACTTTAAACATATGTAGTTTATTTTTGTCAAGGATTTTTCAATAAAGGTGTTAAACTTAAAAAAAAAAAAACAAAATACATGAAACAAAAACTGAGCAAGGAGAAATGGACAAATCCACAATTTTAGTCAGAGACTTCAACATCCTTCTCAATAACTGATAAACTAAGGAGATAGAAAATAAGCAAGAATATATAGATGATTTGAACAACACAAATAATAAATATGACCTAGTTGACACCTAAGCAACACTCAACCCAACAACAGAAAACGTGTTCTTTACAAATGCACATTGACTATTTACCAAGATAGATCAGATCTTGGTCATACAACAAGTCTCAATAAAGTTAAAGGATTCAAGTCATACAAAATATGTTCTCTGACCACAATGGAGGTAAATTAAAAATCAGTAAAAGGAAGATATATGGAAAATTCTCTGAATGTTTGGAAAATAAATAACACACTTCTCAATAATCTATGGCTCAAGAGTAAGTCTCAAGGAAAATTAAAAAGTATTTTAAACAGTGAAATGAAAACAGGAGACAAATTTGTGGGAAATAGCTAGCACAGTGCTTAGAGGGACATTTATAGCACTAAACAGCTATATTAGAAAAAAAAGATCTTGAATCAATGACCTCAGCTTTCACAATAAGAAACTAGAAAAAGATCAAGTTTAATTCAAAGCAAGCAGAATAAAGGAAAACAGCATACATACTTACTGTATTATCCCATTTTAATAAAATTCTAGAAAATTCAAAGTATTCTATAATAGCAGATTAGTGGTTACCTAGCAACGGATTTGGAGAGAGGAAGGGATGCATTATAAAGGGGCACAAAAATATTTGGGGGTGATGGATATGCTCATTATCTTGTTTGTGGTGGTGATTTTAATCAAAATTCATCAAATTATACTTTTTAAATATGTCTAGCTCACTGTATGTGACTTCTACCTGGCTATAACTGTAAACACATGTGTATACGCACACACACACACACATACACAGACACACACACAAGCATATCTGAAAGATTCATTTAAGAACACCTGTTGTCTAACCCCCTTATTGTACAGGTAAGGAACCTAGAGTCCAAACAGGTCAAGATCACACAGCCAATTCATAAGACTGGGATTAGAATTTAAGTATCCTTATTCCTAGCCTGGCTCTTCTTAGTATATCAAAGACAGAGCTCAGATTAAGGGAATAAATTAAATGGTGGGTTTTCAGTGTTTTGTGGCATACCAGTGGGAAAGAGACATGTGCATGAAAAGGAGTGACTTTCCCAGGATTCTTTCAGTGATGTGCTAGAACTAGCCAGTAGTGGCATTACTTTATAGTATGGTATTTCTATTTCTAATATTTTGAGCAACCTCCATACTGTTTCCAAAGTGGCTGCACCAATTTACATTCCCCAACAAGGCATGAGGGTTCCTTTTTATCCACATCCTTCCCAACACTTCTTGTTTCTTATCTTTTTGAGCCTAGCCATTCTGACAGGTGTAAGTTGGTATCTTGTGATTTTGATTTGCATTGCCCTGATGATGAGTGATTTTGAGCATATATTCATATGCCTGTTGGCCATCTGCATGTCTTCTTTGGAAAAATGTCTATTCAGTTTCTCTGCCCATTTTTAATCAGATAATTTGGTTTTTTGTGTGTTCAGTTGTATAAGTTCTTTATATATTTTGGACATTAACTCCTTAACAGATATATCATTTGCAAATATCTTCTCCCATACAGTAGGTTGCCTTTTAGTTTGGTGATACTTTCCTTCACTGTGCAATGCTTTTTATTTCAGTGTAGTCCAATAGTTTATTTTTTGCTTTTGTTTCCCTTGCTTGAGGAGATATATCTAGAAAAATGATGCTAAGGCTGATGTTAAATAGATTACTATCTATGTTTTCTTCTATGATTTTTATGGTTTCATGTCTCAACATTTAGGTCCTTAATCTATTTTGAGTTTATTTTTGTGTATGGTGTGAGACAATGGTCCAGTTTCATTCTTTTGCATATAACTTCCCAGTTTTCCCAACACCATTTATTGAAGAGACTTTTTTTCCATTGTATATTTTTGACTCCTTTATCATAGATTAATTGACACATATAGGCATGAGCTTATTTCTGGCCTATCTATTTTGTTCCATTGATCTACATGTCTATTTTTGTGCCAGTACCATACTGTTTTGATTACTACAGCTTTGTATTATAGTTTGATATCTGGGATTGTGATGCTTCCAGCTTTATTCTTCTTCCTCATGATTGCTTTGGATATTTAGAGTCTTTTGTGGTTTCATACAAATTTTAATATTATTTGTTTTAGTTCTGTGGAAAATACTGGTAGTATTTTAATAAGGATTGCCTTGAATCTGTAGATTACTTTGGGTAGTGTGGACATTTTAACAATATTAATTCTTCCAATCCATGAGCATGGTATGTTTTTCCATTTGTGTTGTCTCCAATTTCTTTCATCAATGTTTATAGATTCAGAGTACATGTCTTTAACCTCCTTGGTTAAGTTTATTCCTGGGTATTTTATTATTTTTGGTGCATTACAGATTGAATTTTTATCTTAATTTCTCCTTCTACTACTTTGATATTAGTATGGAAATGCAACAGATTTCTATATGTTAAGTTTGTATCCTACAACTTTACTGAATTCATTTGTTACTTCTAGTAGTTTTCTGGTGGAATATTTAGGGTTTTCTATGTATTATATTTTCTTGTTTAATTCTATGAAGTAGATGTTTTTTCATGTTATATGTGAGATGCAGAGTGTGAAGTAATTTGCCAAAGTTCCCATAGGTAGTAAGTGGCAGAGCCAAAATTCAAACTTGTCTGACCCCAAAATCTGTGTTGTTAACAATCATACTCTGTCTAGGGTTAGAGAAAGAAGGAAGCAGATGTAAAAGAATAATTATTATTTCATTCAACAAATGTATATGTACTTTCTCTGATTTGCTGGACCAATGGGGTATAAAAAATGAATATGCACAGTCATTGCACTTAACATTATTATAATTGAACAGAGAGGATACATCCACTGTTCTAATAGATCTAATAGAAGGCATAGTTGAATCTGGATGATAATATAATGATAATAGCTATCGATTATTGAGAACATACTATATGTCAGGCACTATGCTAATACATTCTTTTTTTTTTCAATATATGAAGTTTATTCTCAAATTGATTTCCATACAACACCCAGTGCTCATCTCAAAAGGTGCCCTCCTCAATACCCATCAACCACCCTCCCCTCCCTCCCACCCCCCATCAACCCTCAGTTTGTTCTCAGTTTTTAAGAGTCTCTTATGCTTTGGCTCTCTTCCACTCTAACTTCTTTTTTTTTCCTTCCCCTCCCCCATGGGTTTCTGTTAAGTTTCTCAGAATCCACATAAGAGTGAAACCATATGGTATCTGTCTTTCTCTGTATGGTTTATTTCACTTAGCATAACACTCTCCAGTTCCATCCATGTTGCTACAAAGGGCCATATTTTCATTCTTTCTCATTGCCACGTAGTACTCCATTGTGTATATAAACCACAATTTCTTTATCCATTCATCAGTTGGTGGACATTGAGGCTCTTTCCATAATTTGGCTATTGTTGAGAGTGCTGCTATAAACATTGGGGTACAAGTGCCCCTAGGCATCAGCACTCCTGTATCCCTTGGGTAAATTCCTAGCAGTGCTATTGCTGGGTCATAGGGTAGGTCTATTTTTAATTTTTTGAGGAACCTCCACACTGTTTTCCAGAGTGGCTGCAGCAATTTGCATTCCCACCAACAGTGCAAGAGGGTTCCCGTTTCTCCACATCCTCTCCAGCATCTATAGTCTCCTGATTTGTTCATTTTGGCCACTCTGACTGGCGTGAGGTGATACCTGAGTGTGGTTTTGATTTGTATTTCCCTGATAAGGAGCGACGCTGAACATCTTTTCATGTGCCTGTTGGCCATCCGGATGTCTTCTTTAGAGAAGTGTCTATTCATGTTTTCTGCCCATTTCTTCACTGGGTTATTTGCTTTTCGGGTGTGGAGTTTGGTGAGCTCTTTATAGATTTTGGATACTAGCCCTTTGTCCGATATGTCATTTGCAAATATCTTTTCCCATTTCGTTGGTTGCCTTTTAGTTTTGTTGGTTGTTTCCTTTGCTGTGCAGAAGCTTGTTATCTTCATAAGGTCCCAGTAGTTCATTTTTGCCTTTAATTCCCTTGCCTTTGGGGATGTGTCAAGTAAGAGATTGTTATGGCTGAGGTCAGAGAGGTCTTTTCCTGCTTTCTCCACTAGGGTTTTGATGGTTTCCTGTCTCACATTCAGGACCTTTATGCATTTTCAGTTTACTTTTGTCAATGGTGTGAGAAAGTGGTCTAGTTTCACTCTTCTGCATGTTTCTATCCAGTTCTCCCAGCACCATTTGTTAAAGACACTGTCTTTTTTCCATTGGATGTTCTTTCCTGCTTTGTCAAAGATGAGTTGGCCATACGTTTGTGGGTCTAGTTCTGGGGTTTCTATTCTATTCCATTGGTCTATGTGTCTGTTTTTGTGCCAATACCATGCTGTCTTGATGAGGACAGCTTTGTAGTAGAGGCTAAAGTCTGGGATTGTGATGCCTCCTGCTTTGGTCTTCTTCTTCAAAATTCCTTTGGCTATTCGGGGCCTTTTGTGGTTCCATATGAATTTTAGGATGGCTTGTTCTAGTTTCGAGAAGAATGCTGGTGCAATTTTGATTGGGATTGCATTGAATGTGTAGATAGCTTTGGGTAGTATTGACGTTTTGACAATATTTATTCTTCCAATCCATGAGCACGGAATGTTTTTCCATTTCTTTATATCTTCTTCAATTTCCTTCAGAAGGTTTCTATAGTTTTCAGCATACAGATCTTGTACATCTTTGCTTAGATTTATCCCTAGGAATTTTATGCTTCTTGGTGCAATTGTGAATGGGATCAGTTTCTTTCTTTGTCTTTCTGTTGCTTCATTATTAGTGTATAAGAATGCAATTGATTTCTGTACATTGATTTTGTATCCTGCAACTTTGCTGAATTCATGTATCAGTTCTAGCAGACTTTTGGTAGAGTCTATCGGATTTTCCATGTATAATATCATGTCATCTGCAAAAAGTGAAAGCTTCACTTCATCTTTGCCCATTTTGATGCCTTTGATTTCCTGTTGTTGTCTGATTGCTGATGCTAGAACTTCCAACACTATGTTAAACAACAGCGGTGAGAGTGGGCATCCCTGTCGTGTTCCTGATCTCAGGGAAGAAACTCTCAGTTTTTCCCCATTGAGGATGATGTTAGCTGTTGGCTCTTCATAAATGGCTTTTATGATGTTTAAGTATGTTCCTTCTATCCCAACTTTCTCGAGGGTTTTTATTTAGAAAGGTGCTGGATTTCGTCAAAGGCCTTTTCTGCATCGATTGACAGGATCATATGGTTCTTATCTTTTCTTTTATTAATGTGATTATCACGATGATTGATTTCCGAATGTTGAACCAGCCCTACATCCCAGGAATGAATCCCACTTGATCATGGTGAATAATTCTTTTTATATGTTGTTGAATTTGATTTGCTAGTATCTTACTGAGAATTGTTGCATCCATATTCATCAGGGATATTGGCCTGTAGTTCTCTATTTTACTGGGTCTCTGTCTGGTTTAGGAATCAAAGTAATACTGGCTTCATAGAATGAGTCTGGAAGTTTTCCTTCCCTTTCAATTTTTTGGAATAGCTTGAGAAGGATAGGTATTATCTCTGATTTAAACATCTGGTAGAACTCCCCTGGGAAGCCATCTGGTCCTGGAATCTTATTTGTTGGGAGATTTTTGATAAATGATTCAATTTCTTCACCCGTTATGGGTCTGATCAAGCTTTCTATTTCCTCCTGTTTGAGTTTTGGAAGGTGTGGGCATTTAGGAATTTGTCCATTTCTTCCAGGTTGTCCAGTTTGTTGGCATATAATTTTTCATAGTATTCCCTGATAATTGTTTGTATTTCTGAGGGATTAGTTGTAATCATTCCATTTTCATTCATGATTTTATCTATTTGGGTCATCTCCCTTTTCTTTTTGAGAAGCCTGGCTAGAGGTTTATCAATTTTGTTTATTTTTTCAAAAAACCACTCTTGGTTTCATTGATCTATCTGCTCTACAGTTTTTTTTAGATTCTATATTGTTTATTTCTGCTCTGATCTTTATTATTTCTCTTCTGCTGCTGGGTTTAGGCTGCCTTTGCTGTTCTGCTTCTATTTCCTTTAGGTGTGCTGTTAGATTTTGTATTTGGGATTTTTCTTGTTTCTTGAGATAGGCCTGGATTGTAATGTATTTTCCTCTCAGGACTGCCTTCGCTGCATCCCAAAGTGTTTGGATTGTTGTATTTTCATTTTCATTTGTTTCCATATATTTTTTAATTTCTTCTCTAATTGCCTGGTTGACCCATTCATTCTTTAGTAGGGTGTTCTTTAACTTCCATGCTTTTGGAGGTTTTCCAGACTTTTTCTTGTGGTTGATTTCAAGCTTCATCACACTGTGGTCTGAAAGTATGCATGGTATAATTTCAATTCTTGTATACTTATGAAGGGCTGTTTTGTGACTCAGTACGTGATCTATCTTGGAGAATGTTCCATGTGCACTCGAGAAGAAAGTATATTCTGTTGCTTTCGGATACAGAGTTCTAAATATATCTGTCAAGGCAATCTGATCTAATGTATCATTCAGGCCCCTTGTTTCTTTATTGACCGTGTGTCTAGATGATCTATCCATTTCTGTAAGTGGAGTGTTAAAGTCCCCTGCAATTACCACATTCTTATCAATAAGGTTGCTTATGTTTGTGAGTAATTGTTTTATATATTTGGGGGCTCCCGTATTCGGCACGTAGACATTTATAATTGTTAGCTCTTCCTGATGCATAGACCCTGTAATTATTATATAATGCCCTTCTTCATCTCTTGTTACAGCCTTTAAAGTCTAGTTTTTCTGATATAAGTATGGCTACTCCAGCTTTCTTTTGACTTCCAGTAGCATGATAAATAGTTCTCCGTCCCCTCACTCTCAATCTGAAGGTGTCCTCAGGTCTAAAATGAATGTCTTGTAGACAGCAAATAGATGGGTCTTATTTTTTTATCCATTCTGAGACCCTATTTTAGGTTGGCACATTTAGACCTTTACATTCAGTGTTATTTTAAAAAGATATGGGTTTAGCGTCATTGTGATGTCTGTATGTTTTATGCTTGTAGCAATGTCTCTGGTACTTTGTCTCACAGGATCCCCCTTAGGATCTCTTGTAGGGCTGGTTTAGTGGTGACAAATTCCTTCAGTTTTTGTTTGTTTGGGAAGACCTTTATCTCTCCTTCTATTCTAAATGACAGACTTGCTGGATAAAGAATTCTCGACTGCATATTTTTTCTGTTCATCACATTGAAGATCTCCTGCCATTCCTTTCTGGCCTGCCAAGTTTCAGAAGAGAGATCAGTCACGAGTCTTATAGGTCTCCCTTTATATGTTAGAGCACGTTTATCCCTAGCTGCTTTCATAATTTTCTCTTTATCCTTGTATTTTGCCAGTTTCACTATGATATGTCATGCAGAAGGTTGATTCAAGTTATGTCTGAAGGTAGTTCTCTGTGCCTCTTGGATTTCAATGCCTTTTTCCTTCCCCAGATCAGGGAAGTTCTCAGCTATTATTTCTTCAAGTACACCTTCAGCACCTTTCCTTCTCTCTTCCTCCTCTGGAATACCAATTATGCATAGATTATTTCTCTTTAGTGCATCACTTAGTTCTCTAATTTTCCCCCTAATACTCCTGGATTTTTTTTTATCTTTTTCTCAGCTTCTTCTTTTGCCATAATTTTATCTTCTAGTTCACCTATTCTCTCCTCTGCCTCTTCAATCCGAGCCATAGTTGTCTCCGTTTTATTTTGCAGTTCATTGATCGCATTTTTTTACCTCCTCCTGGCTGTTCCTTAGTCCCTTGATCTCTATAGCAAGAGATTCTCTGCTGTCCTTTATACTGTTTTCAAGCCCAGCAATTAATTTTATGACTATTATTCTAAATTCATTTTCTGTTATATTGTTTAAATCATTTTTGATCAGTTCGTTAGCTGTTGTTATTTCCTGGACGTTTTTCTGAGGGGAATTCTTCCGTTTCGTCATTTTGGATTGTCCCTGGAGTGGTGCGGGACTGCAGGGCACTAACTCTGTGCTGTCTTGAATAACTTGCGATGGTGGGCGGGGCCGCAGTTCCACCTGATGTCTGCCCCCAGCCCACCGCTGGGGCCACAGTCAGACTGGTTTGTGCCTTCTCTTCCCCTCTCCTAGGGGCGGGATTCACTGTGGGGTGGGGTGGCCTGTCTGGGCTACTTGCACACTGCCAGGCTTGTGGTGCTGGGGATCTGGCGTATTAGCTGGGGTGGTTGGGCAAGGTGCACAGGGGTGGGAGGGGTAGGCTCAGCTCGCTTTTCCTTCAGAGATCCGCTTTGGGAGGGGCCCTGTGGCACCGGGAGGGAGTCAGACCCGCTGGAGGGATAGATCCGCAGAAGCAC
Organism: Herpailurus yagouaroundi; assembly: GCF_014898765.1. NCBI lineage: Eukaryota > Metazoa > Chordata > Mammalia > Carnivora > Felidae > Herpailurus > Herpailurus yagouaroundi. Next base: position 6,741,392 of record NW_024420499.1, on the reverse strand, counting down.
AGCGTTAGGTGTTTGCGCGGTGCAAGCAAGTTCCCTGGCAGGAACCGGTTCCCTTTGGGATTTTGGCTGGGGGATGGGTGAGGGAGATTGCGCTGGCGAGTGCCTTTGTTCCCCACCAAGCTGAGCTCTGTCATCCGGGGCTCAACAACTCTCCCTCCCCTTGTCCTCCAGCCCTCCCATTCTCCGAGCAGAGCTGTTAACTTATAACCTTCCAGATGTCAAGTTCTGCTTGCTGTCAGAACACACTCCGTCCAGCACCTACACTTTTGCCAGCCAGACTCAGGGGCTCTGCTTGGCAGGCAGGCCACCCCTCCGCCCCGGCTCCCTCCAGCCAGTCGTGGAGCAGGCACCGCCTCTCCACCCTTCCTACCCTCTTCCCTGGGCCTCTCGTCTGCGCTTGGCTCCAGAGACTCCATTCTGCTAGTCTTCTGGCAGTTTTCTGGGTTATTTAGGCAGGTGTGGGTGGAATCTAAGTGATCAGCAGGATGCGCGGTGAGCCCAGCGTCCTCCTACGCCACCATCTTCCCAGGATCCTCTTTCCTGCTAATACATTCTTTACATATATATTCCTCATGACCACTCTGGGACTATTACTACATTTTATAGATTAGGAAACAAGGCTAGTAGAGGCTTTATTAACTTCTATGGCTCAGAATAGTGTTACTGGCTTCTTCAGAGGCAGAAGGAGGGAACTACACTGAACATTCACCTATACCTCCTTTTCGAGTGAACCAAAGGTATCTGCACCCAACTCAGAGCCTACAAACAAGAGCCACCAGCCACTTCAAGATCACATGTAACTCAGCCAGCACCTAGTCTGAAGCAGTTTGACACTACACTTTCATTGCATTTGCAGCTGTGAGAACAGTGAAGGCCACCATATTCCCATAACTGGCCACCATTATAAATGCACCACTGCCATTTTTTTGTTTAAAATCATTTATTTATTATGACTGTACCAAGTGCAACTGTACCAAATGGTTAAAATGGCATGTTTTATGTTGTGTGTGTTTTACCACAATAAAAAACATTACACAAAATGTTGACTTTCCTGCAAATTTTAATATATATCATGTGGTAACAGAAAGTCACTTTCATTCAAAAAAATTTTAAACACTTAATACCCTATTATAGAGTTCATAATCAGGGCAACAGAGCCTTTTTCTGAGAGACCGGGTCTGCTGCCACTTCAGCAGTTTGGAGATCAGACTTGCTGCAGCCATCTTTCATGTTCTCATTCTATTTTGTGCCCCTTCTCCCCAGCCCCTCTTCCCATGACACCTTTCCCTCACAAATATGTCCACTGTGTCCACCAGATCCTTTGTTATGTGATAAAAAAAAAAAGCTCTCCTATATGTTCCTCCTCATCACCAAATGCTACTTGCTCCTCCTTGCCCTAGCTGACTCTGGCATTTTGCCAAGGACACTAATCTATATGGAGTGAAAGAGGGACTTACATCTTTCTGCTTTTCTGAGGAAGCTTCCAGGCCATTGTTTTTCCGCCCTGCTGGAAACACAATGTTAAGGCACATGTCAGACAAATCACTCACTTACCGTACCCCATTTATATTGCTAGACACTGGTCATGCCCCTGAAGTAATCCAGGCCTTTTAGCCTCTATCACATAGCCTTTCTACCCAACATTCATGGTGGTGCCCTGGGGGCTTCACTGTTCACCTGGTTTATGCATTCAAAACTTTGGCTTAGCAGTTCGTGATTTCTTAAAACCTAATGATTTATTCATGCCTCCATTTTAGTCCCACTCTTTAATGGCTACCCTCTAGACCTGTGCAGCCCAAACAGTATCATTCCCTATAGGTGGCCATTTAAATTTTAATTAGATAAAATTGAATAAAAATTTGAAATCAGCTCCTGAGTTGCACTAGCCATATTTTGACTGCTCAATAGCCACATATGTGTAGTGGCTACTATAGTAGATAATGCAGATAGAAAAAAATTTTGTCATTGGAGAAAGTTCTATTAGAAAGCATAGATCATAACATTGTTCTCAACCAGAGCTGCTCCACCCCCAAAATATTTTTTTTTAATTTTTTTTCAACGTTTATTTATTTTTGGGACAGAGAGAGACAGAGCATGAATGGGGGAGGGGCAGAGAGAGAGGGAGACACAGAATTGGAAACAGGCTCCAGGCTCTGAGCCATCAGCCCAGAGCCCGACGCGGGACTCGAACTCACGGACCGCGAGATCGTGACCTGGCTGAAGTCGGACGCTTAACCGACTGCGCCACCCAGGCGCCCCACCACCCCCAAAATATTAAAAAATGTGTTGTGTATCTGCAATTTGCTAGGCACTGTTCAAGGAGCTGAGGATACAATGGTGAACAAAACAGGCATCATTTGTTAAGGTTTACTACAAAGCTATAATAATGAAGACAATATGGCATTGGAAGAGGGATAGACACATAGATCATTAAAACAGAATAGAGAATTTAGAAATAAACCCACACAAATATGCCCGACTTTTTTTTTTTCGTTTGTTTTACATAGCAGTTCAATGGAGGAAGGATAGCCTCTACAACAAATAGTGTCGGAGCAATTTGATATTCACAGGCACACACACACACAAAGAAAATATGAGCCTCAGCCTAAACTTCACACCTTACACAAAAATTAAAATGAATTGCAGATGTAAACATAAAGTGTAAAAGTATAGAACTTTAGAAAACATAGGAGAAAATCTTCTGGATCTAGGGCTACATAAAACTTAAAAATGAATTAAAAACATTTTCTCTGCAGAAGACTCTGTTAAGAGGATGAAAAGACAAGCTACAAGCCAGGAGAAAATGTTTACAAACCACATGGTCAACAAAGAACTCATTATCTAAAATATATAAAGAACTGTCAAAACTTAACAGTAAAAAACCAGACAATTTTATTTAAAAATGGGTAAAAGAGATGAACAGACATTTCACTGAAGAGGACATACAGATGTAAAATAAGCACATGAAACAATGTTAGACACTATTAGCCATTACAGAGATGCAAATAGAACCACAATAAAATACCACCACACACCTACCAGAATGGCAAAAATAAAAGCAGTAATAACACCAAATGCTGATAGTGATGCAGAGAAATAATCACTCATATATTGCTGGTGGAAATATAGAATGGTACAGCCACTGTGGAAAACAGGTTGTCAGTTTCTTATGAAACTAAACATACAACTACTATATGACCCAGTAATTATACTCCTGGACATTTGTCACAGAGAAATAGAAATTTATGTTCACAAAAAAAAACCTATATATGAATGTTCATTGGCGGTTTTTTTTTTAATGTTTATTTATTTTTGAGACAGAGAGAGACAGAGCATGAACGGGGGAGGGGCAGAGAGAGAGGGAGACACAGAATCCGAAGCAGGCTCCAGGCTCTGAGCTGTCAGCTCAGAGCCCGAAGCGGGGCTTGAACTCACGGACTGTGAGATCATGACCTGAGCCGAAGTCAGACGCTTAACTGACTGAGCCACCCAGGCGCCCCTGTTCATTGGCGTTTTATTCATAATAGCTCCAAACTGGAAACAACCCAAATGTCCTTCAAGAGATAAACAGAGAACAGGTAAATGGGTTAAAAAAATATGAACATCCATACCCTGGAATACTACTCAGCAATAAAAAGAAATATTGATTGTTACATGTGATGACCTGGATGAATCTTCAGAGGATTATGCTGAGTGAAAAAAGGCCAATCTCAAAAGACTACATACTTTAGGATACCATTTATATAACATTCTTGAAATGATAAAATTTAGAAATGGAGGACATATTAGTTTTAAAGGGCAGGAATGGGGGGAGAGCAAGGATCTGGAAGCCCTTAGAAGGATCTGTGGCTAAAAAAGCACTGTAAGAGATCCTCACAGTAATGGCACTGTTCTGTATTTTGACTGTATTATTGTCAATATTCTGGTTAGGATATTACAATATAGTTTTGCATGATGTTACTGCTGGAAAAAACTGGGTGAAGGGTAAGTAAGATCTCTCTGTATTACTTTTTTACAACTGCATGTATGTCTACAATTATAATAAGTTCACTTTTAAAAAAAAATTTTTTTTCAACGTTTATCCATTTTTGGGACAGAGAGAGACAGAGCATGAACGGGGGAGGGGCAGAGAGAGACGGAGACACAGAATCGGAAACAGGCTCCAGGCTCTGAGCCATCAGCCCAGAGCCTGACGCGGGGCTCGAACTCACGGACCGCGAGATCGTGACCTGGCTGAAGTCGGATGCTTAACCGACTGCGCCACCCAGGCGCCCCAATAAGTTCACTTTTTAAGGAGCCAAGAGAAGTGAACTTTTCAAGAAGGAGGAAGTGATTAACGGTCAAATGCTGACAAGAAATCAAGCAAGATAAGAAATGAAAAATGCCCATCAGTTTTGACAATATGGAAGTTACCATGATCTGCTCAGAAGCTGTTTTGCCATAAAGGGACTGGAAACTAGATGGAAGTGGGATGAGGTGTAAATAGGAGGCAAGGAAACAGTGACAGTAAGAAGAGTCAGCTCTTTGAAGAAGATACGCTGTGAATGGGGATAGTGGAAGCTTCAGTGAAGTGTGGAGTTAAGCAATTTTAATTTATTTTACTTTGTTTTGTTTTTAATGGAGATGCTTGAACATGTTCAAACCTGTTGGGAAGGATGCAATAGAGAGGGGAAAATTGAACAAAAAGAAAGAGAAGGGATCATTAATGGTGCAAGGCTCCTGAAAGATAGACAATGGGATCAAAGGTGTGTGTAGAGGGATTGTCATTGGAGAGAAGTGGTAACACCTTTTTCTAATGTAACAGAAGAGAATGAGAATGGAAGCAGATAATTTTCTCTGTGATGCTGGAACTGCTGAGAGAAGGAATGGATATGAAGGGAGAACTGGGGCTTAAGGAGATGGAGAAGGATTGAAATATTTGTTCTGGAGAATGAGTTGACCAAAGAAATTTACTAAGATTGTCTGGCAGTGATGTGGGTGCATTTAGGGTTGGTGATCTTGAATTTCTTGTAAATCAGTATGACCTGTTGTGTGAACTTCTCTAACAGTTCTTGGCTGAAGATACAGAGAAACCAGAGTTGGATTTAACAGGGTGGAGTTTTTATAAAACAAGTTTAAGTCATGGGAGCTTAGTATTGCCAAGGACATTACTAAAATGGTGAACCATGGCATCTAAGCTAAGGAATGAAGGAAGTAAAAAAGAGCCCTAATAGATTGAGAGGAAGTAGAGGGATGCATGGACTTTAGTGGTGGAGGAGTGATCACAGTGCTAATTGAAAAACTTGGAATAGGAGATCGTGGCTAGAGATGAGCATGCTTGAACTCATAACTTTGGGAATGAAGCAGTTACAGGTAATAACAAGATCTGGGGTGTAGCTACGGGTGTGTGAGATTAAAAGGAAAGAGAAGGTCTTTGGAGACGAAGAGGTAAAGGAACTGAGACGTCAGATGGGTTATTTTTGGAGATGTTGAAATCACTCAGGATTGTGCTAGGGCTTGAAGTGGGCAGAAAAGCTGTGGATCAGGGGCCAAAGTCATTAGTAAATACAAGGGGAGTGGCCCACAGGTAATTTGATGGGTGGTGAAGAGGGAAAGAAGGCATATAATTAAATGGCCTCAAAGGATTGGATTTCGTTTTTATAGTTTTTTGTTTGTTTGTTTGGGGAGCATAGGGAAGTAATGGTCTGAAAGCAGAAATGGGGAGCAAGCAGAACACCAATTTCACCCTTTTATCTTGTTTTGAGGACAGAAAAGATAAACCCTACTCCAGAGGGCTGCAGTGGTGGTCACTAGGTCTTACCTAACAGATTCAGTGAAGAGTCTGAGGACACAGGAGGGTTTACTGGATATGGTGAGGCCATTCCAGTGGGTACAGAGGAAAATTTCTGGGGGTGGAGTACAAATGGAGTGCTAGATCAGGGGCAAGGAAGTACATGGCATTATAGGGATGGTGGTGGAATAGATGCTGGGAGGAGGAGCAATGATTAGTAGGGTAAGGATCTAGTGGATTTAGCCTCAGATATCATGTAGGAGAGTGGAAACCAAGTCTAATGGCTAGAGTTCCCTGGGCTTAGCATCTATAATCTCTGCCTATTTGGACTAACATGGTGGTAAACCCAGAGGTTATAGTTTCTGTGTTGGCATGACGTGGAGTGGACTGGTCCCAGAAGAGGTGGCTTTGGTCTCAATCCTTGTGCCCTGGAGTTGTGGCATCCTTGGTGGCTAAAATTCCACTTTTCTGACCAGCACCTTCTATCTCTCTAGTCTTTATGTTTTTATTGTCACTAAAGTTACTCTTCTAACTCATTTAGCCTTTTAGTCCTTTGGACCTTTCATTATTTCCCAAGCAATCTATCAGCTATCTCTTCTTTGTTTCTGCCCTGCCAACTATCTTACTAATATTTTCAAACTGCCTTGCCACTGGTCCACCCATTGTACTTTTATAATAGCAGAACCCTGAACCTAGGTCAAACCAAAATGTCTACCTCCTACGCATGGGGACTGGCTTCAGTCTCAGATGGGCTTTCCACACTGCCATGGATCCTTTGTATGCCCTTCATCAGCATTCTCTCCCATTCACCTAAGAAGCCAGTTCAGCTCTTCCTCGGTTTTCTTAAGTCCCCTTCCTCCTGTCTCTCAGCAGATAACCCGTACTCCCACTTTACCATAAATGCAGAGGCCAAAAATAACTATTTAATAACTATTAAAAATATCCAGTATCATTCATCTTTTTTAAAAAAAACAACTTCTCTTGTCAAAAAAGGTATTTATTTGATATTTTATTCAAAATTAAATCTATTTTGACTGAATTGATTACATTTCTGCTACACAAATGCTTGTGTGGAAGGTGGTGGAAAGGAAGAGAATAGAAGGAAAAGGAAAGGAAGGGAAGTGATGGGAAGGGAAGACAAGACAAGAAAATATAAAAGATATGTTTCAATATAGCCTGTAGGAATATCAAGCAGCTACTGGAATGATTCTTACACAGCACATTTATTCCCATGGCAAAGTGTTTACAATGTATTTTAGTTGTAAAGCAAGTTACAGAACAATACGAATGGTTTGATAATGTCTTTGTAAAAATGTAGGTGTCTGTATGTTGTATAGGGCACTGATGGGCCAGGGAGATAATTGCCAAAATGCTACCCATATTTTTTCTGGTTTGTGGTATACCTTTGATTCACCAATATTTTATAAATCTATATTAAACATGTAATTTTTGTAATAAGTGCCTCCCTAGACACTACATCATTCCCTCCCTGTAGCTATGCCTTATCTATCCTCTTTTCTTCAAATCTAAACTTTTTGAGTTGTCTCCACTCACTGTTTCCATTTCTTTTGTCCAGTATCTCAATTGTTTGCAATATGGCCTGGGTTCCCACAGCCTACTGAAATCATCCTCACCAAGGTCATCCGTGACATCCTTGTTGTTAATCTACTGGATGTTTTCTGTACTTATCTGGCCTTCCCAAGTTGCTGGACTGGTTGATACTATGTTATGGATTACTCTGTTCTTTCTTTTACTCCCTCATCTCTTGGGTCCCAGGACCAAACTGTTTCAGGCTTCCCAGCAGCAAGAGTGTGAACTGAAAAGGCAGCCAAATCTGGGTTTAAATTCTGGCTCTTCCACTGACTTAGTAGCATAAACTTGGACATAAGGTCGCTGAGCCTCAGTTTCCTTTTAGGGGAATGATAACGCCTACTACATAAAGTTTTGTTCTGTATTAAATGAGCTGATGCTGGTGAAACACTTAGCAGTCAGTGGCACATGGAAAGTGGTAGTAAATGACAGTCGTAGCATTAGTAGAATTATTGTTATTCTTCTCTGAATTTTCTTCTTAGGTTCCCTTTTAAATGTCAGTGCTCCCTAAGGTTCTGTCCTGGGTCTTGTTCTGATGACATACCCTTGTCTTGGGTGCTCTCATCCATGCCCATGGCTTCAACTATCACCATATGCTGATAAATTATCAAATCTGTACCCTCATCCAGGCTTTTCTCCTGAGTTCTAGACCCTACTAACCATCTGCCTAAGGTTCACCACTTGAATGTCTCCTACCAGAATTTCAGATATGAGAAGATTGTGTAGATCAGTGGTTATCAACTGAAGACCATTGTGTCTGGAGTCATTTTTGGTGGTCATGGCTGGTGGCCTTGTTGGGGGAGGGGGGCTCTGTCCTGTTGAAATCAAGTGGGTAAAGGCCAAGGATGCTACTAAACATCTTACAATACATGGGACAGCCCCTCACAAAAAATAATTTTCTGGCCCCAAATGTCAATAGCGTCAAGGTTAAGATTCCCTGGTGTAAACAGTCTTGGAGTGCCTGGGTGGCTCAGTCAGTTAAGCCTCCAACTTCAGCTCAGGTCATGATCTCATGGATTGTGGGTTCAAGCCCTGCATCAGGCTCTGTGCTGACAGGTCAGAGCCTGGAACCTGCTTCAGATTCTGTGTCTCCCTCCCTCTCTGTCCCTTCCTGTTTGCACTTTGTCTGTCTCTCTCTCAAAAATAAATAAAACATTAAAAAACTTAAAAAAATAGTCTCTAAAGGCTCAGCTCCAACACTCAGTTGGAAACAGTCAAGTGATGATGAACAGGGACTAGAGAAGGAGGTGGAATGATTAAGATCACAGGGGGGTTTAGTGACAGAGCGGCCGTTGATCCCATTCTCCTCACTACTTGTTTGCCTTCTACTCCTCTTGCTGATTTTCCTCTGCTTCCTTTGGAAATTCTCCTTCCTGTATCTATTCCTTAAATAGCTGTCCCTTCAGTCTTCTGTCCTCATCTCTGCCCCTCTCAACATCTCTCACTAGTTCCATGATCTCATCTAATACCATGGCTTCAGCTTCAACCTGTACATCGATGACTTCCAGGTCTATGTTTCCAGGCCAGACTTTGATTTCTCAAGGTCCAGATTCATAGAGCTACATAACTACCTACTTACTATTATTCAGAAAACCTTCTGAACATAATAATTTCTATTCCCATATCCAAGGCTTGAGGATTTTGAAGGACTATATACATGCTATGATATTCCCTGTGCCCTCTGCTTTATTCACTTAACTGAGTAGTCTCATGTTTCAGACCAGTTTTTCACTTTTCTATCAAAATTTACCCTTCGAGAATCCCATTCCCTGGAATCCTGGCACGTGGCAAATGCTAGTCTTAGGTATTAATTCATACTTGTATTTACCAAATGGCTTAGTATGTTTGAGACACAGTACTGTTTTGGGGGAATTAATATAAGGCTATTTTAGAAGACATAATTGATTAAGCTTTATCCTGGTTCTGTAATTAACTGATTATGTAGCTTTGAGTATTTTAATTTTATTTTATTGGCCTCAGTTTCCCCCATCTGCAAGTTGAGACGGTTAGATGAGAACAGTTTCCAGAATATGCCTGATTATAACAATTACCAGAACTACTTGTTAAAAATAAAAATTTCCAGGTACTTCTCCCAAGTAGGATTCAGTATAAGTTATTATGTTATGGATTTCACCAGGTAAAATCCCCTGTATCAACCTTACCTACAACAGACAAACTCAAGTGCAAAAATCTCCATCTGTAAAACTCAAGATTCTCCCTCCAGTCCAGCTCTGTCCCATTACAGAGGACCCAACACACTTCTGCAATCCCAGCATTAGTGTCTCCCCATTTCCCCCCACCACTCCATAGCTGAAGGAGAGACCAAAGGACAGTGTTGGTATCTCTATAGCCTGATTGTAGGAACATCCAGAACTCTCTCACTATCATTTTTTTTCACAGTCTGATGCTTTAACTGCAATTTGCTCAAGGTTTCATAGAAGTAATTTGGAATAATCAGATAATCTTTAATTTGCTGAGCCAATTGAGCTTGGGTAAGAGTACCCTGTTTAGCATACTGGTCAGTCAAGGCATTTCTTTTTGCTTCATGGGTTTGTTCCTTAGTATGTTCCAACTTTAATTACAGCCACTTCCATGGAGTGTAGCAAGGCATCTAGTAAAGCTTGAACATGCTCACACTGCTTATTGGAAGTATCACCAGCTGTTAGAAAACCCTGTTGTTTGTGTAGCATGCCAAAATAACAAACCACACCAAAGGCATATCTGCTTTCTGTGTATATGTTAGCCCTTTGATTCCTTGCTATTGGTAGGCTAGAGTCAAGTTAACTTGACTTCAGGAAGGGAGTTATAGTCAACAAACTGGTGGGAAGACCACATACCCAACTTGAGAATATTAGGTTAGTCTCAAGATATGACTCATCTACAAAGAATTCTTAGCCTTATTTTTAAGTAGAGATTGTTCAAGGAAACAAGATGGAGACAGGCAAAATTCTTAGGTTAAATTTAAACAATCATTATTTTCCCTTCTTTGGAAGATGAAGTAAAAAGCTGAATTAAGATATAATTCCAAAATATACAAATGTCCAATAAACACATGAAGACACTCAACAACATTAGTCATCAGGGAAATTCAAATCAAAGCCACACTGAGATATTATTTCACACCCACAAAGATGGCAATAATCAAAAAGGACAAATGTTCTGAGGATATGGAAATGGAAACCCTACACATTGCTGGTAGGAATGTAAAATGGGCATTGTCACTGTGGAATAGTTTGGTAATTTCTTAAAAGGTTAAATGTAGAGTTATCATCTGATCTAGCAATTCCAATCCTAAGGATATACCCAGGAGAATTAAAAACATATGTCTACACAAAAACTTGTGCATGAATGTTTATAGTAACCATATTCATAGTAGCCAAGAAGTGGAAACAACCTAAACCTCCATCAACTTATGAATGGCTAAACAAAATGTGGTATATGCATATAATGGGATATTATTTAGCAAGAAAAAGTAATGAAGTACTGATGCATACTACAACATGAATGACCCTTAAAGCATAACAGGTGAAAAAAGTCAGACACAAAAGCCCGTATTGCTTGATTCTATTGACATGAAATGTCCAGGATATACACATCCATAGATATAGAAGGTACAATAATGGTTTCCCATGGTTGGGAGGAAAAGGGACTGAGAAGTGACTGCTAGTGGGTATGGCTTTGCTTTTGGGGATGATGAAAATCTTTGGGAATTAGATAGTGGTGACGGTTGCACAACTTTGTGAATATACTAAAACCCACTGAATTGTAAACTGAAAAAGGATACATTTTATGGTATGAAAATTGTATCTCAAATTTTAAAAACAGTATGACTCCTATAGATGGTAATATACACTGAGGATGGAAGCAGTGTTAATAGGAAGTGAATCTGAAAGCAGAGAAATGTTGAGTGCTTTGGTGAAAAGAGTTTGGATTGCTTGAGGTACCATTAGGTAGACAGGTGACCAAGATTAAATGTAGTTGTAGCTACTGCCCTCAAACAAAGGAGATTATGTTTAACTACTGGGTAGAGAGAAAGGTTGTAATACCCAATGAATCACTGATTTTCATTGTATTTCTGAGATAAAACTGTAAGAACATAACCATTTCTTTTATGTATAAACAGAAAAATAATAGTATAATTTTGGGGTGAGTCAGAATGGCAGGGCTGTGGATAGTAACTTTGAGTTGGTCAAAGGCTAACTCTGCAGTGACCTCTGAAGGCAGAGGTTCAGGGATGTCAATTTTAGTCATGTCATAGAAAGCGGCAGTTAATTCAGAAAATTTGGGAATCTACCAACTGCCCTATTCTCTAAATCTTCCAAATCCACCAAGTTGTCTTTTGGAATAGGATGAGGGCAGTTTTAAATGGCTACGCTTCTATCTACTCAGAGGTATTTGCCTTCCTAGGATATATCAGGGCTTAGATGGTGAATCTGGGTCCAACAAAATTGTAATTTATCTTTACAATCTGTATATCCTTTTATAGCGAAAGTTTCTGAGAGATAAAGAGAGCCCTGTTGAGAAAAGGTTAGATCATGTGGATATAAGAGCAACTCACCTGCATGTTGGATTAAGGTAGAGGAGCAGAGAAATTGTAAATCTTGGAGACTGTGATTGAGAACCTAAGATAAGTATGAAGGGGCTTCAATTGAGGTATTGTGGCATCCGTGTCCAGGCGTATTGCTATTTTTCCCATGTTAAGGTGAAAGGTATTGGAAATTAGGATGTAAGGGAACACTAAAGAAGGCTGAACAGACATCTACTACTCTGAAGTGTGTTGAATTTGGAAGTATAGAAAACAGGATAGTGTTTGGGTTGGGGACTGTAGGGAAATGTGGGCAATACTATATGATTCATAGCCCTTATGTCTTGTACAAAGTAGTGCCTATGTCCATCAGTCTGGTTTTACTGGAAGGACAGGAGTTTTGCAGCCAGTAGTACAAGGAATGATTAAACTATCTATGAAATCTGCCACAATTGGTCATACTCCCTCTAGTGATTTCAGGTTTTAGGGGATACTGGCCAATTTAGGCAGAGGCGTTGTGGGCTCAATACAGACTTATAAAGGTTCTATGTCCTTCATTTTTCCCTTGTCTGTAGATGAGGGAGCCCAAAGGACATTGGGTACTGAAGAAATTAATTCAGAAAACTGAAGTAATTTTAAGGGGACTCAGGAGTAATCTATAGGTGGTACTCAAGTAGTTGAGGGAAGTTATCAGTAAGATGGCATACTGGGTTATCAGAGTCTAGGAGATCAAGAAACAGCCTTTGAGTACATACCTTATAGTAGCTCTCCATTTTGCTCAAAGGTCCATTCTGAATAGGTTAGGGAGTGTGGAAGGACTGCAGTTAAAGGCATATTGAGAAGTTAAGACTCCCTAAGAGATAGGCATATGGTTAAAAGAGAAGGAGAAAATGTGTTCAATTGGTAGGTCCCACCTGAGGTGTTTTATTAACCTGACAGAGAATGGTAGGAAACTAGAAGCAATTAAGGTATTGAGTGTGACTCTAGTGTCTACTAAGAATGAGATTGAACAATCATTTATGAATACATATAGCTATTTCTCCTTGCTGATCCAAAGGCAGTTGGGAAAACTGGAGGATTCCTTTCTTTGGAGAGGAGAATCACTTTGTTTCTTTTTAAAAGAATTAAAATTTTTTTATGTTTATTTATTTTTGAGAACAAGAAAGAGCACACACGGGGGAGGGACAGAGAGAGGGAGACACAGAATCGGAAGCAGGCTCCAGGCTCTGAGCTGTCAGCACAGAGCCCGACACGGGGCTCGAAGTCACAGACCACGAGATCATGACCTGAGCCGAAGTTGCACGCTTAACCGACCAAGCCACCCAGGCGCCCCTCTTTTTAAAAATGTTTAATTTTGATTTTACTTTAATTACACTATAGCTAACATACAGTGTTTAATTAGTTTCAGGTGTACAATATAGTGATTCAACGATTCCATGTATTACTCAGTGCTCATCAAGATAAGTGTATTCTTAATCCCCTTCACTTATTTCACCCATCCCACCCACCACCTACCCTCTGCTAACCAGCAGTTTGTTCTCTATAGTTAAGAGTCTCTCCTTTGGTTTGTTTCTTATTTCCCCTTGTTCATTTGTATTGCTTCTTAAATAGCACATATGAGTGAAATCATATCGTATTTGTCTTTCTCTGACTTATGTCACTTAGCATTGAAGTCTCTAGATCCATCCATGTTGTTGCAAATGGCAAGATTTCATTCTTTTTTGTGGCTGAATAATGTGTATGCATGCGCGCGCGTGTGTGTGTGTGTGTGTGTGTGTGTGTGTGTGTCTGCGTGTGTATCACTTTTTTATCTATCCATCTACCAATGGACACTTAAGCTGCTTCCATAATTTGGCTATTGTAAATAATGCTACGTAGTGGTGCATATATCCTTTCAAATTAGTGTTTACATATTCTTTGGGTAAATACTGAGTAGTGCGATTACTGGATCATGTAATAATTCTATTTTTAGTTTTTTTGAAGAACCTCCATACTATTTTCCACAGTGACTGCATCAGTTTGCATTTCCACCAGCAGTGCATGAGGATTCCTTTTTTCCCACATTCTTGCCAACACTTGTCATTTCTTGAGTTTTTTGTTTTATCCATTCTGACAGGTTTTATCCATTGGGGTTTCGACTTGCATTTCCCTGATGATGAGTGATGTTGAGCACCTTTTCATGGGTCTGTGGTCATCTGTATGTCTTTGGATAAATGTATATTCATGTCTTCTGCCCATTTGGGAAAAGTTTTCAATTAGCAATAATCGCGCCTTGGATAAACCTCATTGGCTACGATACTGCCACTGTGCAAAGCTTCTTCTGCCCATTTTTAAATTGGATTATTTGTAGGGTTTTTTTTTTTGGTGTTGAGTTTTATAAGTTCTTTATATATTTTGGATACCTTTATCAGATATGTCAATTGCAAATATCTTCTCCCCTTCAGTAGGTTGTCTTTTAGTTGTGTTTATTGTTTCCTCTGCTGTGCAGAAGCTTTTTATTTTGATGTACTCCCAATAGTTTATTTTTGCTTTTGTTTCCTTTGCCTTAGGAAACATATTTAGAAAAATATTGTTAGGACTGATGTCAGAGCAAATACTGCTTGTGCTCTCTTCTAGGATTTTTATGGTTTCAGGTCTCACATTTAGGTCCTTAATCCATTTAAAAAATTTTAATTTCAGTGTAGATAACATACAATGTTATATTAGTTTCAGGTGTACAATACAGTGGTTCAACAATTTCATACATCATCCAGTGCTCATCATGACAAGATTTCTTAATCCATTTTGAATTTATTTCAGTGTATGGTGTAAGAAAAAATCCAGTGTCCTTCTTTTTTATGTAGCTTTCCACTTTTCCCAACACCATTTGTTGAATAGACTTTTTCCCATTGTGTATTCTTGCCTCCTTTACTGAAGATGAATTGACCATATAATCATGGGTTTATTTCTGGGCTCTCTATTCTGCTACATTGATCTATGTGTCCACGTTTGTGCAAGTACCATACTGTTTTGAATACTAGAGCTTTGTAATATAACTTTAAGTCTGCAATTGTGACACATCCAGCTTTGTTTTTCTTTTTCAAGATTGCTTTGGCTACTCAAGGTCTTTTGTGGTTCCACACAAATTTGGAGATTGTTTGTTTTAGTTATGTGAAAAATGCTTTTGGTATTTTGATGGGAATTGAATTAAATCTGTAGATTGCTTTAGTTGTATGGACATTTTAACAATATTTGTTCTTCCAATCCATGAGCATGGAATGTCTTTCCAATTGTTGGTGTCATCAATGAATTCTAGTTTTCAGGGTACAGGCCTTCTCACCTCTTTAGTTAAGTTTATTTCTAGGTATTTTATTATTTTTGATGCAACTGTAAATGGGATTATTGTCTTAATATTTATTTATTCTGCTTTATTATTAATGTATAGAAATGCAACAGATTTACGTGCATTGATCTTGTATCCTACAACTTTACTGAACTCATTTATCAGTTCTAGTAGTTTTTGGTGGGGTGTTTAGTATTTTCTATATATAATATCATGTCATCTGCAAATAGTGAAAGTTTTAAATTTTCCTTATCAATTTGAAGGCCCTTTATTCCTTTTAGTTGTCGGATTGCTACGGATAGGACTTCCAGTACTATGTTGAATAAAAGTGGTGAGAGTGGACATCCTTGTCTTGTTCCTGTTTTTAGGTTGCAAGCTCTCAGTTTTTCCCCATTGAGTATAATGGTAGTTGTGGGTTTTTCATATATGGCCTGCATTATGTTGAGGTAGTTCCCTTTAAGCCTACTTTGCTGAGAGTTTTTATCATGAATGTATGTTGTGCTTTGTCAAATGCTTTTTCTGCATCTGCTGAAATGATCATATAGTTTTTATCCTCTCTTTTATTGATGTGATGTGTCACATTGATTTGTGAACACTGTATCACCCTTGCATCTCAGGAATGAATCCCATTTAATTGTTGTGAACTTTTTTTTTAGATGTATTGTTGGATTCAGTTTGGTAATATTTTGTTGAGAATTTTGCATCATGTTCATCAGAGATATTGGCCTGTAGTTCTCTTTTTGTAGTATCTTTATCTGGTTTTGTTATCAGGGTAATTATGGCCTCATCAGATGAATTTGGAAGTTTTCCTTCTTCAATTTCTTGGAATAATAGTTTGAGAAAACTAGGTATTAACTCTTCTTTAAATGTTCAGTAGAAATCACCTGTGAAGCTGTTCCATCCTCGACATTTGTTTGTTGGAAGTTTTTTGATTATTGATTCAATTTCATTCCTGGTAATAGGTCTGTTCAAATTTTCTTCCTGGTAATAGGTCTGTTCAAGTTTTCTATTTCTTTCTGATTCAGTTTTGGGAGGTTATCTGTTTCTAGGAATTTATCCATTTCTTGTAGGTTGTCTAACTTGTTGGCATATAATTTTTCATAGTATTCTCTTATAATCTTTGGCATTTCTGTGGTGTTGGTTTTTCTTTCTCCTCTTTCACTTCTAATTTTGTTTGAGTCCTCTCTCTCTCTCTCTCTCTGTCTCTCAATGAGACTGGATAAAGGTTTATAAATTTTTTTTTGATCCTTTCACAGAATCAGCTCCTTGTTTCATTGTTCTATTGTTTTTTGTTGTTGTTGTTGTTGTTTTTATTTCATTTATTTCTTCTCTAATCTTTGTTATTTCTTTCCTTCTACTGTTTTTTTTTTCTAGTTCCATGTATTGCTCTAAACTTCCCACTTAGAATAGCTTTTGCTGCATCCCAAAGATTTTGGACTGTTCTGTTTTATTTTTATTTGTCTCCATGTATATTTTGATTTCCTCTTTGATTCCTTGGTTGACACATTCATTGTTTACTAGCATGTTATTTAACCTCCATGTATTTGTGCTTTCCAGATTTTTTTCTTTTGGTTGATATCTAGCTTCATAGAACCGAAGTCAGAAACGATGCATGGCTCGACTTTGATCTTTTTGGATTTGTTGAAACTTGTTTTGTGGCTAATATGTGATCTATTCTGGAGAATATTCCATGTGCACTTGAAAAGAATGTGTATTCTGCTGTTTTAAGATGGAATGTTCTGAATATATCTGTTAAATCCATCTGGTCCAATGTGTCATTCACAGCCAGCGTTTCCTTGTTGATTTTCTGTTTGGATGATCTGTCCATTGATATAAATGGAGTGTTAAAGTCCCTGCTATTATTGTATTACTATCAATAAATTCCCTTATGTTTGTTATTAACTGTTTTATGTATTTTGGTACTCTCATGTTGGGTGCATAAATATTTACAATTGTTATATCTTCTTGCTGGATTGTTCCCTTTTTGATTACAGAGTGTCCTTCTTTGTGTCTTCTAACAGTCTTTGTTTTCAAGTATGTTTCATAGGATGTAAGTATTGCTACCCCAGCTTTTTTTTAAAATCCATTTGCATGATAAATACTTCTCCATCCTTTCATTTTCAATATGCATATTTCTTTAGGTCTGAAATAAGTCTCTTGTATGCGGCATATAGATGGATCTTTTTCTTTTTAAAAAATTTTTAATGTTTATTTATGCTTGAGAGACAGAGAGAGACAGAGCATGAGTGGGGGTGGGGGTGGGGAGAAAGACAGGAAGACACAGAATCCAAAGCAGTCTCCAGGCTCTGAGCTGTCAGCATAGAGCCTGACGTGAGGCTTGAACCCATGGACCGTGAGATCATTAACTGAGCAAAAGTTGGATGCTTAACCAACTGAGCCACCCAGGCACCCCTAGATGGGTCTTTTTCTTAAAATCCATTCCATCACCCTATGTATTTTGATTTGAGCATTTAGTGCATTTACAGTCAAAGTAATTATTGATAGGTATGTATTTACTGCCATTTTGTTACTTGTTTTATGGTTGTTTTGTATTTCTTCTCTGTTCCTTCCTTCCCTTGCTCTCTTCTCTTAGGACTAGTTGGCTTTCTTTAGCGATATACTTGGATTCCTTCCTCTTTAGTTTTTGCATATCTATTACTCATTTTTGATTTGTGGTTGCTGTTCAAGTTATAATGACATAAATTTGTGGTGTGTGGATTTTTTCTTTGCTTATTATGCTCCCTGCAAAATGCTGAACTAAAAAGCACTGGATTCAAAGTGTTATAACTCATGAATGGGCGTGGTCTGCCAGACAATTTAAGCTTCTGAATGCCATCTGATATTTCAGGCTCAAGGCAATTAACAAAAAATATGCAGATTGCTGTTGGGGTGTTAGCTTTGATGCTTTAAATGTGGTTTGTAATGGGTCCCTAAAATTAGAGACAGATTTATCACACCCTTATTGACAGGTTTGGATTATTCCTCAGTCAGTGAAAGAGGGACAACCTTCAGGGATTGTGTAGAAAGTTTTTCCCTCTGTCTCTGCTCAGGAAGATCCTGTCCCATTTTTCAAAGCCTAGCTCAGATACCACCTCCTCCATGCAGCCTTCTATCTCTATGGCTTTTGCATGTCTGGAGAGTTCTGAAGGTGGGGATTTAGAAGTTAGAGAGAGCTGAGAAAGAGAAAAAGGATGAGAAAGAGGTCAGAGCAAAGGACATAGAATGGAGAGGTAGAAATCCAGGAGGGGTTTGGGTTATCAGGGGAAGACACAGAATTAGAAAGAAGGAATTCTTTAGGGAAGGAGAAGGCTGAGGTTGTTTTAAATGAAGAATCAAGAGATTGGAATCTTTCTGATCTTATTCTTTTCTCAGCATCACCTTACCAGTTAAAGAAAGCTGCTTGTTGTTAGCCATTTTATTTATTTGTTTGTTTGTTTCTTTGTTTGTTTATGTGTTTGTTTTTTGTTCTAAGGCAGAAGTCTTGATGTGTCCCAAGAATCCCAAATGAACCCTTGCCATTCAAAATTGTCTTCCTCAAAGTTATTCCACTTAGGTCATAATAAAAGTTCCATCATAGAAGAAGAAAGAAAGGCATTCTACCTTAGGATCATCACCTCATTCTCCGATCCCAGAGAACATAGATGGCCAGAGAACTCACAGAGACAAAAAAAAATACAGACAGTGACTTCATTCAGACAATAGGTTAACTCTCTCAAAGAATCAAAGCCTGCAACTTTAATGCTACAAAGAACTAGAGCACGTGAGTGGGAACAGGACATCACATGTTACCCGATAGGGGCCTCTAAGAATGGAGGGAGAGATGCCTTGACTTGCGTTCTTGTCTGAAATCTTAGTAGGTTCAAGGGCTTATCCAGACCCAACTGGAGTCATTGCACCGGACTGTCACATACAAAATAGTTAAAGTGACTGAAATAGAGGTTACAGGCTTTATTCAGTTCAGGCACATCTGGGAATGCCTGACATCAGATAACTTCCTGAGCCAAAGTAGGGTTGGGGTTTTCATAGGATGAGAAGAGAGGAGTATAGAACTGTGGTCTTGCCCCAGGATGCAGTATTCTTTATCTGTAAGTGCCACACAACTTGCTGTCGACATGGTTGGAGATTGTTCTAGTTTATTACAGCTCTCTCGGGATTGTTGGTGCAATCTCATTTTGGCTGCTGTCAGAGCAGTTCTTCTGAAAGTGATCTTTGTTAGCCTGTGGGTTGTCTATTAACAGTTTAATGGCAGTTGAGGTACAGAAACAGAGAGCTAGAAAAGAAAGAGAACAACAAGAAGAAATAAAAAGAAAGGTGACAATATTCCAAGCAAGGAAAAACTGGGGTTTGTTTTAAATTTTTTTTTTACTTTTTTTTAACTTTATTTTTTATGTTTTAAAATTTACATCCAAATTAGTTAGCATATAGTGAAGCAATGATTTCAGGAGTAGATTCCTTAATGCCCCTTACCCATTTAGCCCATCCACCCTCCCACAACCCCTCCAGCAACCCTCAGTTTGTTCTCCATATTTATGAGTCTCTTCTGTTTTGTCCTCCTCCCTGTTTTTATATTATTTTTGTTTCCCTTCCCTTATGTTCATTTGTTTTGTCTCTTAAAGTTCTCATATAAGTGAAGTCATATGATTTTTGTCTTTCTCTGACTGACTAATTTCACTTAGCATAATACCCTCCAGTTCCATCCACGTAGTTGCAAATGGCAAGATTTCATTCTTTCTGATTGCCAAGTAATACTCCATTGTGTGTGTGTGCGTGTGTGTGCATATATATATATATATATATATATATATATATATACCACATCTTCTTTATCCATTCATCCATCGATGGACATTTAGGCTCTTTCCATACTTTGGCTATTGTTGATAGTGCTGCTATAAACATGGGGTCCATGTGTCCCTTCGAAACAGCACACCTGTATCCTTTGGATAAATGCCTAGTAGTGCAATTGCTGGGTCGTAGGGTAGTTCTATTTTTAGTTTTTTGAGGAACCTCCATACTGTTTTCCAGAGTGGCCGCACCAGCTTGCATTCCCACCAACAATGCAAAAGAGATCCTCTCTCCACATCCTCGCCAATAACTGTTGTTGCCTGAGTTGTTAATGTTAGCTATTCTGACAGGTGTAAGGTGGTATCTCATTGTGGTTTTGATTTGTATTTCCCTGATGATGAGTGATGTTGAGCATTTTTTCATGTGTCGGTTGGCCATCTGGATGTCTTCTTTGGAGAAGTGTCTATTCATGTCTTTTGCCCATTTCTTCACTGGATTATTTGTTTTTTGGGTGTTGAGTTTGATAAGTTCTTTGTAGATTTTGGATACTAACCCTTTATCTGCTATGTCATTTGCAAATATCTTCTCCCATTCTGTCGGTTGCCTTTTAGTTTTGCTGATTGTTTCCTTCATGTGCAGAAGCTTTTTATTTTGATGAGGTCCCAGTAGTTCT
Organism: Herpailurus yagouaroundi; assembly: GCF_014898765.1. Classification (NCBI taxonomy): domain Eukaryota; kingdom Metazoa; phylum Chordata; class Mammalia; order Carnivora; family Felidae; genus Herpailurus; species Herpailurus yagouaroundi. The sequence continues at coordinate 6,720,727 of NW_024420499.1, read as the reverse complement.
TTTACAGTTGCCTCAGCTTTCACCATTTCTATGCACCCTTCACTCAGGTACACAAATTCTCAAGTTCAAACCTCAAATTTTCCCCTCCCCCTGCGGCTTAGCTCTATACATCCCACTGCTCCCCCTAATACTCCCCTGCACTCCAGTTTTATTGCCTTTGTATCCTCTGCCCCATAGTTACAGGAAAGGTCACATCTTGTTGGGTGGGGAGACTGAAATCAGGGAGAAGAATCATGGAGAGGCTGTATCTGAGTTAGGCCTTGAGATTGGACAAGATCTGCCTGGGTAGAGGCAGAGGGAAAAAACTTCCAGAAACATACAATGGTATGAGTTTGTTAATTCTTCAAAAAGAATATTATGGAGGACTTTCTTTGTGTCAGGCATTAATTGTGTTCTGAGTAAGAGTGTGGGTTTTGAGGACAAAGACTCAAACCCCAAGGCTTGCCACTTCCTGGCCATACGAGGGGTTGTGATCAGCCATAACATAATCAATGAAGCAGGCTGGGTGGAGGTTGACAAATTAGAGAGCAAAAGTCCTGTTTAACAAGGACAACTCTTGCGCAGATGCTGGCAGTCATAGCCATGTGGTCTAGTTGGGTGTGATATTCAGATAGTTCAAGAAAACTGAAATTCTGGATTTTTATGTGAAATATTTTTATTTTTAAAATACTGGCCATTAAATTTAAAAAGATACATTTACAAGTTACACTGCACATATCTGTAGGCTGGTTCTCTTCATGGATGGCAAGTTGTCCCACTCTGACTTAAAGGCTTAACTCTTGGGGGTGCCTGGGTGGCTCAGTCGGTTAAGCGGTTGACTTCAGCTCAGGTCATGATCTCACAGCTTGTGAGTTCGAGCCCCTCATCAGGCCTTGTTCTGACAGCTCAGAGCCTGAAGCCTGCTTCAGATTCTGTCTCCCTCTCTCTCTGCCTTTTCCCCACTCATTCTCTGTCTCTCTCTCTCTGTCTCTGTCTCTCTCTCTCTCTCTCAAAAATAAACATTTAAAAAATTAAAGGCTTAACTCTGTACTTAGTAGAACAAACAAGACCCTCCAATAAGCACTTCTGCTTCATTTCCAGCCTTGCTTTCCCCCTACATCTCTCCTTCTCTGCCACTCTGTGGCCCCACATAGTAAAATTCTTGCCCAGATGAACCTTTGTGTTCAGGTAGAGGTCGCTGAAGAGCTTTTCTCCATCTGCCCACTTCAATTTTCTTCTCTGGACTAACATCTCCTATTCTTCAAGAACCATCTCCTTTCAGAAGCCTTCACTAACTCCTTCCCCATGCTTCCAAAACCCCTGGACACTATTAGCTGCATCCTATGGCCATTCCTTGTCTACTTGTCTTTCTTTTCCATGAGTCTGAGTATATTATGCGTGGGACATAAGCGCATGCAGTAGATATGTGTTTGGTAAAAGAATGAATGGAATAAATATATGTTTCCAATGTCACTTACTATATGTAAATATGCACCAAGAAAAATATATAAGTACACTTCTGTATCCACTCATCCATTTTTCCAGCAAATACTTATTGAACACTTATTTTATGCCAGGAACTGTTCTAAGTGATGGAGATACAAGAATGAACATGCCAGACAAAGTCCCTGCTTTCACATATCTCATATTTTAGTGTGGGAAGACACTAAGCAAAATATTTAATCTAATGGAAGATGGGGATAAATGCTATGAGAAGAAAATAAAGGCAGAGAAAGGGCTTAGAGGGTGACAGGTATACTTTCTGACAGGGATCTCTGGGAAGGTACTTTTGAGGAAAGGCTTGTGGGAAGGGCAGGAGCAAACCATACAAATAGACAGAAAAGAACATGCAGGCAGAAGGAACAGTAAGTGCAAAGACCCTGGGGTAGGACCATGATTAGCATATTTGAGGAATAGCAAGGAGGCCAGAGTGGCTACAGAGGAGTGAGCAAGGGGGAAAGTGGTGAGAGTTGAGGTCAGAGAGGCAATGGAGGGCTAGACTGTCTTATCATCACACCTCTCATTCATTGAACACACACCTTGCCGAATAATGGAGTAAGGAATATGAGTCTTGGTGGGATGTGTGGTGGCAGTGCCAGGGAGATATGCATAGGTCAAAAACAGTTCTCCCCACAGATACATGCTTTGCGTAGCGCCTTCTCTACCCAAAGTCTTTACCACAGGGCTCTCAGATGCAGGTCCCACCTGAGACCAGGCACTGTTTGCCTTGGGAGGGTCATGAAATGGTGGAGATTGGCCAAAGTTACTTCCTGCTAATTGGGGTTGGGACCAGGCTGCGCACCTCCGCCCAGTTGGAAAGGGCTCTAGAGTCGTTATTCATCAGATACGTTACTGTTTAGAACAAGTCCTGAGTTTCCCACTTTTACACCTTTTCCCCTCCCAGGAAGTCATACCAAAAGAGAAGACCTATGTTCTACTTCCTGCTTGACCTCCACAATGGGTTGTGAGAGCCAGGACAGGTCTGGTGCTCTGTGCAATGAAGGATCAAGACTTGGTCTAATGCTATATGTCACATCTGTGCCTTGACCCTTTCTGCCTGATGGGCCACTTGATTTCTAACTTTGGAAGTGGGCCTTCTATAGCTATCTTCTGGTAGCTGCACCTGGGTGGGAGTATAGCTATACTACCTATTCAAAAGCAGTGGTAGTGGTGAGGTTGGACTGAAGCCTCAAGGTCCTTGCTTTTCCTGCATGCCCTGACATTCTTACCATTAATCCTTCTTCACAAGCAAAGGTGTGAGGCCATCTCCAGGGATGACACCTGGGTGCCAGCAGGCTTGTAAACCCACCATGCCCAAGTGGGACTCATCATCTTCCTGGGGTGCAGAATGAAAGAGCATCTCCTCTGAGGGAGAGACACAAGGTTCCATCCAGGACTGTCAGAAAACCACTGGGAAAGACTCAGGCCAGGCTCCCTGCTGAGTAGCCCTGAGCAGATCCACAATATGAGGAATAAGGGACCACAGGAAGGTCAGTGCTTGGGAATGCTGTAATGGATGGTAGTTCTGAAGAAAAACTTGGTCATCCTTGGAGCTTGGTCTGGGGCTACTTGCTGCATAAATTCTTCCTGAGCTGTGACATTTTCATACTTTGAGGCACAGTTTAACCCCCTAAATGAGCACAAGGAGGAGGACACAATTTGTCAAGGGCTGGTAACTCAGAGGAAGCTTGCACATTCCTGCTTTGCTGATTTCAGCTCTGTGCTTCCCCCAGAGTTGCTGTTGCAAAGGATTGTGGGAACCCTAAGTCTTCCTACTCATCAGAAGTACAGAACTGTCTAGTACTTCTAGTACAGGAAGGCTTGAAGCAATAAAGGAGGCTATGAGGATAGGGGAGCTGCTGTACCCCAGTGGCCCAACCCTCCGGGAAGAGGGAGGGACCCCAGCTAGGTGAGGGGGACAGATACTTCCCTTAGACTCTAAAGGTTAGAACATGCTGTGAGCTCAGACAGGCCTGGATTCCTGGCCCAAACTGTTTCTTTTATGAGCTCTCTTTGTAAATTTAGGGGCATATTAGGAACCTGGACATCCCTTCACTTTAAACTAGGAGCCACAAGGGGCGCTTGGATGGCTTAGTCGGTTGAGCGTCTGACTGAGGCTCAGGTCATGATCTCACCGTTTGTGAGTTCGAGGCCCGAGTTGTGCTCAGTGCTGACAACTCAGAGCCTGGAGCCTGCTTCAGATTCTGTGTCTCCCTCTCTCTGCCCCTCCCCAGCTCATTCTCTCTCTCTCTCTCTCTCTCTCTCTCTTTCTCAAAAATAAACATTAAATAAATAAATAAACAAGATCACATGAAGTGAGCCAGGTACAAGCAGTTGGTGGTGGGGACTGAGAGAGCCCAATCTGAAGGCAGCAGCCACTCTTAAGGTCCTCTCAGTTGCCATGCTGAAATCTGCCTGGATGGCTCTCCCTACCAGTTGTTTTACGTTTATTTTTATTTATTTTTAGCAAGAGAGAAAGAGGGAGAAAACAAGTGGGAGTGTCAGAGAGAGAGGGAGACAGAATCCCAAGCAGGCTCCACACTGCCGGTGCAGAGCCTGATGTGGGGCTCAAACTCATGAACCGTGAGATCATGACCTGAGCCAAAACCAAGAGTCAGACACCCAACCGACTGAGCCACCCAGGTGCCCCTCTACCAATTGTTTCCAAGAGAAAGAGCTTCACACAATGATTTTAGAAACTGCCCACATGTTTCAATGTTGATAAGGAATTGCATTCGTATTTATACAGCAAGCACATCTAATACTGCTTACTATATGCAGACACTGTTCTAAGCATGCGGCAAATAATAAGTCAGACAATTCTTAGGACAATAACAACCTCACGAGGTAGATCTTCCTTTACCTCATTTATTGAGAAAAATGAGGCACAAAAAATTAAGTAATTTGCTCCCAGTCCTTCCTCAGCTGGTAAGTGGCAGAGCCGGGCTTAAAGCCAAGCAGCCTGACTGTAGTCCATGCTCTCTGACGCTATATTCTGCTGCCTCATTAAAACTAGCAAATGAGCAAACACAAAACAGCAAAAACAAACACCATGCAGGACAAAAACCAAGCAGGCGAGCAGATGCAAAAACAAGCCCTTCATTTGCCTCCTCTGCTTGAAACCCGATCTGGCACAATTGGACACCTTTGCTGTTTTCCTCTGCTTTTGTCATTGGTCTTCTTTGTCAGTTTCTTCATGCCCGACCCCCATCTTAACAACACTCTTTCTTAGATATTCCCAACGTTGATTTGTCTTCAGCCCTTTCATAAAGCAACCTGGCCTCTCAGCCTTGTCATGTTTGCTCTCTGAAATGCTACCTCTCACTTTTCATGGTTCATTCTCTTTCCCTTCAAAAATTCTACTCAAATCCTTCCAGAATCCCTGTCTCCTGCCAGGCGGATGCCCTGGAACTTATTTTGCAATGAGTATTTGGGGGCTCACAGCCACCCCTTGTAATGGCCCACATTTCTCTTTCTATACTGGTATTATTTGCTGTGTCGCAAAATGCAGTCTTTTATAGACATGTACTTCTTAGTACCAATCCCTGTTTTGTGTGTATTTGTCTTATCTTTCCAGCAAGAGTGGAAGCCAGGAAAGCAGGGGCTGTTTTGTATTCTACTGTCCCTTTTGCAGTGCCAGGAAGTCACATCACATAATCGGCAAAGGCATGAGCTTTGGAGAAGTCGCACTTGGACCCAAGCCTTGGCTTTGCCACTTACAAACTCTGTGACCAATGAAAACTCACTTGACCTCTCTGAATCTCCTTCATAGTATTATTTTGAAACATAATGCATACAGAATGCTTAACCTGGGGCCTGACTATCATCTGGGAAGCCTTAGCATTTGACAACTCTTATTACCATGTCCCAGGTACCTTGAATCAGCTTGGGCAGCAGCAGAAGGCTTCAATCACTTGACTCTAAACAGATCTCTAGTCCGTAGGGTTAACTTCACTCAGGTATATGGCATTTTTAGGAAGTGTTGAATAGGACTGGTTGGGAAAAAAAAACACAACAACCCAAGGCTCTACAATTATACAATTAGAATGTAATCTTTTTTTTTTTTGTTCAAGTTTGACCTCTGCTAATTGGAAGGAATTGGAAGGAAATGAGAAGATCTAACACCTCTTTGGGTTGAATAGGTGGGTACATGTGTGTGCACACATGTGCAAGCTTGCTCCTGCACATACATGTGATTTTTCTCAAAGCAGAGCCTATGACATGTGTTTGTACAGTGCGTCAACACAAATTGCCTAGGAGTAGGCTTCCCCAGATACTTTAATGTACACAGCAGGTTGAGTCACACTATCAGTTAACATAGAGTTCCTGGTACTAACCCCTTCCAGACTCCCTACTATCGCTAGGTAAGCAATCCTAGGCTACTCAACACAAGCTGACTCATACTTACTGTTAAAACATGACTTGCCAAAGGAGAACTTTTTGCATGATTCTTCCGTCCAGGAAATGAAACAAAGATTTCCCAAATCTAAGAAGAGAGAACTTCCATGATCCTACCTACATACAGTCCTGTTTCACAGTCTTATTGGAGGTCACTTTTGGCAGTTCTCTGGAGGACTTCCAGGAAGGTGTCCAGAGAGCACATTTAGGGACTGTGTGTTCACACCAGGTTGTTTGTTGAGAGAAATTCCAGTCCTTACAGGGATGGAAAGGAGAAGAGAAACTCACTGCTTAACACTATCATAGAATTCACATGAGAACCCATAGTCTGGGACTCTCAGTCTCCTGGTTCCGAGAATTGTAAAATTATGTGCCACCTCTTCTTTTTACTGTTTTCAAGACAAGTAGGTATTAACCTGGAATAAGGAAGTTGTTAATGAGAATGATGTTATTCTAGGTTTGTTTTTCAACAAATACACCAGGATCATGCACATCCAAGTGAGTGATACCCTTTCAAATAGTCACTTTGACATATCACAAACTTGGAAAAGTGAATTCACCAAACATAACTATGCCCAATCCTTCAAGTCACAGTATACCATAAGTTTTGAGCACATATTCTGGAGTCAGCTGACTTGAGGTGACGTCCTGACTCTGGTGTTTATCTGATCTTCAAAAAAAATTCTCTCTGAGCCTCATTTTTATCAATAGGATGGTTACCAGGGGCTGAAGCTTTGGCCAGCAACAGCCCTATCTTGAGGAGGATGACTGGCAGCCATTTCACAACAGCAGACTGGTAAAGGAAGATTAAAATGGCTGCTCACTAGATGTGTGTCCTAAAGGATGGGGAGGGGGAGCAGGAGCCAACGGGTACTGCCCAGCGAAGAGAACACAAAACTACCCAATACATGTGTAACAGGATGTGGGTTATATAACAGGAATAGTTGAGGTCAGTTGAGAGAGGTGAGAATATGAGTCCTGAGTCTATCTGTTGCTGTACACGAGATTTATGTAAATTGCTTCATTTCCCTAAACTTCTATTTCTTCACCTTTAAAATGGGGATAATAATCCTACTTACCTCATAAGACTGTGAAGAAGATTAAGTGAGATATTGCATATAAAGCACTTAGCACAATGCCTGGTCAATAATGTGTGCATGCATGTGTGTATGCGTGTGTGCGTGTGTGCGTGTGTGTGTGTGTGTGTGTGTAAAATCACCTAAACATGGTCTTTATCCTCATTGGGAGCTTGCATTCTTAGAGGTATGAAGAGGACCAGTACAAGAATAGTTGTGATATCCACTAAGTGCTGTGCAAAAATTAATGCTATAACAGTGAGATCACATCATGTGGGAATCAGGAGACAATCTATGGAGGAGTTAACATTTGTGATGAGGCTCACAGGATGAGTAGATTTCTGATAATTCAACTTGGTGGGGTAGCAGATCAGGAAGGAAGGAATAGGCTTGCAGAGGCACAGGGATGGAAAAGTAAGTCATGTGTTCAGGGAAAAGAAAGTATTCAGTTTTGTTTGGTGACCACTTGTAAGGCCTTGGCCAGCCCTGACATTCTTTGGTGCTACAAATTGCAGAAAATAGGAGGGGTAGGTTGGGCACCTATTAAATGCTGGATAATGTTTATGCCTTGGAAAAAAGGTTATGGGGAGTCATGGAAGATTTTTGAGTATGAGAATGACCCGTTTAGATCAAACTTTAGGAAAACCTATCTGGCAAGATTATATAGGATGGATTTGAGACAGAGGAAAATTGGAGGCCAGGAGATGGGCCAGGAGGCAACCACAACTATCTAAATGAGAACTAACAAGGACCAAACTAGAGGATGACAGGACTCATATTCTCACCTCTCTCAATCGACCTCAATGATTCCTGTTATGTATTTCACAGGTAGTTTTGTGTTCTGTTCACTGGGCAGTACCTATTGGCTCCTGCTCCCCCTCCCCATCCTTTAGGGCACACATCTAGTGAGCAGCCATTTTAACCTTCCTTTACCAGTTCACTGTTGTGAAATGGCTGCCAGTCATCCTCCTCACAGATAAGGCTGTTGTTGGTCAAAGCCTCTGGAGATGAAAAGAGAAGATAGGCTGAAGAGCTCTCAGTAGGATTTGGTACTCCTGGAATGGCAGAATGATTAAAGTAGGAGTCAAATAAGAGTTAATGGGGTGCCAGTCACAGCAGCTGGGAAGTAGCACATGTTTGGAGACCAGAGGATGATCTGCGTGAAGTAAATGTTGAAGTGCCAGTGGGCCATGTAAGTGGAGTTGCCTAGCAGGGAGTTAGAAAAAGCAATGAAGACTCAATAGTGCTGTAATTGCACAAGGAATTTTTGAAACACTCACTTCGGAACCATTCCAACAGGAATGAATTAAAGCCTTTAAGCACTGACCAGATTCTGCCCTTCTAGATGGTATTTAGAATTTAAAAAATCCTACAAAACCATAAAAATATGTAGAAGGAAGTCCAATAAATTTTGGTTTTCCTGTGATGACTACTTCAAGGATCAAAAATATATATATGAAAATCTTTATTCCTAGATCTGTCTCTCTGTTTCTATCTCATGCTGGTGCCATAAGTAAGAATGGCTTCAGTCTGTCTTTTGGGAACCCAAGACAGCCTTCTGAGCCTGTTCCCAAGCCACACAAGTACAACAGGCTTATTACTTTATTATTATGTCCTGTTTTGTGAGCACAAAACAGCATCACTGAACTTGATCACTTACCTTATTTGTTAAAATTAATCTCAAATGACAAAGCTATTTCCAAAGACCAAATTCTTTCAAAGGGCAATGATTTGCTTTGATTTAGGACATTAGGACATCTAAAAAAACCATTTCTCCCTATCTCACACAATACACAAAGATCAATTCCAAATGGATTAAATACAGATTCCCAAATCCATTCATTTAACAAATACTGATTGAGTACCTACTATGGGCAAGGTGCTCGTTCTAGACCCTTGGAATAAGTAGTAAATGAAACGGAGAGAAATTCCTGCCCTCTTGAAACTTACATTTTAGCTGGGTGGAAAAGTTAACAATAAGTAAACTGCATAGTGTGTTAGAAGGTAATGACTGCTACCTAAAAAGGAAAAGGCAGTGAGGAATTGGGAGGGCTGGAGTGGAAAAATCTGCAGTTTTACGTTGTGTGAGCAAGGGAGGTGTGGTTGAAAACTGAAATTTGGGTGAAGACCTAAAGAAGATGAGAGAGTTGGCCCTGCTGATACCTGGGGTTAAAGGGTCACAGACAGAGGAAACTGCCAGGGCAAATGCCTAGAAAAGTGGGAACGTGCCTGGCTTCTTCAAGAGTCAACAAGAACAGTGTGACTGGAGCAGGGTGAGCAGGGAGGAATGGTAGGAGCTGAGGTGGAGGGGGTGAGGCGGATCATTTTATAGCATCTTCTCAGCTACTTTAAAGACTTCAGCTTGTACTCAGAGAAATCGGGAACTATAGGAGGATCTTGAGCAAAAGTGAGATGTGATCTGACTTACATGTGAAAGGATCATTCTGGCTGCTGTGATGAAAATAGAATGTAAGGAGACAAAGAAGAAGCAGGGAGATCAGTTAGGACGCCATTGCAGTGAGCCAGGCAATTGATGCTGATGGCTCACACCAGGGTGGTATCAGTGAAGGTGGGCAAAGTCATCAGAGTCCAGTTATATTTTGAGCATGGATTCAAAAAGATTTGTAGACAATTGATGTGGTACATGAGGGAAGAGAAGCAAAGATGATGCAAAGTCTTTGGCCTGAGCAACTGGGAGGACAGAGCTGCCATAACTGAAAGGCGGAACAAAATTATAGAAGCATTAAGAGAAAATATATATTAATATTGTATAATAATACATAATAAAATTTCTATAGTCTTGGATTGGGGAAGGCTTTCTTTTTTTTAAAGTTTATTTATTTTTGAGAAAGAGAGAGAGAGTGCAAGAAAGGGAGGGGCAGAGAGAGGGACACACAGAATCTGAGGCAGATTCCAGGCTCCAACCTGTCAGCACAGAGCCCAACATGGGGCTTGAACTCATGAACCATAAGATCATGACCTGAGATAAAATCAGATGCTTAAGCAACTAAGCCACCCAGGTGCCCCTAATTAGGGGAGGCTTTCTTAAGGAAGACATGAAACTCACAAGCTGTGAAGAAAAAATTCCCAGATTAACTACAACAGAAGACATGAAATTTAAAAAAAAGACAAAATGCAAACCTTCTTTATGGGAGAAGATGTGAAATTAAAAAAAAAAGTGACAGACTGGAAGAAAATATTGATAATATATATACCAAACTTAGTTCCTCTTGAATTAGTTCTTAATTATCAATCAATTAATTAATCCTTAATTAAGGGATATGAATTAAGATTCCTAAGGTATAAAGAGCACTTCTATGATATTAAAAGACAGATAATTCAATGGAAAGTGTCCTAAGGTCATAAACAGGCAATTCACAGGGAAAGGAATACCAACTAGGCCAGTAAACCTATGAAAAAAGGCTCAGCCTCGTTAGAGAAATGAATATTAAAACAGCAACGTAATACCAGCTTTTGCCCACGTTACCAGTAAAATATATGACTGATAATTTTCGTTGTTGACAAGGCTGTGGGAAACAGGCACTCTCTTTTTTTTCTTTACAAATTTTTTATTCAAATTCTGGTTAGTTGGGACACCTGGGTGGCTCAGTCTGTTGAGCATCCATCTCTTGATTTGGCTCAGGTCATGATCTCACAGTGAGATCGAGCCTCGTGTCTGGCTCTGCACTGGTCGTTGAGCCTGCTTAAGATTCTCTCTTGCTCTGCCCCTCCTCTGTGCTCTGTCTCTCTCTGTCCCTCTCTCTCTGAAATAAATGAACAAATAAATTCTAGTTAACCCAGTGCAAATATTGGTTTTAGTAGAATTCAGTGATTCATTACTTACATACAACACCCAGTGCTCATCACAAGTGCCCTCCTTAATACCCATCACCCTTCTAGCCCATCCCCCACCCACCTCCCTCCATTAACCCTCAGTTTGTTCTCTATTGTTAAGAGTCTCTCATGGTTTGTTTCCCTCTCCCCCCCTTCATCTGCTTTGTTTCTTAAATTCCACATATGCAGTCTTAGTGAAGGTGTAGATTTGTAAAGAATTTCTGATGGATAATATTGCAGCATCTACCAAGATTTAAAGCGTTCATATCCTTTGGTCCAGCAGTTCAATTTCTAAGTACCTAATCTACAGAAATAATCACACAAGCAGACGGAGATGTAGGCAAAGGGATGTCCATTTCACCATTGTTAATAATAGTGAAAAACTATTAGGCATAAGAATTGGCCAACAAAAGAATGGCTAAGTAAGTTGTGGTACATCCGTACTGTGAAATATCATCCAGCCTTCAGGCATATAAGGCAGCTCTATAGATGTAGTTGGACATGCTGGCCTAAAGAGACAATAAAAATGCTTTTTCAAGGGAAGAAACAAACTATAGAACACTAATGTGTAGTATGATGACCTTTGTGATTTAAAAAACAGCCACCATGCATGTGTGTGTGTGTGTGTGTGTGTATGTGTGTGTGTGTGTAAATTCATAGACGTTCTGAGAAAAATGTGAAAATCCTATTGTGAGCGTGGCACGGGCTTACACATGTAGGTGAGAGAATAGAGACTTTCTTCTTATTCTCTGTATACTCCTTTGTTCTTTGAAACCCCTTTACAATCAAAATGTGTTATTTTTGTAATTTTTAAGTTAAAAAAATGAGAAATATGTCAGATACTGCAGATTTCTGAAAGTTCCCAAAGAAGAATCCTGGAAGCGGTAACATGTTTGTTACATTAAATTCACACTGTGCCACTGTGACAGGAAGAACAGCATCTAATGCGTGCTATGTGGCCTTGGGAAGGACACAACGTTTCTGAGCCTCTGGTTTTTTTTTTTTTTATGGAGAATGTAGATAATACCTGCCCTGTGTGTTTTCATCAGTTGCAAAGAAAAAATGGAAAAGCAGTTGAAAAATTATAAAGCCTTGTAAAAATATGAAGCATACTTAATAATACTTCATGTGCTAGTTCTTTGTCAATAACATCAAAATTCAATACCAAGAAGAGAATTTAGATGATCTCTTTGAATTGGTTTTAACAGAATTCTTCCTGTCCTGATTAGGTCTTACCTATAGAAGCAATGTAGGCATTGTACGTCAATGTTCTAGAGAGTTATGTGTTTGTATGAGACATTCTGGTGCAGATGGGTTTGGGCAATAGCCTTATGTCATTCATACTCTTCATGCCACCCATTTCAGGGCCAGCTAGCTTGGTCATAGTGAATTAATTAGAAAGCTTTTACTTAGCACCGACTTTGTGCTTAAAATTCCACTGTAAGCAGGTAGCCAGATATCCAAGTTTGCCTGGGACTGTTACGTTTTACACTGTCCCGTTCCGTAATGGCTAATAGCAGCCTATTCACTCTCAAAAGTGTCTTGTCACCTATGGGGCATGGAAGGAAACACAGGAAGCCCCTGGCTTCAAACACCAGTCTTAGAAATTTCTTTCCCAGTCCCAGCTCTTCACCACTGGAAAAGCCAGTATTACTTTCATGGATCTTTTGGAGACTTAATGGACTCAGAACCAAGGCTGAGAAGACCTGCTGTGGACCTCCAGAGGGCTGCCCCACAAGTTGCCCTCCTCTGCAAAACCTCCTCCCTCAGACCATTTCTCTTTATTGCATTGTTTCATACTCCTGGCCAGAGATTTATTTGGGGTGGGAGGGGGGAGCAAGCATTCCATTTTCTATAGTGTAAACAGGTTGGGGAACGTTTATGGCAATTGATTTTTTCCCCTCCTAACACAGAGCTGATTGATGGTCTGCTTCTATGGAGGAAGGGGACTGGAGGAATAAGGTTGGAAAGGAAAAGGTAGTCTTGGAGCATGAGTTATGGCTGGTGAATTAGACCCTCCCTCAGGGCAACCAAGGAAATCAAGAGGCCAGGGGGCCATGAAAGTTGGGAGCAGAAAGGAAGGTGGGTGTCAAAAATATGCAATAGTTATTTGGGGAAAAATGTTGTTATGTTGTTTTGTGCTCAACCCATGTCTTAGGAAGGGAAAGGAATGTTCTTACTTGGCCACCTACTGCTCCTTCTCCTCTTCCCCTGCTCTATATGGCCCAGCACCCAGAATTCACACCAATGGCCTATGTGCCACATGAGTCTGGGAATGAGACTTCCATTTAAAGCATCCTGCTTTGACAGGAATGTGTTCTTGGATTCAGTCAATGGGCTTACCAATACATTTTTGTATATGCCCTTTCTTTCCTTACGTATCTTTTTAAGTTTATTTATTTATTTTCAGAGAGAGAGAGAGAGAGAGAGAGAGAGAGAGAGAATTCCAAGCAGGCTCCACACTGTTAGTGTGGAGCTCAATGCAGGGCTCAAACTCATGAACCGTGAGAACATGACCTGAGCTGAAGTTGTATCCTTAACCAACTGAGCCACCCAGGCACCCTAGTATATGCCCTTTCTTAATTTGGGACCTGCCTGTATAAGACCTTGTCTCTGCCCTTGAGTGGCTCAGCTATTGGATTTAGGGGAGACCCAGTTAATAAATAAGAAACTACTGGAAAGCAAGTGCCAACCATAAGGTATTGGCTCTAAGTACAGTGCAAATCTTTCCAAGGTGGGGCCCAGACAGGGGTTGTATGCAGGTTCGTCAAAATTTTCACATAAGACGGCATTACTGATCTGCCCTAAGAATATGCATAGACAGCAAGAGGATGGAGGAGAAAATTCTAAGTAATGCTGGAATTCACCTGGAGCCAAGGTTTGGCACCAACCATGAGCATGGACAAGAAAGGCTGTGGGAAGGAATCAGGCCTGATGGAAGCAGTGGGAAATTGGCCCGGCTCCACTGAGCTGGGCTCAAACATTCCCTGTAAATTAAAGTTCACAGAACATATCAGTGCAGTGCGTACATGTTTCAGAGTGATTGAGGCAATAAATCATGACAGCGTGTTTCAGGTGGGTGATTTAACATGACTAAAGTTCAAAGGAGGTGAGGGTCAGATCTTGGAAAGTTAGGGAATCCAGATGAAGGACTTTGGTCTTGTTGGAAGGCATCCATAATGGTGTTAATTGAAGATGCTTAGTCAGGGTTGAAACATCAGGATGTGGCTGGTACACAGGATGAAGGAGGAGGGAGTCAGGGAGACCATTTAGGAAGCTGCCACAGTAGGCCAGGAGTAAAGAGCTAACTACCTGACCCAGGGTGGAAGCGGCAAATTTGTGAAAGGACAAATGTGAGAGCCATTGCACAGGTAAAAACAACAGGACTTAGATATTGTGAAAGAAGAGCCAGAGGAGGCCTTCCTGCATCTGAATTTAAACACAAGAGGAACTGTTATGAAGGCTTCTCACCTATGCAGCCTGTCATGCTCTCCTAGGGAACTCCCTTTCCCAAGAAACCCTATTGCACCTACTCAGTAACCTAATTCTGCAAAAATTCAGATTTATCCGATGAAAGTCTTTATTATTTTTATTATTATTTAAGTTTATTTATTTTTGAGAGACAGCGAGGATGAGTGGGGGAGGGGCAGAGAGAGAGAGAGAGAGAGGGAATGAGAGAATCCCAAGCAGGATCTACACATTCAGCACAGAGCCAGGTGTGGGGTTTGAACTCTTGAACCATGAGATCATGTGGGGCTTGAACTCTTGAACCGTGAGGTTGTGACCTGAGCTGAAATCTAGAGTTGGATGCTTAACCCACCAAGCAACCCAGGAGCCCCTCCAATGGAAGTCTTAAAGCGTTTATTCACTCACCTGATTTTACAAAGTTAGGTGGGTGGATAAATACTACAGGGTTTCTGACCAGGGAGGCCAAAGCATACTATTCATTCCACTGCCGAGGTAGTGAGAACCACCAGGTCTTCAAAAAAAAGTGTGATGTGTCCACAGTTGGTTCACACAAGTAATGAATACTTTTTGCTTCATAACTCCTGTGTCCTTCCTGTGAACCCTGTCTCCTGAGAAAATCTCAGAGCACGAATTTACTAACTTAATTTGTAAAAGGAGGTTAGTGGATCCATACTATAAGACTTTTATGGAAATATTTGAAATTAATTAGCCTTGTCAGCTTTTATTTGCATAGGTTCACTTCCAACTGTATAGTCCCCCCAAATTTAACTTTTTAATAAGTATGATTTTAAACAATAAAACTTAGAGAATCTGTGTACAAAGAGCTTGAAGAATTTAAATACATGGGTTTATTATTAACACAGTAGCAAATATATCAAGAAACACGCCCCATGAAAAGTGTTTCAAAGAAACACACATCTGCTGTGAGAAAGGAGTATACCCAATAAGTAAGCCCAAAGAAGCTGTTTGCTTCGTGATACCAGCAGATAAGCCTGGCAAACCTTGGTGTGATTGAAGAAGCCAGTTTGACACTCAGCCTAGCCCAGGCAAGCTACCGGGCCTCGCCTGAGCTCAAGGAACCTCGACACAATGGTGTTCGCATTTTGGAAGGTCTGTCTGATCCTAAGCTGCTTTGCAGGTAAGGGAAGTGTCTCCAAACCATCAAAGATGATTGGGAACGGTTTTCTTTTAAACTCAAATCATGAATTTTTACATGTGTTCTTCTCTTGCACTTCAAGGGAATTATGATTCGTTTGCAGAATAAAATAAATGTTAGAACTCTAGCTTAGCAAATATAGGCCATGTCGTAAATGTAATTGTTTTATGTAGCATCTGAATTAAAAAATTTTTCTCTGAAAAATCACAGTAGCTTTCCTTTTCTTGATTGGGAAGGTGAACAGATTAATTTACTCATAAGCTGAAGTTTGCACTAGGGACAGTTGTGTTTTTTTCTGTTTCAGTTTAGTGTTTCCTTTAAGGGAACTCACTGTGATCAACTTGCGTTGTTACAACAGGCAGAGCTGGGCTTGGAGGGCCTACTATGCTTCACTCTCTAAGATTTCTTTAGGTGTTGCTGTTTTCCAAGCCTAAGACTGTACTTTGGAAAATCCGCGAGTGATTTATTGTTGTACATGGCATGGGTGTTTTTAGGGATCCAAGCAAAACAAAATAATTTTTAAAGTCAAAATCCTGATGTTGGTTAGACCCAGGAGAGATCACTAATTCAGAAAATCTCTTGGCTCATTTTCTCAAGTACCAGATACATTTGAATCTGTTTTTATGATGTTAGCTAGGTACAATAATATTATTTACAGTCATGCTGATATTGTCAAGCCATTGGCAGTATTAGGCAGTCATTAGGATGAGGTTTACTCAGCATATTTAATGACATAAGAAAATGTCCAGGATAAGATATTAAGTGAAAGAGAAGATCCACACATTTGACTAGAATAAATTGCTAGAAGGTTATATACCAAAGTGCTCATGGTGATTACCTCTGGCTGATGGGATTATAGATGATTGTCATGTATTCCCCAGCATTTCCATATTTTCCGGGGTTCCTACAAAGAATATTAGACAAGTTGTATAATTAAAAGTGCTACTTTTCGAAACTATATGGTAGTTAGTAATAGTTCTCTAGATGTTCATTACTAAATGTTTAAACACGTGTGTTCTATGGAATCACCAGAAGGCAATATTGCATTTATCCTGTGATCTAACCAGGACTCAGAGCTGGAACAGCTAGAACACCTTTCTCAGCTTCTGTGCCAATGGGACTATGTCATGTCACAATTTTCCCTTCCCCCAGGAATATTCATTTTAAACCTTAACTTTAGACAGTGAAAGTCTTTGTTCCTTCTTAAAGAGCTTCCAGTCATTAGCTAATTTGGTTATCCCTGGGTCTTCTGCACCAGCCCCCTAAAATCACACATGTAGTCAATAGCTATTTCCTTGTGCGAGGCCTTATGCAGGCCTATACTAGACAGCAGTTTTGGAATAGTTACAAGAATGGTTTTTACTGTAACTAACTAGCTAACTAACTAATAGTAGTTAATTAGTTAGCTAGTTTATATATGTAATATATATATTATATATATAATTTAATAGTATATATATATAATTTACTGATTACAAGTGTAGTGTATGGTCATTGTGGAAAGGTTGAAACTATAAAAACATATAAATAAGAAAATAAAAATCACCAACAATTCTACCACTCAAAGATTTGGTTGAATTTCTTTTATATATATATATATATATATATATATATATATATATATATAATTTATATATATATAATTTCTTATATATATATATTTCCTTTGCAAGTATATATATCACATTACAAAATTGGGTTTATACCTTGTATACAATTTCCCATTGTTTAAAAAATAACTTGGATGATGTTAAGGTTTTATTTGATTGTGACTTTTAGAACAAGGCCCAATCAGAGTGACCAATAAATACTTCAGAGCCTTTGTTCTTAAATGACTACATAACTGGTTTTGCTGGCATATAGTGTATACTGCATATCTGTACACAGATAATCTAGCTGGCCCATAGCAAAATATGATGGTGTCAGTCTAGCAGATGGAATGGAAATATGGTATAATATATTGCTTCCTGTGCTTACATACGTATAGAAGTCCGAGAGAGGGAGATTTCAGTAATCTGTACTTGTCATTGGTAGTGCCCCTCAGTTGATCCAGATGTGGCTGTGAAATGATTGATACTGTTTTTATCAATGTGAAATTTGATGTGCTACCTGGACTTATTTCTTGGGCAGAAAGAATGTCCCGTTTTTTGGTGTCAAGCCTGGTGCCTGGCACATAGTGGGCTCATAGTAAATGTTTGTTGGAAGAATGAATCATCTGAAATGCTGCCATTTGGAACAACATGGATGGACCTTGAGAGCATTCTGCTAAGTGAAATAAGTCAGACAGAGAAAGACAAATACTGTAGAGTATCACTTATAAGTGGAATCTACAAAATCCAAACTCATAGAAACAGAGTAGAATGATGGCTACCAGGAGCTGGGGGGTGTTTGTCAAAAGTTACAAATTTCCAGTTAGAAGATGAATAAGTTCTGGGGGATCTAATGTACAGCGTGGTGACTCAAGTTAATAATACTGGATACATACTTGAGACTTGCTAAGGGAGCAGATCTTAAATGTTCTCACCACAAAAAAAGAAATGGTAATTATGTGATGTGATGGAGGTGTTAGGTAACACTATGGTGGTAATCATTTCACAATATAGAAGTGTATCAAATCAACACATTGTACACCTTACACTTACACATTATTATATGTCAATTATATGTCAGTAAAGCTGGAAAAATAAAAGAATGAATTAACTTCTCAAACCTCAAGCATTCAGAAATAATTTTCACATACATATTTAAAATCAGTTTTCTGTACAACTAAGCAAGACAGATTTTAATCAGAATCTTTCTGTATAATGTTATATGTCAATTACACTCCATTAAAATTTGATTTAATCAAAATCTTTCTTACGACTTCTTAGGAAGTCTTAGGTTAAATTCCATTGCAGGAAAATCATTTTCATAAAAAACGTCTTCTGAAAAAAGTTCACCCATATCATTTCAGATACTTGTAATATATATTAGTCACCTTTTAAGAAGATATGTTAATGTTTTCATTTTCTGGAGGTATGTGCTATGCATTTTACAGCAGTAATATAATTGAACTTCGGTTTCACAGTCAAATCCAAAAAGTAAATGATAATTTGGTTATATTATAAGTCAAAAATGAGGCAATTATATGTGAAGTTGCTGAAAATTAAATCACTGCAAATGCATAAATAAATTCCTTATTTAAAGGAATATTTTTGCTGTGGTATATTAAAAGAATAATTCCTTATAAGCAAAGTGCCTGCCATGTTGTAGGCATTAAGTACTGGAGTGAAAAACCACGACCAAAACATGAGGCACTAAAAAAATCTCTTAAAAACATTGGTTAATTTAAGTAAAAACATACACTTTGGATTAGCTTTTTTTAATAATAAGCACTGATTTTTAACAGCTATTACACATATTTCAACCACATATGTGTTGCTTGTTTTGATTTTTATTTATTTTTTAAAAATGTTTATTTATTCATTTTGAGAGAGAGAGAATCCCAAGAAGACTCAGTGCTGTCAGTGTAGGGCCTGACGTGGGACTTGAACTCACCAACCGTGAGATCCCGACCTGAGCCGAAATCAAGAGTTGGCGTCCCTTGTTTTGCTTTTTAATCCAACCAGGGTAGTGAGGGGAATTGCAGTTCTGAGTTTTGTTTAAATCAGGTACTAATCTTCATGTTGCTATTTATTCACAGTCTTGTTAATATAGAGATTTTTTCCCTGACTTTTTCAGTTTTAAAATAATTTCCCAAAGTAGAGTAAATTTATCCAAAGGAAGGGAACTTTTATTTTTATCTGCTTCTCACAGAATCACTTTCAGTTTACAGGAAATTCTATTGAATGGGCTAGAGAATGATCTCAAAGGTTTAAGTAATGTATGGTAATGGAAACATGTGACATATCTTGTACATATATATTTTTTAATTTTTTTGAAAGAGAGAGAGAAAAAACATGAGTGGGGGAGGGGCAGAGGGAGAGAGAGAAAATCTTGAGCAAGCTCCATGGAGCATGACTTGGGGCCCCAAGACCCTGGGATCGTGACCTGAGCTGAAATCAAGAGTGGGACACTCAACCGACTGAGCCACCCAGACTCATGGGACATTTTTTTTTTAAAGTTCATCTGTAAATATGTAGCTTTTGGCTCTGAAGTGTATTGTTGCTGTATTAGGGATGGACAATTTCTGAGCACCATCTTTTCTTTACAATTTAAGGATTGATTATGGTGCTGAGTATTGGAAATCTGGGCAATAAAATGGTCTGGAAGTATTGTCTTGCCAACTGTTACTTATTTACAGGACACTGTGTTGTAGTCCTAGAAAATACTGTCTCACACTAGATTTGGAGGTTGCCATTCTTATTCTATGGTGATATTGTTGAGCTTCTACAGATCTCAACTTCTTTGGGCATTTATATGTCTCCTATTTTAAAAAATGTTGAAAATGTTTAAATCACGTTTATAGTTCCCCAATCCTTGATTTTCGTTTGTCCTCATTCTGGTCTGTGCTCAAAATGACTTCCCACTGTGTTGATAGGGAAGGCAGAGATTGTGTCTGTCTTGTTCATTATTGCTTCCCCAGTGGTTAGCACTATATGTGGCACAAAATAGGCTCTATTTGTGTATTTGTCGGTAGGCACCATGGCCTCTTCCATGGCTTGCCTTGTGTGAGAATTAATGCTTACTCTGCCTTCAAGCACTTATACCGAGAGCAGCTTTTAAAAGGTTTGGGGCGGGGGGGGGAGGGGGCGGGAGCAGCGTGCTTACGTTGTCATAAGCTCCCACCATGAGCCCATCCCATAACAGATATTGAGACCCAAACTAGAAGACAAAAAATGATGGCGAAAATCATGGCCAAATAAAACCTGAAAAATCTCTGTTTGGGGGGAAAAGTTTCTGGGAAATTTAATGGCCACCAAATCCCCATGTTGTCCTTTTTATTTTGAACACTTTAAAGACATTTGGAAGTCATCATTTAAGCATAGCCAGAGATGTGTCTAACTTCCAGGAGAAATGAAATGGGGCCTTTGAGGGCAGGAGAGAGCCACTTAGCCTTCCCCAATAAAGTTTCCATCGGAAAGAGTAGCTATTTTCTGTATGCAAATTTTAATTTTTGGAAAGGCATGACCAGAACCAGGACAGCATGGATATAGAGCACTGGGAAGAAGGAAACTGCATTGAGTTAGAAGGTGCTGCATTGTGTCTATCCTAAATCACGTATCTCAATTTATCACAGTATCAATTGCCCTCTCTCTAAACAGCCAACCTCTGGCACAGAAGCAGCTGGACCAGGTGGCCTGGCTGTGACAGAGAACTTGGCTATTGAGTACAGAAAACCAGGGGTCTCAGGACAATGGTGTGCTTTTTCTTCTAATTTTTCAAAATGTTTGTCAATTCCCTGATTCCTTTTGCCTGTCATTAAGTATGAAAAATAAAATGAAAGAAGTCTTTGGGTGTGCAGAATTAGGAAGGGGGCCAGGATTTGGCTTTCTGTACTATTTCCTCTGATCTTCCCATGATCTCTGTATCTTCATTCTACTCCTACTCCTTGTCTGTAACCCTGCAAGCAGCTAGAACTCTCACTCTAGTTCCCCTGCAGCATGAAGAACATCTCTTAAACTTGACCTTTTCTTCTAATACTTATCTGACAGTCTTCTGTTCCATCCTGGAGAACTTCTATACTCTCTGACTTTGCAATGGGTAATAACCAGTTAATCGAGTGAGCCAATGCCTCTATAGTATTCCCCAAAGTATTGTCCCTTATCATAGCCCTTTGGAAGATGCTTGTATAGTACCAAGAATTTCAAGTACGGTGGTGGGCTAGGTTTTTGGGTAGGGGGCTCTTGCGTGGTCCTCCAAATAATAGGGGCAGCTCACTCTTTTGGAAGGCCAACTGTTTTCAAACTTTGTGGTATGAGGACCTTTTTACACTCTTAAAACTTGAGGGACCCCCAAAACGAAGACTGTATATTAGCCAATTTGACAATAAATTATATTTAAAAAAAAAAACTTGAGGGAAATTTCTGGTCTGGATAAAAGGGCATAGATCATGCTTCTCCTTGCTTCTTTCTGTTAAACACAAGTGTAAACCCTCCCTGGAAATAATGTAAGAGACAACCAAGGGAGAACTCTGAAAGACAGTAAGAAGAAAGCAAAATGGTGTGGAGCCTTGGAAATAACACAGTGGCAAGGTGTTTTATGTCTTTCTACCCAACAGAAGAAGGGTAGCCAGTTCTGGCATTTCCAGATCCCAACCTAGCCACAGAGGGCAGCCCAGGGAGGATTATTCTTCCACCAGATCTAATGAAAGTTCCTTTGACATCATGTGAGCCCAACACCACTGGGTGAGTCATCAGAAGCCACACTAACAATCGTAGACAAAGGAAGCATTTTCTTTCCTCACTAGGCCTGAGAACTCACTTTCATCTAGAGATATTGAGGTGGGAGGGTAGAACAGACAAAAGGAATGAAGTCACAGCAAATGTTCAGTTCTGGAAGGCTCTTTGTGTGTGTCTGAGACTCCCCTGCCCCCAGAGACACAGGAGCAGTCAGGGGTACCAGTAGGAGTGTCCCACCATATCAATCCCCCACTGAGAGACACCCAGCAGCCTGACCTAGAGAAACACTTCCACCCTCTCAGGCAATAGGATGAGGGACAAACAGAAGCCCTAGTGACAGCAGATAAACCAAAGAGACCAAAACAATACTGCAGAGATTCTAAAAATTAAACTAGCATTAGAACCACAGCTCACAAAAGTAGGCTGAGACATGTGTGTAAAACATAAATAAAACAAAATAAAAGAGACTGTCTGCTAAAACGACAGATTTAAATAGGAGTTCCATAATAAAATAGACAAAATTTCTATGGGTTTGGACAAATGTATAACGGCATGTATGTGCTATTATATTATCACATAGAGTATATTCACTGCCCTAAAAATCCTCTGTGCTCCACCTATTTATGCTTTCCTCACTACTCACCCCTTGAATCCAATGATCTTTATATTGTCTCCATAGTTTTGCCTTTTCCAGAATATGAAAATTGAAATCATATAGGATATATACTTTCCAGATTGGTTTTTTCATCTAGTAATAAACATTTAATGTCCCTCCATAACTCTTCATTGCTTAATAGCTCTTCTTTTTAGCACTGAATAATATTCCATTGTTTGTATATACCACAGTTTATTGATCCACTCACCTACTGAAGGGCATCTTGATTGCTTCAAAGTTTGGGCAATTATAAATAAGGTTGCTACAAAAAATTCACATGCAGATTTTTGCATGGGTATAAATTTTAAACTTTTGGGGGGTAAATACCAAGAAGCATAATTGCTGGATAATGTGGTGGGATTGTGTTTAGTTTTGTAAAAACAAACACCAAACTTGTCTTCCAAAGTGCCTGTACTATTTTGCATTCCCACCATTAATGAATGAGAGTTCCTGTTGCTCCACATCTTCACCAGCATTTGGTGTTGTCAGTGTTCTGGAATTTGGTCATTCCGATATGTGTGAGGTAGTATCTCATTGTTTTAACTTGCATCCTCCTGATGACATATGATGTGAAGCATCTTTTCATATGCTTATTTGCCATCTATATATCATCTTTGGTGAGATGTCTGTTAAGGTCTTTAATCCGGATATATTTTTTAATGTATTTATTTATTTTTGAGAGAGAGCAAGACAGGGCTCAAGCAGGGGAGGGGCAGAGAGAGAGGGAGACACAGAATCTGAAGCAGGCTCCAGGCTCTGGGCTGTCAGCACAAAGCCCCATGCGGGGCTTGAACTCACAAACCGTGAGATCATGACCTGAGCCAAAGTTGGACACTTAACTGACTGAGCCACCCAGGTACCCCTAATACAGATATTTTTTTATCCAGTTGTTTGTTTTATTATTGAGTTTTAAGAGTTCTTTGTATATTTTAGATAGCAGACCATTATCAGACATGTCTTTTGCAAATGGTTTCTTTTAGTCTGTAGCTTGTTTTCTCATTCTCTTGACAGTGTCTTTTGCAGAGCAGAATATTTTAGTTTTAATAAAGTCTAGATTATCAATTATTTCTTTCATGGATTGTGCTTTTGGTGTTGTATCTAAAAAATTCATTACTATACTTAAGGTCATCTAGATTTTCTCATATTATGTTTTAGAATTTTTATATTTTGCTTTTTTAATTTCTATGATCCATTTTGAGATTATTTTTGTGAAGGGTATAAAATCTGAGTCTCGATTCATTTTTTTGTACATAGGCAGCCAGTTATTCCAGCACCATTTGTTGAAAAGATCATCTTTGCTCCACTGTACTGCCTTTGCTCCTTTGTCAAAGATCAGCTGGGGGCACCTGGGTGGCTCAGTAGGTTAAATGTCTGACTCTTGGTTTCTGCTCAGGTCATGATCTCATGGTTCATGAGTTCGAGCCCTGCGTCCTGCTCCGTGCTGGCAGTGGAGAGCCTGCTTAGGATCTCTATCTCTCCCTCTCTCTGCCTTTCTCTCTCGTTGCCTGTCTCTCTAAAAATAAGTAAATAAATTAAAAAAAAAAGATCAGTTGACTCTTTTATATGCAGGTGGGTCTGTTTCAGGGCTCTCTATTCTGTTCCATTGATCTATTTGTCTATTTGTTTTCACCAATACTATACAGTCTTGATTACTATGGCTTTACAGGAAGTCTTGAAATTTGTTTTTCCAAATTTGGAAGTCAGTCTTTCAAATTTGTTCTTCTCCCTCAGTATTGTGTTAGCTATTCCAGGTCTTTTGCTTTTCCATACAAACTTTAGAATAACTTTGTCAATATCCACAAAATAACTTGCTGGGATTTAGAAAAAAAATTTAATGTTTATTTATTTTTGGGAGAGAGAGACAGAGACAAAGTGCGAGCAGGGGGAGGGGCCGAAAGAGAGGGAGACACAGAATCTGAAGCAGGCTCCAGGCTGTCAGCACAGAGCCCGACACAAGGCTGGAACCCACGAACCACAAGATCATGACCTGAATCGAAGTCGGGCACCTTATCAACTGAGCCACCCAGGCACACCTAACTTGCCGGTATTTTGACTGGAATAACACTGACTCTATAGATCGAGTTGAGAGGAACTGACATCTTGAAAATATTGAGTCTTCCTATTCTATTGAGACATAGAATATCTCTCCATTTATTTTGTTTTATTTCTTTCATCAGAGTTTTCTAGTTTTCCTCCTACAGCTCTTATACAGATTTTGTTACATTTATACTCAAAGTATTTCATTTCATTGGGGGGGGTTGCTAATATAAATGGTATTGTGTTTTTAATTTCAAATTCCACTTGTTCATTGTTGGTATGTAGGAAAGCAATGTACTTTTGTGCATTAACCTTGCATCGTGAAACCTTGCTTTAATCACTATTAGTTCCAGAAGGTTTTTTTGTTGATTCTTTTGGATTTTCTACATAGGCAATCATGTCATTTGTCATTTCCTTCACAACCTGTATACTTTTTGTTTCCTTTTTGTATATTATTGCATTAGCTATAACTTCCAGAATAAGGTTGAAAAGGATTAATGACAGGGAACATCCTTGTCTTGCTCCTGATCTTAGTAGGAAAGCATCTAGTTTCTCATCATTAAGGATGATATTAGCTGCAGGTTTTTTGTAGATGTTCTTTATCAAGTTGAGGAAGTTCCCCTATATTCCTGGAGTTTTTTTTTTTTTTATCACAAATGGACGTTGGACTTTGTCTACTTCTTCTGCATATGCTGATATGATCATGTGACTTTGTCTGATACTTCTGCATATGCTGATATGATCATGTGATTTTAAGAAACCTGTTGATGTGATAGATTGCATTAGTTCATTTTCAAATTTTGAGCCAGTTTTGCATACCTGAGATAAATTCCACTTGGCCATGGTATGGAATTCTTTTTATACATTGTTGGAGTTGATTTACTAGTATTTTGTTGGGATTTTTGCATCTATTTTCATGAGAAATATTGGTCTATAGTTTTTTTTTCTTGTAATGTCTTTGTCTGATTTTAATATTGAGGTGATGTTGACATCATAGGATGAGTTAGGAAATATTCTCTCTGTTCTATCTTCTGAAAGAGATTGTAGAGAATTGGTAAAATTTCTTCCTTAAATGTTTGGTAGAATTCACCAGTGAACTCATCTGGGCCTGGTGCTTTCTGTTTTGGAAGGTTGTTAATTATTGATTCAATTTCTTTAATAGATATACAGTAGATATAGGGTTACCAAAATTGTCTACTTCTTCTTGTGTGAGTTTTACCAGATTGTGTCTTTCTAGGAATTGGTCCATTTTATCCAGGTTATCAACTTTGTGGGCAGAGAGTTATTCCTAATATTTTTTATTATCCTTTTGATGTCCATGGTATCTATAGTCATGACCCTCTTTCTTTTCTGATACTAGTAATTTGTGTTCTCTTTATTTTATTCTTAATTAGACAAATTACAGTCTTACCAATTTTATCGATCTTTTCCAATAGCCAGTTTTGATTTCATTGGTTTTCTGTATTGAATTCCTGTTTCCAATTCCATTGATTTCTGCTCTAATTTTCCTTTTCTTCTCCTTACTTTGGATTTAATTTTTTCTTCTTTTTCTAGTTTCCTAAGGTGCAAGCTTACATGATTGATTTTAAATCTTTTCTTGTTTTCTAATATACGCATTCAATGCTGCAAATGTCTCTCTAAGCACTGCTTCTGTTGCAGTGCTGGCTGAAGGCGGACGCTTAACCGACTGCGCCACCCAGGCGCCCCTAATTTTTAACATTTATTTTTGAGAGAAAGAGACAGAGCATGAGCAGGAGAGGGGCAGAGAGAGTGGGAGACACACAATCAGAAGCATGCTCCAGGCTCTGATCTGTCAGCACAGAGCCCGATGCGGGGCTTGAACTCACAAACTGTGAGATCATGACCTGAGCTGAAGTTGGAAACCCAACTGACTGAGCCACCCAGGCGCTGCTACAATGCTCCTATTTCTGATTTTATCTTCATATGGCCTTTCTTTTTGTGTATTGGTGTCAAATCTCCCTCTTTTTTCTCATGGGGACAACAGTCATTGGATTTAAGGCCCACCCTAAATCCAGAATCACCTCATCCCAAGATCCTTAACTACAGTGCAAAGACCCTATTTCCAAATAAGGTCACCTGGAATTAAAACTTGTACATATCTTTTGGTGGGACACAATTCAACCCACGACAGAGGAGAATTACCTCAACTTAATAAAAAAGCATCTACAAATAACCTAGAAAAAACATATTTTGTATTATGTTATGTACAAGTTGTACATGTAAAGTACCGGAAGTTATGGTGATTGCAATAAGTCATAAAAATAAATTAAAAGCCTATACATTGGAAAGGAAGAAATAAAACTGTCTCAACTGGAGTCTAGATTATATGGAGAACTCTCAAAATTCAACAGTTGAAAATTAAACAGTACAATTAGAAAATGGGCTAGAGATGTGAATAGACCTTTCACATACCATTTGATATGCAAATGGTAAATTATCACAAGAAGTTGTTTAGCATCATTAATTTGCATTAGGGAAATGGAAATTCAAATTACAGTGATATATTACTACACACTTATATAATGGCTGAAGTAGAAAATAGTGACAACACCAAAGGCTGAGGAGGATGTGGAGAAACTGGATCACTCATATGTTATTGGGGGGGGGATGTATATTGGGATAGCCACTCTGGAAAACAGTGTGGCCGATTTTCGTTTTTGTTTTTAATAAAACTAAACACGTAACTATCATCTGACCCAGAAATTGCACTCTTCGGAATTTAGCCCAGGGAAATGGAAATTTATATTCACACAAAAATCTGTACATGAATGTTCATTGGCATTTTATTCAATAGCCCAAACTTGGAAACAACCCAAATGTTCCTAAATGGGTGAATTGTTCAACAAATTGAATGCTGCTAATCAAAGGCAATGAATTACAGATACATACAACAACTTGGGTTCACTGCTAGGTAATTATGATGAATGAAAAAAGCCCATCCCAAGAGGTTACCATACTTCCATCTATATAACATGTGCAAAACGACAAAATTTTAGAAATCGAAGACAGATTGATTAGTGGTTACCAATGCTTAGAATCAGGGATGGGGTGCAGGAGGGAAGAGAGGGTGATTATAAAAGGGCAATATCAGGGATCAGTGTACTGTTCAGTATCCTCATTGCGATGGTAGATACATAAAGCCACCCATGTGATAAAATTGTATAACACTAAATGCATACACACACACGAGTACAAGTAGAACTGGAGAAATACAATACAGTCAGTGGATTGTCTCAATGCCAGTGTCCTAATTGTGATATTATAGTACAGGTTTATAAAATTTTACCACTGTGGGGGGCTGGGTAAATTGTACATGGAATATCTGTGTGATTTCTTAGAACTGTATGTGAATGAATCTACCATTATCTCAATAAAATTTTCAATTAAAAATTATTGAGGACTTCCAAAGAGTTTTTGCTGTGTCAGTTATTGCCATCTATATTCACTGAATTAGAAATTAAAACTAAAAATTATTTGAACAAAAATCCACAAGCACACATTTCATTAGGTGCCAAAGCAATGATGTCACCTGCCATGTAGCTAGTGGAACACTCCACTGTACATTCATGAGAGAATGAGAGTGAAAAAGAAAAATAACATCTTGGCATTATTATGAATATCATTTTGATCTTGAAGCCTCTCAAAATTGCCTTAGGGGTAGGGTGACCAACTTATCCTGGTTTTCCTGGCATTTTCCTGGTTTAAGCACTGAAAGCCCTAGCAAAACCAGTATGGTTTGCCTGAGACTTACCTGATTTTAAAACTGAAAAGTTCCACATCCAAGGAATATGTTAGTCCTGGGCAAACTGGATGGGTTGTTCTCCATACTTATGGACCTTTTTGTGTCCCTGGACAACATTTTAAGAACCTCTGTGCAAGGCCATTCTTATACGGAAGAAATGCACAGTTTGGTGTTATTATCTCATAGGATTTGAGTATTGTCACATTGTAATTTGTTAGATGCTCCCCTACCCCCATGCCCATTGCTTGCTCAGTTTTGCCATACAGCCCATTGTACCTTCTCTTCCTTCCCTTGGATTCCTCAAATAAGATGTCATTGAAAGTGCTTTGTAATGAAAGAGTGTCATCAGAATGTGAGTATGTACCATTTTCTTTTTGATGATTATCTTTTCAGATCAAGGTAGTATGGTACAGGTGACCATCCCAGACAGCGTCGTGAATGTGACTGTTGGATCTGATGTCACGCTTGTCTGTACCTACACCAGCACTGTGGTCTCCCGGGACAAGCTTTCCATCCAGTGGTCATTCTTTCATAAGAAGGACTTACCACCAACTTCCGTAAGGACTTTTTTCCTCAA
This sequence comes from Herpailurus yagouaroundi, assembly GCF_014898765.1. Lineage (NCBI taxonomy): Eukaryota > Metazoa > Chordata > Mammalia > Carnivora > Felidae > Herpailurus > Herpailurus yagouaroundi. Next base: position 6,691,964 of record NW_024420499.1, on the reverse strand, counting down.
CTATTTCCCTTTGGTAGTTCTGACATAAACTGTTGGGGTCGGTATGTGAAGGAGTGGTAAGCCAGTGACAATAGTGGCAGAACCTCAGATACAAAGAGCTTGAAGACAACTGTTTAGGGAAGACCATCATCTATGTGACTTGGCCTTTGTCCTCTCTTCATATTCAGTTATAGCCTATTATCTCAAATCTGAGTAGGTGAACATTGAATATATTGTGTTTTCTAGAGTAGACAGGAATGGTCCTTCTTATGGGTGAAATGAGCAGTAGTTCTGAAAGGGTTCTCATTCCCCTCGGATAATCTCTCTATTATTTCTAGAAGACCCCAGTTCAAATACATGTCCTACTTGATCTGCAGATCTCTGGCAGATGTAGTATCTGGGATCTGCCTGTCAAGTGAGCTAAGTCATTGTGCCTGACTGAGTCCTGATGGAATGAGACTCCCAGATGGGTAGACAAGGGCCAAGGTAGTGATGAACCGTGGGTAATCAAGGGCAACAGGAAGCTAGAGGATACAGGATAGGGAAAGTAGGCTAGGGTCTGGGCTAAGAGGTTGCTAGAAGAGGGTGCATGAAAGTCAAAGGAGAGTCATTCTACCTGTAAGCTGCCTAATCTCAGGTTTTCTTCATCTGACCTTAAGGGTAATTCCTTTTTAAATTATCCCAAGGACTAAAATTGTATACTCAAAAGTGTGTGTGTGCATGCGTGTGTGTGTGTGAGAGAGAGAGAGGAGAGAAAGAGAGAGCATATGTAACAATCTGCATGAGTGTGCAACATGTCTGCCAATACATAACTCTTGAGAGAAAAGGCCTATAGCTTTCATCAGATTTTCAAAAAGGATATATGGTCCAAAACAAGGATTTCAGAGAAGAAACAAATCAGTATGGTTTGGAATAGTCGGATGTAGTTGAATTGGGCCTTGAAAAAAAGGAAGGGTTTTTATTAGTAGAAAAATGGAGGGTGAGTTGAGTGGGCTAGAGGAGTTTTAAGGGCAGAGGTAGAGAAGAAGGAGGGTGCTAGCTGGGAGGAGCCACACCTTGGCCCTTGTCACTTCAGCCATATCTGGTCTTTTGGAGGTGCTAAGTTCTCTCTTCAACAGAGGGCCTGGACTTTTGTAGCAGGAGACACAGTTCAACATGTGATCTCATTAATGCCACTCTCCAATCAACTTTCAACATTTTTGCCCAGTACTGGTTACCTCAGACAAGTGTCTGAATCACTCTGTGCCTCTCTTCAAAATGTGGTGGAGCACTAACTCTCTCCTGCAATTTCATGGGGAATCCGCTAACATAATGCATGTGAAAATGCTTGGAAAAAATATAAAGTCCTGTAAGTTTTCTCCCTTGTAAACAGCTTTATCACCTTAATTAGCAGTAGCAGCAACAACAGTAATTTTACCACTTTTTGTCACCCAAATGCCCTGACCCAAGACCTCACATATTGCAATCAACTGAGAAAACATCCCTTTCCTTTGCAGGTTGCTCTCTCAGATTGTGGATGGTGATAATCATGTGAAATTTCTTCCTTTTGAAAATTCAGTTTCCTAAATAGTCTTTTCAATACATTCTTTATCTGCAGGCTTGAAGGCTTTCCCATTTTGCCAGTAGAGGCCGAATTTAGAGAGGCCTTGCCAATGTATTTTTAGTTTTTTTTTTTGTTTGTTTGTTTGTTTGTTTTTATATATGCTTGGTACTCAAATCCAGATGTCCTCAACTGCCTGGAAGTGAGGCCGGGGCCAATTTGAGGTCAAAAATACAAATCGTTCTTTACGCCTTTTCTGACACTGGAATTTACAAGGCCGCCTCTTGGTTGAACTATGTAGTTATGGGTTGGGAGCCGCAGGCAGGAGGATCTTGTGACCAGCAGTGAGTTTTTTGTAGGCCTGGAGATACACAGAAGGTGCAGGTGATTGAACTGAACATGGCTTAAACTCAGGGCATCTCTTCGGGGCACTTTGGAAAGAAACTATTAAAATGTTATTTGTTGAGTAGATTATTTCCTTGCCATTTGCCTCCTTCTTCAAAATGGCAAGTACAGGCTAGGCAAGGAATTTAAGCTATCTAGGGTTTGGGGATGTCCAAATCAAAGGAGGTCCTCTGGGCTGAGCCACTGATTCAGTGAGAACATGTTTCTTGATCTTAAAACATTAAAAAAAAAAATTTAATGTTTATTTATTTTTGAAGAGAGAGAGAGAAAGAGAGAGAGGCTGTGGGCAGGGAAGGGGCAGAGAGAGAGGGAGACACAGAATCCAAAGCAGGCTTCAGGTTCTGAGCCATCAGCACAGAGCCTGATGAGGGGCACAGATTCGTGTACTGGAAGATCGTGACCTGAACCGAAGCCAGACGCTCAACCGACTGAGCCACCCAGGTGCCCCATTGATCTTAAAACATTTTAGATGTGGGGCGCCTGGGTGGCGCAGTCGGTTAAGCGTCCGACTTCAGCCAGGTCACGATCTTGCGGTCCGTGAGTTCGAGCCCCGCGTCGGGCTCTGGGCTGATGGCTCAGAGCCTGGAGCCTGTTTCCGATTCTGTGTCTCCCTCTCTCTCTGCCCCTTGCCCATTCATGCTCTGTCTCTCTCTGTCCCAAAAATAAATAAAAAAAAAAAAAAAAACATTTTAGATGCTTCTCCAAGTGCATGAGACCTGTGCTATGCCTGTGCCTCAGCTGCATAGAAGACAGGGTAGAGTAGGTCTAACACTTGGCTTAGATACAGTGAAAAACACCTCTATAAAGTCAAGCTTTCACTTCTTTCTCTTTTTCCATCTTGCTTCAGCTTATTCCAGTGAGATCCACATTTCAACCATCCTTGGGGGTCGACTTCCAGAGAACTGGAGTCCCTCCCCTCTTTTCGCATCCTGGCAAGCATGTGCTTCTCTCTGCTTTTCCACATGAGTAATTTTGGAGCACCAGTGGAAACCTCCTGATGGATATTGGTTCTACTCCTTGCTTTGCTACTTACTTGCTGGCTGGGTGACCTTAGGCAATTCAGTTGACTCTTCAGAGGGTCAGTTTTCCCATCTGTGTAATGGCGCTACTTACCTACCTCATAGGTTTACTGTGAAGATTAAATGAGACGATGCTTGTAAAGCACTGAGAAGCCTTCCATGTAGTAGCCATTCAATGAATGTGTAGTAATTGAATGTGTAATTCAATGAATTCAATTCAAAGTGTATCATTACTTACAAAATGGTGATTTTGCAAAATCCCCATCCCATCAATACCCTCTGAATCATAGGCACTAGGGAATCCAGCCCTACAAGAAACATTTAGTATAGCTTAACAGCTGGGGCAGAGCTCTTGGGGGAATCCTGGCCCAGGATTAGTTTCCTGTTCCACTGACTGCCAGGTCCGTGTGTCTAAAGACAAGGGTCAGGCTTCTCTGCCTGCTCCTATTGCTGAACAGAAAGTCTGCTCAACAATGAAGTTGTAGACCTCTTCAGTTGAGATGGTATTTTTCAAAATGGCATTTGGCCTCTATTTCAAATTCATTTCTTCTGTGAGTACGTCCATGCATCCAGAATTCAGTAAAGCATGTAGTATGTTAATCTAGGAAGGGCTGGTGAACATTTGGGGGATGATAAAAAGAGACAGCTGTGCCATTAGACAATTCTATGATTTATGGGCGTAAGATGTTGCCAGACTGATCACTGAGTGATTCAATTCAACTCCTGGGTTGATGTGGCAGTTTACCATGTAGCATTCAGCTCTCAGATCCACCCATTTCTGCTCAAACACAGCACAGCCCGTGCCTCAATACTGAGGGTATGGAGGAAAAGGCAGTCAGTCAGTGTCTAAATATGGCGCATGCAAGAGACGCTCGGGGAAGATGTAGCTGGACCTCTCAGGTAAGAACACCTATTGGTGTACTACTGGACCCCTTCATTGTTTGGAATACCTAGGGCAATGACACCAGCCTTTAGGAGTGGGATGGTATGGTTCAAATTTGATAACGGTCCAAATCAGCACAAGCTCTTGGCAAAACTGGGATAGTCTTGAGTTTGCCTTCTCGTGCCCATGTCTGGAATTCTTTTTAGCCTCCTCCAAAAGGCTCAGGGATATACTGCTGCCTTGATCACGGAAGTGGCCAACTCTTGCCATAGGCTCATATTCTTCTCCTACCCCAACATCATTGTGTTAAAGGATCAGTTGACTCCAAGCTATAGTGTTTCTCAGCACCCAGGGGAGGGTGTTATCTCTTACTGACTATCCCCTCCAAGGGGTTCCTTTGGTGAATGGGGACTGCAAAGGTATCCCATAAGTCTTCCGACCAGGAGGGCCAGGATATTTATTAGCAAGTCCCTCCTTTTAGAGAAGCCTTCCTCTTGGAAGACATGGACAGTTTTAGATGATCAATCCTTCATCAAGGACACTTAGTTGAAGACTCTAGGCCCTGGAACAGGCAAGTTAGCATGGAAATCTGGGGCGGTTTTGTGCCCCTCTGATCACACCAATTTCCTCCTCTTCCACCCAGACACTAACTGGTAAAACTAAAGAGATCTCACCTGCCCATGAACAGAACAGGCATTGATCTTACTTAGCATAGGTCTCACAGACAGTACTAACTCTTCTATAACATCCATACTGGATGGAACCCTTTGCCATTTTCATCTCCCCAACATACATTTAATGTGGACAACTTCCTTCCAGAACCTAATGTCATCATATTCTGTGGATGTTCAGATTCTCCCCACCTGGCCTCTCCTTAACAAATACCATTATATCAAATGCTTTTTAAATGTTGGCAGGGTGGGGGTGTATCATTTCCTCACATGCACTTGAAAACGAAGGGTGTGTTGGTTTAATTGTTATAAATGAGATCTATAACGGGCAGTTAGTAGGTGGTGGCTAGAGATATTGAATATCTTGCTGTATGTAGGATAAACCTACGTGAGAAAGAATTGTCTGCCCAAAATACCAGTGTCACTCCCATTGAGAAACACTCCAAGTTCTTCCCTTCCCACCACCCCTCCCATCAAAGTTTATCTATTCTATATCTCATTGCCTCAGTTGTATACTCTTGCTAAATCTGATCAATTAACCTAATGCTAAGGTGTTAGGGACTGGTGATATTTTATTATTTTATTATTTTTTATTTAAAAAATTGTTAGTATTTATTTATTTTTGAGAGACAGAGACAGAGCATGAGTGTCAGAGGGGGAGAGAGAGAGGGAGACACAAAACTCGTAGCAGGCTCCAGGCTCTGCACTGTCAGCACAAAGCCCGACTCGGAGCTCAAACCCATGTACTGGGAGATCATGACCTGAGCTGAAGTTAGACGCTTAACCACTGAGCCAAGCACCCCTACTGATATTTAATTTTGTTCTCTTCCAAAGAAAATCGTGTAAGCATAGACTTTCTGCGCCTTCACCCAAAGGAAGCCATTCAAATGGTGGGATCTAGGGCAACTGTCAGGCTGGGCAAGTAGTAGTTTGAATACAGGGATATCTTTCTATTGGTGTTCTTTCCCTCCCCTGTGCAACCTGTCCACAAGGACAGTCCAGAAAAAGTGCTGGGCTTGAGGCCATTGCCACTCCACACTCTTCCCTTCCCAAGGCTAGCCCCTTTATGAGTCGTGCGGGAAAGCAAAAAGCTGAAGGGAAAGAAAGGGTGGCTTGCTGTGGACTTCCACACCCTCCACATTTCCAAAAGGAACCCACAAAAGCAGCTCTGGAGGCTAAGTGCATTTATAAATTCCAACTCAGCCTCAAACAGAAAGCAGACTGAATTCTTTCAACCCTTCTTGTTTATACTCCTGCCTCTAGTTAGAGAACAATATCACAAAGCTGAGGGAAAAAAAAATCTTTTTGGACAAATCTGGCTCCCAGCTGCATGGTGTCATGTGAATAGGAACTTGGCACAGTAGGAGGGGAAAGGCTGTTATTGCAGCTGGCAGATGTCTAAGGCATCAGGTGGTGAGACTGCTCGGCATGGGAAGCATCGTGCCAATGAATAGCAGCAATTGGCAGGAAAAGGGTTGGGCTGGAGTAAGGGATGGAATGGCCCCAAAAGGGAAAGATTACCTAAGAATCATCTTCCTCGCCTAAGGCAGGACTATGAGTGCCATTTTCACGTATTCAGGGAGAGTCAGGAGGTCCGGATTCCAGATCTGCTTATAAATTGAGTGATCTTGGAAAAATCACTTTCTCTTTTGGAGCCTCCAGTGTCCTTTTCTGTTATAGAAGATGAATCAGAGGTTGCAAATTGGAGGCCTCTGGGCCCAATTTGGCCAGTGGATGCATGTTCTTGACCGGCCCGGGATTGTGTGTGTTTCCATAGTTTGAAAGCCTTGTGTGCATTGGCTCCCCAGTTCACCACATTCCCCACTCTCCTCTATGATATTACCAGTAGCCACCATCCCCTCTCAGCTGTTTCCCATAACCCCATAACCCCAATATCCATCTGGCTCCTGAAGGGTCATCAACTTTAGAAACCATAAACGAAGTGATCTCTAAAGGGGTCTTATAACTAATGTGTCTCCATATCAGCCTCGAACATCACAAGGAGCAGAGAGGACCTTGGGAGAAAAGTAGGGCATCCATGAAGCACAAGTAGGCCAAAAACTAACAAGTACCACTTAAGGGAACACTTGGATAGGTGTGATTTTCTTTAAGCAGATTTTCTCTCCCCTACCTCCCAAAGGATATGGCCTGTTGAACATCCATGGCTTTTCCTGGACCTCAGTTGCTTTGATCTCTAAACTGACAATATACTTTCTTTGAAAAGGTACAAGCCTCACAGGATCATGGGCTGGGTCTTGGCCATTGTTCAGCTTTGATTTTTAAAAGAGTTATTCTTTTGTGGCAAATGGAACCTCGTTTCAGTACTTCCTGTGTGATTAGATAAGCAGTTTCAGGAAAACATTCCTTTTTTTTTTTTTTCTTTACAAGGACAGTGTGACAGCATGGACTTCCCCTAACAGAAAAGTCCCTCCATCTCTGTGTCTGGCCCACTGGCTAGCCCTGGGGACTTTCCTTCTCAGGCCAAGGCTTTTCCCTTTTAGGTGCCCATTGTTATCCCTCCTCACCTCCGTTCCTATCCCTGACACCTTTTAGTATTATTTGTGAAAGGGCAAGATATATATATGAGGTTACAGTGTGAGGAGCTTGGGTAGAAGCGTTGGTGAAGGTCCTTTTTTTTAAAAAAAAATGTTTAACGTTTTATTTTATTATTGAGAGACAGAGGCAGACAGAGCATGAGCATGGGAGGGGCAGAGAGAGGAGGAGACACAGAATCTGAAGCAGGCTCCAGTCTCTGAGCCATCAGCACAAAGCCCAACGCGGGGCCTGAACTCACAAACTGCATGATCATGACCTGAGCAGAAGTTGGACATCTAACCGACTGAGCCACCAGGCACTCCAGTGAAGGTCCTTTTACAGGGAAGTTACAAGTCCAGGGCCTCATGACTTACCTGCTCATTGCACCTTGCTTCATAACCAACACTGTGACTTTTACAGTGGCTTCTTTGAATGTTCTAGTCCTGGCCTAAAACATGCTTTCTTGGGTCTCTGCTCTCTGCAGAAACCAGATATTTTCTCCCTACCCTCTGGCACTGGCTGAGGGCTTTAGGCAGGACTGATGTATCTTGTTGTGATGTCGCCAGGCCACAGCATAAGACAGGCTGACTCACCCCTCCCCCAGTCTTCCCAGGAGCAGGGGTAGCAGCCAGATGTCTAAGGTGTAGAAGGGCTTCCTTGAGGGACCGCAGGATGTGTTCCAGGTAAAAGTCCACAGGACCTCAAATTGTTGACTAGAAAGTAAATAAGCCCAATGCTGGCTAGTGAAATGGAAAGCCGGATAGCTTGGGTGTTAACCCAGATTAAGGTAATAGACCTTTGATGAGCTGAACCTCCTCCTGGACCACTGGGATACCTTGTGTTAATGTTGACTTTCCAGTTTGTAAGTCCAACAAGACTCCTTTGGGACAAAAGTTAGTGATTTCAGTAGGTGTGAGTGGACAAATTGAATTATAAATGGCTCATTTGTAGCAGGAAAAAAAGCTAGTTGATATTAGAGAACTCAGGGAGAGAAACGGGTTTTTTTCTCCTTCAATATGCTCTTTGAATTTTCCCTCAGAATCTACCTTTCTGCTTTAGTTTAAAAATATATTGGCTTTCTATTTGAAGGGGAATATATCTGAATTTATCTTGATAATATTTTTTGGTTTGCTGATTGCCTTCCCTCCCTCATCCTATTAAGGTAAATAGCACTGGACAAGGAATTAGAAGAACTGGGTGCTAGATCTTTCCCCGCTGGAAACTTTGTGTGTGTCTTTTTTTTTTCCCCCTCTCTGGGCTTCAGTTTCTTCTAAAATGTTAGAAGAGTGAATTCAATGAATAAGGCTCTTTAAGTACATTTTATGAAAACATTAATTAGTTCTGGACTAGCGCAATACCAGTTTATTAAATAATAAACAATCACTTGAACACACATTTATATAAAACTAACAAAGTGTGTGCATAGACTGTGTACAATGAAGAAATCTTAGGGATCACCTAGTCCCATGATACCCAAGCTTCAACCCCTTATGTCTTTATGATTTTTGTCATAATTGTGCGCCCCCAGCAGTATTATTTAATGTCATTTTCTATATTGACTTGGTTTCTTCAAATTTTAAAAATATCTTAGTGTCACCCTAAGCAATAATATCCATGAAGTCACAGACTTGATGTGCTAGATATGTGTCTTTGTAATAAGTTTTCATTTATGTGCCACCTAAAATCAACTTATGTGCCTAGACTTGGGGAATACATCTCATAATTTGGACGATCTTGCTTGGGCTCCTCCTTCAGATGTGGAAACTCAAGGTTGGAAAGATGATTAAATAACAGAGTTTCTTATCACAAAGTTTCTTATCACAGGTTGCCATGGAGGCATAACCAGAGGCCACCTTCCCTGACTATGTCACAGTCAGAGGCAGAGCTGTGGCTAAAGCCCAGACCATCTGATTCCTAGATCAGGCCTCTTTCCACCTCACCATGCCGCTCCCACGGTTGCCATTATGATCTAACTATTCATATCTCTACTAGAGATGAGACTAGAATCCAGGTCTTCCTTGACTGTGGTAAATTATAATAATAATAAATGAATCCTGTGACTTCGGGTGAGCCATTTAATCTTTCTGGATTTGAGTGCCCTTATTTGTCTAAATGAAAGAATAACTCCAGTTCTGCCTCCTTCCACGTGAGGAGAATGGTACTCGCTGCCATTGGCGAAGCACTTCCTAGGCCACTATGAGGGGATGGGATAAACAGGATAAACCCAAGTTCGCTTCTCCAAAGGAGTATGTGTGTATGAATACTCTAACTTTAGGAAAACCAGATATTCTTGCAGTCCCACTGAGTAAAGTAAACTCAAATCACACACTGTCTATAGTCTGGGGCGCGGGGGCGGGGGGGAATGATGGTTTTGGTTTCCCATCAGGGCAATTGTGTTTTAGGCAGTGAGTTTCCTCCAGGTAGGGTCATCAGGTGAGCATCTTGATCTAGCCAAAGCGTAGGAGTTGAATCCTGTCAACTCCAGCTGTTTATCATCTGTCAGATGGGCATGCATCACTGCTCTGATGACATCACAGAACTGCTTTGTGCACAAGTGAGGAGGTGGCTGCGCACACCTGTGAGAAAGCTAAAGCACCCTACTGGCTTGGGCAACTTTTGCCGTGGGATCTGTTCCCTGCGGAAGAGGATGGGTGGGGATGTTGCCTCTTACCAACAAAGGTGACATTGGATAAAGGGTGCTTCTGGGTAGCTTACCTTAGCCTTGGCCACTCTCCAATTCTCATTTCTGTCATTTTTATGTCCTAGATTTACTATTCTGAAGGTGGACAAGCTACAGCCATCGGGCAATTTAAAGGTCGGATTGTAGGGTCCAACGACCCAGATAACGCATCTATCACTATTTCACATATGCAACCAACAGATAGTGGTGTCTACGTCTGTGATGTTAACAACCCCCCTGACTTTGTTGGAAAAAATCAAGGCATCCTCAAAGTCAATGTGTTAGGTACGGGCAATTTTTTTTGTTTGTTTTTTTCTCTTCTTGGAACAACTAAGACCTTAAATGAGCAGTGAGTTATGGTGCTAATTAAGTCCCAGGGGGTAAATATCCTCCCGGCTCCTTTTATTAGCAGGGAAAGAGAAGCACACCACCATCCCAACCTTCATAGTAACACTGAGAAATCACTCACAAAACACGTTGAAACCGTGTTGCCAAAATGGCAGAAAGCAGAAGATAACCCAACCTCCGGGATCTGTATCTCTGATGGGTAGAATGGGAACAGAGGGACAATGCACAGTTGCCACTAAATGATCACTAGCAACTCCTTCAGAGGGAACCTCCAAATGGAGCCAGTCCTACCTGGGGGAGAGAACTGTCAATTTATTATCTCTCCTAAGCCGGGCACAATTCCCACCATTAAACCATTCTTTTGAATCAAGGCGGGAGAGTCCCTTTTAAAATGTGGGGGCGGGGGAGAGGGGAAAATGGGTGATGGGCATTGAGGAGGGCACTTCCTGGGATGAGTACTGGGTGTTGTATGTAAGTGATGAATCATGGGATTCCACTCCCGAAACCAAGAGCACACTGTATACACTGTACGTTAGCCAACTTGACACTAAATTATATTTAAAAAAAAAAAAGTTAGCACTATTTGGAGAAAGGACCACATGTTAAGCCATAGTGAGAATTTATTTATATACAGATATTCGTTATGTGGCACTCAGCAAGTCATATCTGCTTTTCAAATGCATTTGGAGTGGTTCATTTATACAGTATTTATTGAGTGCCTATTTTGTGCCAGGACCCATGAGGTTTACAGTGATGGAGGCATAGTTTCTGCTCTTGGAGAGTTCACAATTTTTGGTGGTTTCTAGCACTCCTTCCAGTCTCTAAAAGGACAATGAGAGTTTTGCTCCTGTTGCGGGCCTGTGGAAGTACTGAAGGGAGAAACGAAAGGGCTGTCAAACCTCACCAATCAACCATTTGAGCTAAGGGATCTCCCATTTCTAAGTAATCCCAAATGGAGCTGATCCAGTCATTGTTCCTCTTGAGCTGTGTACATCCATCACAGGAAAGAAGGAACTAGATCCAACCAGTGACTTGATAATTGACTAGCTTGGAAAAGCAGTAGTTGGTAACAAGGTGCACATCCAGGAGAACCATCCAGAATCATCTGAGCTTGCCTCCCAGGTGATGCCCAAAATGAATTGTGAGGTTTGCCCACATCTACCCAACTGGAAAAGAGGGAAAGGTCATCAGGAGCTGATTTTTAAGAGTGGGGTAGCTCAATCATGCTTTTATTTTGCTGAGCCCCTTGTTAGGCATTGGGGTACAGGGGGAAGACAAGAGAATTACAAGCCCTTTCCTGGGAGAGTTGGTGCTCCAGTTTGGAAGACTAGTCATGTACATGGGAACTAAACAGTGTGGTATATATGCTGGGGGTCAGAAGGCTTAGGTTCTGGCTCATACTCCACTACTCAGTAGCCTCAGGCAAGTCAGTCCACTTTTCTCTGGCCATTTGGAGATGGGGTTGTAATCTCTGCCCTGTCTTTACAGGTTTGAGGATCAAATGATATACTGGAGATTCAACTTTCAAAGCATTTGGGGGAATTAGCCCTCTAAAGTTTTTCTACTGCTCCCTGGCTCTGGCTTGTCCTTCTGACCAGAAACAACCTAAAGAAGCCAAGCCTCTGTCTGAGGAGTTGGGCATGGTGGGGGCCGTGGGGAGTAAGGAGGCCAACTGTGGGGAGAGGTGTTGATATTTCCTTAGAGATCACTCTTCCTAGCAATGAATTTCCCAGAGACATTCCATTACCCAGTGATGGACGTAGATCCCATGCTTTTGCTCATTCGTGCATAAATTCATTCAACAAATCCTGAACACGTGTTCAGTTACTGTGTTACACAATGGTGATGGAAAGATAGAAAAGACAGGGTTTCAGCCCTCCAAAAGTTTAGAAAATAGGGGCTGGGGTGGCAGGACACGCTTTAGGTAAAGGAAACAGCAGTGAGCAAAGGCGCAGGTGGTTTGGACGACCATTCATTTGAGAGATATCCATTAGGTATGACAGCCTTGGAAAATGAAGCTTTGAAAAATACCCAGATAGAAGTTTGAATAATTATTTTGTATACATTTGGAATAAGCACCCTATTCCTTCTGTGATTTGGCACATAAAAAGAAAACGATGAATTTAGAGAAGGCTTGAGAACACAATGAAGCATTTTCATTTACTTTGTGAGGTAAGCCTCTTCCTCCCAACCCAGTTCTGTTGAAAGCAATAATGCTAAATGGTAGATCAATGGCTATGCCAGTGAAACATCCAAGTTCTACTGGGGATGTTAACTGGTTGAAATGGCAATCCCATCCTGATTCAGTAGCTTTAGAAAATATATAGGTTTGGGATGTGGTTCAAAGTGATTCGCTAAGTGTTTTGCTAATAAAAAAATAAAATGAGAGAAATGTGTCCAGCGGGGGGAAAAAAGCCTATCTGGGTTTGGTTCTGGGCTCTAGAAACACTCCCCATTTAATTTTATGCTCATAATGCTCTATTCTGCTGTAAAGGCGATCCGATCAAATCATCATGGTGATAATCAGTTTCTAAATCTAGTGACGGTTGCCATGGGGTAAGGAAAAGAGAATAAAGAGCTAAATAGAAAAATACTTACTTTAATTTAAAAAACACCTGTTTAAACAATGGGGCTAGTGAAAGGTGTCAAAGAGCTACAGCTGCATCCGTCTTCTCACTCATGTGTAGAGTGGGTTAGAGTCCGAAACTGGAAGCTTAACTTCAGTAGCAGGCCACAAAATGTAGGAGACCATGCCCAACAGCAAGTCCATGTGCAAGGCATTTATAGGAATTATTTTACTTGCATAAATTCAATATATTTGGATTAGTCAGAGATAAAGTCAATATATTAGGATATATAGTATCCAATATGTTTGGATGGTTTGGATTACAGATGAGTCAGCTGAGGGGTGGTTATGTTAGGTTACTTGCCTAAACACCATCTAGAGTAAAACTGCAGAGCGAGCAGTCTATGCAGATCCAGAACTGTGCTCTTAACTGCTGCCTCCAAACTGAGAGCTGGAGAGCTGGGGGAGTCCAGAGCATTCAAGGTATAACTGGCCTGAGCTAGAGAAGCTGTGTCTTTGGAGGGTTTCAGGCCTAGGTGAAGAGAAGGAAGGTGAGTTGGTAAGTACTGGAATTTAGATTATTATCTACATGTAACACGAGGCTTCGAATAAGCTGTGAGCAGCAAGATGAATGAGGAAATTCAGATTCTCACTTTCCCATGGGACTTCTCCACGGAGATGTTTTCATAAACAGCTAGAACTCAGTATGTCCCAAACTGACCTTATCGTCACCCCTTCCTCCTCTGCCCTCCTTCCCTGAAAACCTGCTCCTTCTGTATTCTTTATCTCAGGATGACAAACTCATGTACCCAGCTGTCCAAATCAGAAACCTAGGAATCATCATTGCCTACACTTTCTTCTTCATGCCCCCTATTCGTCTGGTCACCATGTCCTGTCGATTCTACTTCCTTGATACCTTGTGACGATTTTCCCTCCTCGCACCCCCAGAGAGCAAGCAAACCAACTAAAGCATTAAAAATGACCATTGTCCTTCCCCTATTTAAATTCCTTCCATGATGCTCCTGCTCTCTGTATAAAACACATGAGGGGTACCTGGGTGGCTCAGTCGGTTAAGTGTCTGACTTTGGCTCAGATCATGATCTCATGGTTCGTGGGTTGGAGCCCTGTGTCGGGCTCTACGCTGACAGTGTGGACCCTACTTGGGATTCTCTCCCTGCCCCTCCCCCACTTGTGCTTTCTCTCTCTCAAAATAAATAAATAAACTTAAGACAAATACACGAAATACAAAGCTCTCCAAGCTATGGCCTCTGCTGCTCTCTGGCCTCATCTCTCACTACTCCCCCCACCCCACTTCGGAAGTGTTTCAGGGTTACTCTTGAATTTTTGGTGCCTTGTCCAGTGCCAGGCACATAGAAGGCAAACAAGTAAATGCACGTGGAGTGAAAGATAAATAAAGATCTCAGCATCACGTAACACATCCTCTCAAAATGGGCTTCCCCTACCGATGAGGGACACAGGCAAATTCAAACCCTCCAATAGTTTTGTGTCACCCATCCCCAGAGAAATTAATGTCAAAAAAGACTTATAAAGGAAAGGAAAAATATAGCATTAGTAAAACAAATTTTGTAAAAAGAATAATTAACAACTTATTGCAACGTATTTAAGGGTCCTATTTTCCTTTAAAACTGTGCTTCAAAAGTGTAAACTCTGTCCTTAGTCGTTTAGTGTTTGCTTACATTTGGCAGATTTAATAAAGGCATATTTTAAGACAATGCGAGATTCATGGTTATGAATCTGGGGAGGAGGCCGACAGAAGAGATGCTGTTAGAATCTTAATGGCCTGGTGACTGGAAGGCCCTTGAACCTGAAGTGCTCTACCCCCACCTGGTGGTACAATCAGAAAACTGTCAAACTAACGTTTCAAAGCTTTAAAAATGGAGCGCGCACATTCTACAAAATGACAGTGAGGAGGTGACTGCAGTTGTTACAGAGTGCAAATTCCCCCCTCAGGATGTTTACTCTTTGTCGTTGCCTTACAGTCAAACCTTCTAAGCCCCTTTGCAGCATCCAAGGACTACCAGAAACTGGCCATCCTATATCTCTTTCTTGCCTCTCGGTCCTTGGGACACCTTCCCCTGTGTACTACTGGTATAAAGTTGAAGGAGGAGACATCGTCCCAGTGAAAGAAAACTTCAGTAAGTACAGCCCTCTGTGGACCCTGGGTGGCTTAGTCAGTTAAGCTTCTGACTCTTGGTTTCAGCTCAGGTCATGATCTCGCAGTTTCATGAGTTTGAGTCCCGGGTCGGGCTCTGTGCTGACAGCACGGAGCCTGCTTGGAATTCTCTGTCTCCCTCCCTCTCTGCCCTCCCTTACTCCTGCTGTCTCTTTCTCTCTCTCAGGATAAATAAATAAACTTTTAAAAAAAGTACCGTCCTCCACAGCCCCTGGCAAGGTGTGGTGTGTGTGGTTGGCTGATAGTATGTGTGTGGGGCTGGTTGCTCATCTTTAGAGCTCAGTCTTCAATTTTTCTGGAAAGGGGATGCCAAAAGGTCTCCTAACAAGATGGCTATGGTCTGGTCTTATCCCCAGCCTGTAGAAGTCAAGCCTGTTTTTGGCTCGGAGGCGGTGGGTATGGAGAGAATAGGGATGGTTCCAGATGGGCTACCTTTGGAATAGTCCCACGGGGTCTAGTTGGATCCAGAACATCTCCAGGAAGGGAGGCCAATGTAGGGATGTGGGTGGGAATTGAGCAATTCTGCTACATTGGTATGATCTGTAGCCACATAAGAGATTTCAAAAGTCTGTTTCCTGTTTCTGACAGACCCAGCCACCGGGATTTTGGTTATTGGAAATCTGACCAATTTTGAACAAGGTTATTACCTGTGCACTGCTATCAACAACCTTGGCAACAGTTCCTGCGAAATTGATCTAACTTCTTCACGTGAGTTGATCATCCAACTTCAATAGTTTCTCCTTAGGTCAAGTATCCTGGGCCTGCCAACCCAGTAAATGAATTAGGATCCCTGGTTAGTCCTTCCTGCCTTTCTGGAGATTTTGGTGGTTTATTTATAGGTTGATATGATGAATTACTATCCTAAAATCTAATAACTTAATATGTGCTGTAATCTGCCCTAAGTCATTTACAAAAATTTTGTTTAGCCCTCATAACATTTCTAGAAAGTAGATATTACTATTTAGTAAATAAAACAGCAGCCCCATTGATATTACCAGAACGAATTTTCTTTGTGATGCTGTTGGTGAATCCTGGTGAAACTAGCAATCTGTGTCACATATGGAGCTCACAAACTTTCCAGTTCATCAGTAATTTGTTAAGATCTGTCTCTAATAATAATAATAGCAATAATAGCACTTGTACCTACAGCTAATATTTGTGGAGCACAAATGGTGTGCCAGATACATGGCCAGGTGTGGTGAGCGTTATCTCACTCAATCCTCCAACCACCCTGCTGAGGAGGCACAATGTACTGTTAGCCTAATTTTACTGAAAAGGAGACTGAAACTCAAGGAGGTAAGTGACTTGCCCAAGGTCATCCAGTTAGTGACTGGCACAGCCAGGATGCCTTTAAACCACAACCTCTCAGGGGTGCCTGGGTGGCTCAGTCTGTTCAGCTTCCAACTCCTGATTTTGGCTCAGGTTATGACCTCACAGTCATGAGATCCAGCCCTCCACTGGGCTCTGTCCTGGTCGTGGAACCTGCTTGGGATTCTCAATCTCTCTCTCTCTCTCTCTCTTTCTCTCTGCCCCTCCCCCACTTATAGGTGCACGTCCACATGCTCTCTTTCTATCAAAACAAAACAAAACACCCAAAACAAACACAACCTTCCAGTTCAAAAGTGCTCAGTTACTAAGCACAGAGTTGAGGGCCCGGAGTTGTAAAATTGGGCCAATCGGGGGGCAAGCTGTCACAAGGGCTATCTTGCCACACCTTTGAATGGTCACTTAATAACACTTAGGATCATGTCACCTATTCATTATTTCTAACTCACTTGGATCTGTGACTTAAGCATATACCGTATCCAGGTGGCCAGTTCCCTTGGACCATTGCTCTCCTGTGAAGCTAAGGTTTCTTCCTTCCACTTGTCCTGAATCGAACACTTTCTCTCTGCCCCTCCCCCCACTCTCTCTCAAAATAAATAAAGAGACTTGAAAACAAAGAGGCGAGAGTTTTACAAGGGCGCCTGGGGGGCCGAGTCCCTTAAGCATCCGACTCTTAATTTCAGTTCAGGTCATGATCTCACGGTTCTTGAGTTTGAGCCCTGTGTTGGGCTCTGCGCTGACAGTGCAGAGCCTACTTGGGATTCTCTCTCTCTCTCTCTCTCTTTCTCTATTCCTTCCTTGCTTGTGCTCTCTCTCTCTCTCTAAAAATAAATAAATAAACTTAAGAAAAAACAAAAACATTTTGCAATTCCAGGTTGCTTCTTCATTCAGCTAATTTCTATTCAAAGGTGAAGGGACATCTTTTTGGTCTTTGTCTGTGTTCTCATTCTACCACAGTCCCTTGATCATTTCTTCTGTGTGTCTCTATATCTTTCCCAATCCTGTTTTGCTTTTCCAAGGGTACAGTTATACTGCACATGTAGAGACTCAGCAGTTGTACTTGAACCTTGCTTCCACTCAAATACTTTTTTAAATGATTTTGGCATTTGACTGCCTGCTCACTTCTCCTTCCCTTCCCTTCCCTTCCCTTCCCTTCCCTTCCCTTCTCTTCCCTCCCTGCTTCCCTATCTTCCTCCCTCAAAAATTAATTGGATATCTACTATTTGCCAGGAACTATCATAGGTGATAGAGATACAGAGGTTAGTAAGATACATGTCTTACACTCAAGAACTCACAGTTTAACTAGAAGGACACAGTAAAATGTCTTAAATGCTATAATAGTGGTCTGTACAGGGTCTCTAGGACACCAAAGAAGAAACAATTATGCTTATAGAACCCAGGCAACTCTACCAAAAAAAGTGCTACTTGAGCTGGATCTTGAAAGAACTTGCAAAACCTGTTTCTTTATCTAGAAAATAGGGATGAAGGTGAAAGGCAGGAGAGGGATGACAGTACAGCAGCAGGCTTAGGAGAGCGAACAGTCCATGCTGGGGGAGGAGGATGGAGGGCTCCAGAAGGGACGTCTCCAAGGGGGAAAAACATAAGAAACCAATAAAGGGCACCTGGGTAGCTCAGTTACTTAAGCTTCTGACTTTGACTCAGGTCATGATCTCATGCTTTGTGAGTTCAAGCCCCGCTTCAGGTAAACATGAGCCCTGCTTCTGGTGAGCCCCGCTTCTCTCTCTTTCTGCACCCCCCCACAACAAAAAAGAAACCGATAGATTATCTGACCTATTTAAATCTAAGAAAAGGACTTTTAATAGTTTTGGTGGAAATTTGGGGGGTTAGTAGTAATACATTAAAAAAAATCCCCAAATGAAGTAATAATGAACTTCAATGAAAAATTGTAAATGTACCAGAATCATAATATATATACTATGTTCCACAGCTGTGAACATTTGCATACTGCAAACTTTGATATAACAACAACTTGTGCTATAGATATTATCAGGAGAATGTGGGTGGGGGGTGGGTATAAGAATACAATCTTCAACTTCCAGGGTAGGAAGTCATCAAAAAAGGACAAAAATTGGAGAATTAGAACAAGCATAATAGAAACATGGGGGCAAATATCAAGATGATTTAAAAAAAAGAGAGAGAGATGAGTGGTTGCCTCTAGTGAATGGGACACAGAGATGGGGAGAGGAGAAGGAAGGGACTGCTGTTTCTTTGCTAGAAGTCTAGTCAAATCATTCATTTCACTTTGCAATTTACACGCATGGATTCCTTTAACCATAAAAAGTCGAAATAATGATCAACGAACTCAACTAGCCTCTTATCTCAAAGTATAAGATGTCCAGTCTTGTTTGAAGGGAGGCAGATGGGGACGGGCCCCCTGGAGCTCAGACAGGGTCCCCCAGGGACAGAACTTTAGTGCTGGAAGGTCTGGTGCTCAGCTGGGTCATCTCACATTTGTTGGGTTGTTCCATAGACTGATCTAATAAACCAGATGCCTGTTCATGGAAAGGGGCACATCTTTTTCCAGTGGTCGGAATGCACGAGGCTCCTTGGTGAGCATGGAATCTGTGGGAGAGGTTTTTAGGGAACTACTTCACCTATGCTCTGAATAAGCCTGGTGAAACGTCCCTGCCTGTAACAGAGGTCATTTCTCTGGCTACCAGATTGTAGCTCCACAGGTTTTCATTGGTCAAGAAGATGCCCATTGATGGGGTGCCTGGGTGGTTCAGTTGGTTGAGTGTCTGACTCTTGGTTTTGGCTCAGGTCATGATCCCAGGGTCGGGGGATCAAGTCCCACATTGGTCTCCATGCTGAGTGTGGAACCTGCTTGGGATTCTCTCTCTCTGTCTCTCTCTGCCCCTCCCCTGTGTGTGTGTGCATGCGCATGCGCATGTGCCCATGCACGCTCTCTCTCTAAATAAACATTTTAAAAAAGCAAAAACAAAATAAAGAGAAATTATCAATATAAGCATAAAAAAAAAGCAAAAACAAGAGAAGATGCCCATTGAAAACCCACTTCTCTAAGCCCCATTTTGAAAGTGACCCCCCTCCCCCCCGTAGGCATATGTCTTCTTATGTGTATCAATGTGAATGGGTAAGCAACATAGTCAAGCCAGTCATCTTTCTTCTCCCCCTATGAGTCTGGCCGAGTTCTCGGGGTTTCCGAGCTCTACAAGTCATTTTCCCACTGTATGAATGCTGTAGATATTCTGCACTGGTCACAAATGCACATGTAAAAGGCAGACTACATTCCACTTTACCAACCAGCAGCTTATATCTTCCAGATCCAGAAGTTGGAATCATTTTGGGGGCATTGGTGGGCACCGTAGTAGGTGCCACCATTATCATCTCTGTTGTGTGCTTCGCAAAGAGCAAGGCAAAGGCGAAGGCAAAGGGGAAAGGAAGGAGGAGAAATTCGAAAACCACCACAGAACTTGAGTAAGATCTTATTTTGTTGCCTTTACTTGACAGTCAGCTCTTCCTAATTGCTCTTTTTAGCTTAACATGTCGGGGGTATCTTTCTGCTCACTCTCACTGCTTATATGGAGAACGATGATGGCCACCATTTCTTGAGACCTGTGTGCCAGACTCCGTTCTAAGTGCTTTATGTGTATCAACTCATTGAACCACTGCAACAACCATTTTAGGTCTAAGAAAATGTGTTAATATATCATGCTGATATACTCGTCTTTCTACCAACATGGTCATAAAAAAATAATTTTTCACATTTTTCCTGGAACAAGAGGACCATGAAGGCAAGAGTGCCTGTGGCCCATGGAAATCGGCATGTGGCTCTGCCCACAGCCCACTCTCTTGACCACTCTGCTATTTCTTCTTGAATGTGTATCACACTCGTTCCTTTGTTTCTCTCTCCATTTCTATGCTTCCACAACTATGTATTGTATTGTGCACAACTATGTATGTATTGTGCTAGATAGAGTGAGAGCTAGCGGTGGCTCAGAGCCATGGATTTGGCCCTCAAACACATTATTTAGACCCTTTCGTCCTGACATTAGTTTTCCTACCTTTTGAATACTGGCTTTTCTCTCTTGAACTCTCTTTATATTGTTGAGATCTATCCTTTCTGGTCAGGAGACAAAATGAACTTGTGGTCTGACAATGAGTCAGAATATTAGAAATCACAGAGGTCTTGAACAGATTGGAACCCATGGTCACTGAAGCGACACAATCTGTGGTTCCTTGTGAAATGGCATACCCTAACTCCTCCTCCCTTGGGCCTTCTTCCTGCAGACCAATGGCAAAGATAAAACAAAGTACAGAGTGCGAGGTCATACCAGCTGAAGACGTTACCCACCTAGAAGCGCCTCTGCCACCTTCCATCCATGAGAATGAACCTGATACCATCCTGGGACCAGATTGTGAGCCTAACCCCAAGCCTGAGCCTGTCCAGGAGCCTGCTCCACAGCCTGCCTCGGGTCCTGAGCCTGTTCTGGTGCCTGAGGTTGAGATAGAGCAGGAGCAGGAGCCGGAGCCTGAGCCCAGGATTGGCATCCAGCCCTTGAGTGGCAAGGAAAAGGGAGCGAATAAGCCATAGGCCGGTAGCCTAAGTAGTGTTTATCACTAAGGAACCCATAATTGGGATTTGGAATTCAGCTGACATAACCAATCTCCCACCACCTCCCTCCATTCTAACCAACCCTCTTCTAACAAGGTGCTCCCACCATCAATCCTAAATAAACAGGTCAAGATAACTACTAAATAAGCACAAGGGTTCCTGCATTACTTACCATTTTACTAACATGTAAGCATAACTAAGTATAAGGCATGTGATTTCTAATTCAGTTGAAAGTGTTTTGTAGCAACATCTACTTTGTATTTCAAAAAACCGTATTTCTCTATTTTTAGCTACACTTTGTTACATTCCACATGCACACATGACAAGGTGGCATTAACTGGGGTCCATATTATTTCTATGATCAGCCGTCCAGGCTTCCCTATTCATTTTCACATTTCACATTGGCCCCAAAGACAAGAGTTTACCAGCATTCTGTCATAGATTAGAAAAAACAATCCTCAAAAATTCCGGAGGAGAATAAGTAAAGGGTACATCTTAATTGGTACATAGCATTTAAAACTAGATCTTGAAATCAGTGTTTCATTTATCACATTAGATTTCCCAAGGACCCACCCTGCTATACAATATCTTGAGCATAGCAACATTTTTAAATAACCTAAATTTTAAATTGAAAATAATGTACAGGTATTACATTCCAGGTAGTAGACAATTCCAAATAGTATTTTCCTTTGGTGAATACACATCATAGGGGATGTACACTTTCACTTTTAATGAGATATTACGTTACTACTGTGTCCGATGCTATCTACTTTGGAAGGGCCAGAAATGGGAAACTGTTTTAAATGAACACCTAAGATCTATTTTAGATAATATGAACTAATTATTTGATCTGTTTCGCTTTTGGGATATTCCACGTGAATAGATACTATTCTTGTATAAATACTAAATATTAACTAAAGTGCATTGATGTCACCTCTTCTCCACCTGTTAAAATGTCTTTTCCATTGATCATATTTTACCCACGTCCTACCTTGAAGAAATTTATAGGTAGACTTTTTCATCTGTAATCAGAGTTTCTATCTTATTTTGAAGTTCAATAAATAATACTAATAAAATCTTACTTTAATGCTCCTCAGGTGAATGTTTTATTAACATTATTGACATATACTTTACATACAATAAACCACACCTATTTCCAGTGTATAATTTGATGAGTTTTGACAGATGTAGATACACCCATGAAACCACAATTTAAATAGGGAATTTCCAGGGGCATCTGGGTGGCTTAGTTGGTTAGGTGTCCGACTTCAGCTCAAGTCATGATCTCACCTTTTGTGAGTTCGGGCCTCGCATCGGGCTCTGTGCTGACAGCTCGGAGCCTGGAGTCTGCTTCAGATTCTGTGTCTCCCTCTCTCTGCCCCTCCCCTGCTCACAACACTCTCTCTCTCAAAAATAAATAAACAAAAGTAATAATAAATAGTGCATTTCCATCAATCCAAAATGTTTCCTATACGATTTTGTGCAATCCCCCCATCACACTGGACCTAGGCAACCACTGATTTGCTTTCGATCATTAGAGATTAGCTTTGCCTTTTCTTGACCTTTGTACAAATTGGATCATACAGTATGTACTTTTTTTGTATCTGACTTCTTTCCAAGGTGAATCGTTTTTAAATGAAGTAATGAATCTCTAACTTACCACATCCAGATTTTCATGTAGAGAATTTTCTTAAGCTGTGAAGCCCTTTACTTACTTAAAACATTTTCTTTAATGTTTATTTATTTTTGAGACAGAGAGAGAGCATGAGCGGGGAAGGGGCTAATAGAGAGGGGGACACAGAATCTGAAACAGTCTCCAGGCCCTGAGCTGTCAGCATGGAGTTCAACACAGGGCTTGAACCCAGGAACTGTGAGATCATGACCTGAGCCAAATTTGGAGGCTTAACCAACTGAGCCACCCAGGCACCCCTGTGAAGCCCTTTATGTAGAGATCATACTTGTACATTAACTCATGTAGAGTCTTTTGTTTTAGGGTAGGTTGAACTTAAAATTAACATTACACATGTCCAGAGCCATGGAGAGAAATAACAGCTTTTACTTAGGTGTTTTCTTTAATGTGTCAATTTTCAGCTACCCCCACTCGCATGTGCACTCTTGCTCTCGCAAAAATAAATAACATTAAAAAAAATTTTTTAAAAGGGGTGCCTGTGTGGCTCAGTCAGTTAAGCATCTGACTTCAGCTTGGTCATGACCTCACAGTCAGTGGGTTTGAGTCCCACATCAGGCTCTGTGCTGACAGCACGGAGCCTGCCTGGGATTCTCTCTCTTTTCCTCTCTCTCTGCCCCTTCTGTGTGCTCTCTCTCAAAATAAATTAAAATAAACTTAAAAAAATATATAATTCCATTTGTATTAAATATAATATTATGGTATACAGTAGTATCTGATGGGTCCAGGAAGCAAAATAATGAAGATTTTAAGAATGATCTAATATTTAAAGATTAAAAACTAAAACACCAGCTGTGTGTAAAAATCTCAATGACCAGAACACCAAGGTAGCTGTAATTCACCTATCTCTTCCACTTTTATAATAGAGGCAAATCAGAAGAAAAAAGACTAATACATAATAATTACTACACCCCCAAATTTCTGATGGATCAGTGCTGAGCAGGAAAGAAGTCACTCTTGGTGGTCTTTTAGAGCTCTTTCCTTAATAGCACTGTTCTGTTCAAAATACTGGTGAATGGTTGGATCAGTGGTTTTCAACTTTTTTTGAGGTCACGGATCACCTCAACAATCTGCTGAAAATTCTGGACCCCTCTCCATAGAAAAACATTTATATACACAAAGTGTCATGTACAGTTTTAGATGAATTAAGACTCCCTGGATCCAAGATTAAGAGCTAGTAACTTAGATAAAAACACAAAAGGCACACTTAATAAATCTGTGGATGCCTTCCTCCTGTGGGGGAATGGTTATGATGCTGTGTGACTCAAAATGATCTCCATAGCCTGGAAGCTGAGTTGAAATCAACAAGAATGCAGGGGAAAGACTGGATTTAAAAATATAGAGTACAGGGGTGCCTGGGTAGCTCAGTTAAGCTTCTGACTCTTGATTTCGGCTCAGGTCATGATCTCATGGTTTGTGAGTTTGAGCCCCACGTCTCGCCCTGTGCTGATGGTGCGAAGCCTGCTTGGGTTTCTCTCTCTCTCTCTGCCCTTCCCCTGCTCATGTCCTCTCTCTCTCTCTCTCTCTCTCTCTCTCTCTCTCAAAATAAATAAACTTTAAAAAAATATAGAGACTGCATGCTGTCCATGCAGAAACCTTAGCTGGGCAAAGTTGGGATGTAGGTGAGGTTAATTTGAAGTGGTATCTTTGGATCTCTCCTTTCAGTACCCTTCCTAGCCATCTGGTGTCTTATTTTCCAAACACCCAGGACTCTCATGCAACTACTAGCTCAGTGACCCACTCAGTTTTGCATCGCTCAGGCAGAATTCATTGCTCAGGACCTACCTCTACCCTTGACACCATTTTAAAAAAAAAGCAGCTGTTTGTTCTGTGACCTGTTCTTGTCTAGTGAACATGATCTTTTATCACCCAGTGATGTCACTTGGATTGATAATGAGTTAGCTCTCTTTTGAGTATTTACCTTTTAGAAGGAGATTCTTGAATACAGATAATTACTTAATCCAGAGTCTAAATGGTGGGGGCTCTTGGGTGGCTCAGTTGGTTGAGTGTTGGATTCTTGGTTTCAGCTCAGGTCATGATCTCGTGGTTTCATGGGTTTGAGCCCCACATCAGGCTCTGCACTGGTAGCGTGGAGCCTGCTTGGGATTCTCTCTCTCCCCCTCTCTCTCTGCCCCTCCCCACTGCTCTGTCTCTGTGTCTCTCAAAATAAATAAATAAGCTTAAAAAAAGAGTCTAAATGGTGGGAAAAGAGTCTAAATGGTGGAATTTCACGCACTGGAACAATCCAGAGGGGAGAGATTTCCGGGAAAAGGACCCTTCTCAGCTCTTCTCACATTAAACCATATGGGTTAACCATCTACACTACCTATGCACAAGGCCACTCTGGATAAGTGCAACTTTCATTTCAGTGTCCTTAATCTCCTATTAGCATTTCCATAACACACCATGTATTTGTTTGTGATCAGTCCTGAGACCCTATAAAATATTAAATCACAACAAAATTTTCACTAAATTTTACTTGGGCAGGAAAATGGGCTCATGTTGAAGAGCTTTCCAATAAGGGAACAGAACAAAAGTGAATCAGAAAATAAGTAATGGACTAGATCATTACCCAAACATTCTGATTACATGTCAGCCTAATTCTCAGAGAGGGTACTACCAGATTTATTTTGCTGTAGGTCGTTAAAATTTAAGTGGGTGGTTCCAATCAAATCCCAAAACAGCCTTGGGTTTCATAATCATTAGCTTTGCACTACCCAAAAAGACTTCCAGGGACTTCTCTGTTTCTGTATTTAGCAACTAGGATACGCTCAAGTCACCAGAAAAGCTTTTTGGTTATAGGCCCTTATTCTCCTTGAATTCATGTTTATTCAGTCATCTACTGGATATTTATTGAATGGCTACTATGAACCAGATACGGTGACAGGTGATATAACGGTGAGCAGAAGCAGAGCAAGCTCTTGTCCCTGAGGAGTTACAGCTTGGCTAACTATGACAAATCGTGCATGTGATCAACAGTAGTGTGCTGACTGCAGGCGAGGAAGCCTGGGCTTTGGTGCTGCACTGGGGAGGGCCTCCAAATCACAGTGGTCTATGAAAAAGGGACTAAAACATAGTAATTCTTGCCCAAATGGCTAAGAAATCATGTATATGGATATCTTCAATGTCCTTCAGAGTACCAGGTGAAATTTACCCCCAATATTGTATGCTGAGAAGTTAATATTTGCAGCTCTTTAAAAAATTTTTTTAAATGTTTATTTTTTTTTATTATTTTTTTTTTAATTTTTTTTTTTTAACATTTATTTATTTTTGGGACAGAGAGAGACAGAGCATGAACGGGGGAGGGGCAGAGAGAGAGGGAGACACAGAATCGGAAACAGGCTCCAGGCTCTGAGCCATCAGCCCAGAGCCCGACGCGGGGCTCGAACTCACGGACCGCGAGATCGTGACCTGGCTGAAGTCGGATGCTTAACCGACTACGCCACCCAGGCGCCCCTAAATGTTTATTTATTTTGAGAGAGAGCAAGCAGGGGAGGGGCAGAGAGAGAGGGAGACACAGAATCTGAAGCAGGCTCCAGGCTCTGCGACATCAGCACAGAGCCCGACCCTGGGCTCCAATTCATGAACCACGAGATCATGACCTGAGCTGAAGTCACACGTTTAACCTAACGAGCCACCAAGGCGCCCCAATATTTGCAGCTCTTACACTGGCCGCTGTGTAACTCAAGTTTGATGAACTTTCAGTAAGGAAAGGTGGAAGAGCTAGAAGGGAGCTTTGAGGTAATAGCACTTGACCTTTTTCAACTGCAGCACCTCTGAGGGTAATAACACACACCATGTGTGTTATTGTGATGGCCTATTATGGGGTAGAGGTGGGAGATAATACAGAATTACCTTCTTGGGGAGGCAGGAAGGGGTAAATGTAGTTTTAAAAAGCTGGATCATTCTGGGACGCCTGGGTGGTTCAGTCGGTTAAGCCTCCGACTTCTCACGGTTCGTGAGATCATGACCTGAGCGGAAGTCAGACGCCTAAATGACTGAGCCACCCAGGCGTCCCCAAACCGTAAGTTTTAGTAATGAAAAGATCATTTCACAATGTCTATGTGCGGGAAAACAAGTTAGAGGGTCTTATGAAAGGTTTAAATCAATCAGTAGTCAATAATCTTGTCTTTGGAGCTTTGGTTTCAAAACAAGGCAAAACAAAGAATTAGAGATGTTAATGTTAGGGTTCCAGGAAACCAAAAACAAACCACCAACATAACTAAAAGCAAAGCACGGGGGCGGGGGAGCAGGGGGGAGGTGTTACAACTAACAGGTTATTATCAAAATGTCATAGTACTTTCCATTTGGTCCATTTTTTGAATAGAGGTCAAAAGAAAATGGACCAGGATCGAGGAAAGCTAGATTCCTCTAGCTCTGGGTATCTTCTCAACTATACAGTGGAGATGATTTTTGCTTTCTTAAAGGCTGCAGTGGAGAAGGGATTATAAATATTTATAAACTATATAATGTGGGAGAACTATACTGTTGTAGAAACCACATCCCCTGAAAACTGACTCAGTATTCTTTTTTTTCTCTTGACTGGGTACTCTTAACCTTTTGGCGAGTCACAGATCCCTTCGAGGATCTGATGAAAGCTACAGAGCCCTTTTCGCAGAAAAATGCACATACAAATTTCTGCAGTAGAACTGTGAGCCTGGAGCCATAGAACCCAAAACAAGGAGCCCCCACTCTGTATCAGATTTGCTCACAGATTGACCTGGCGGCTATATAGTGTTAATAGGACACAGAAACAGAAAGCAGCAGGCACAGCCATGTAATGAATTTATTGTAGTCGGTATAGTTAAGAAACTGGGAAATCAAAACATGGGGGTCATACAGTTACATTGCTGTGTCTAAAATTATGAAGTAAAATGCTGATTTACCCTGAAGATCATAAAACTCAAATTGCGGGTTCCGTCCAAGGTACTTAGAATTTTTTCCATTGTTCTGTTTACTCACATCTTTCAACTTCTTTCCAGTTAAGCTTTGCAATTAAAATTCTTTTTCTTCAGTTCATTTGGAAGTGACTATAAAACCTGCTGACATTAAATCAGCTTCATCTCTATTGGGTTTCCTTTATGAACAGATAACAATCTGATCAATATCCAGTGCCCCTAACATCCTTAGTTTATACAAATCTGTGATTTATTGTTAACAAACCACTTCACTGAAAATGCCAATAGCCCACAACTTAACTGAGGCTTGGTTCCATCTGTTTCTTATTAAAGAAGATCAAAGATCAGTTTTCTTTCACACCCACAAAGCCTATTACCTCAGACTAATAAAGTCAGCGTTTACGAAAAGTAAACGCCTTCAGACTGACAGGCCCAATTAGACACAGCTTAACTCTCTGATCACGCTAAAAAGGATTGGAAAGAAATGATTTCCCCTGTCATCATTTTTAACCCTGGCATTCAATAAACAGAAGTTTAATTCCTTAAGAAGATGCCTCCCTGATTAATATTTGTAAAGATCAGTGCTCACAATATTTATGTAAAAGTTTTGCTTATCAACGACATGGTTCACGCTTACAAAACTCATTTTAGCTACTGGGTTGTTAAGTCTCTGACCCCAAATTAATCCAAGTTTGTGGGCTCACCTGGATCACTTACTTTAAGCAATATTTGCAGCATAAGATTTAAATTAAAAAAATAATTTGAAGAGCCACTTGGGAGTCCATTAGAGTTTACGACTGGTAACCATTTGAGTTGTTTCCCTAAATTGAACTCAAGGTTCCACTTACTTTCTTTTGCTCCACATTTAATTAGCAATTCAGAAGATGAGTATTTTTAAAGATTTTTAGTGGCAGTTCAAGCTTCACGAATTTTATGGACTTTGGAGTCGGCAAAAGCGAGAAATGTCTTTATGAAGGATTTTAAGGCTTGCATGAGTTTCTAACAGATTTGAAAGAAAAACTGGAAGATTCTAACATTTTATTTTTGGTTTTTGAAATACAAATCAGAACTCATTTTTGTTACATGTAACAAGCTTGACATTTCTTTGCAGTACAGGACGGTGACTTAATATAGGTACTTTGAAACTCCCTTTTTAAAAACAACACATTTTATTTTGGAAGAAAAGGGCTTATTAAAAAGATGCATGGGGGGGCGCCTGGGTGGCGCAGTCGGTTAAGCGTCCGACTTCAGCCAGGTCACGATCTCGCGGTCTGTGAGTTCGAGCCCCACGTCAGGCTCTGGGCTGATGGCTCAGAGCCTGGAGCCTGTTTCCGATTCTGTGTCTCCCTCTCTCTCTGCCCCTCCCCCATTCATGCTCTGTCTCTCTCTGTCCCAAAAATAAAATAAACGTTGAAAAAAAAAAATTAAAAAAAAAAAAAGATGCATGGGTACACAGGCTGTTATTTTTCATTATATTTTAGAGTTTATGAATTCCGAACTTGGGTAGCATGCCTTCCAATGGAAAATTGGTCCTTTAAAATATATATGTATTTCTCCTGTAACAAAAATAAAGTTGCAGTGTACTGTTGAGAAAACCAAATATTTGGTATAGGCTTCTGAGTGAGCTTGAGAGACAAGTCAGGATGTGTTTTGACCAGACAGGGGGAACATTCGAAAACCTCCCTAGGAACTCGTGGTGGGACAAATGGCCTGGTGCTACTGGGGTTGTTCGGCCTCACAGGGGACTCGAGGGTATGCGGGAGGGTGCCAAAGACTCACAACAGCCACAGAATCGCTTACTCAAAATTAACCAAGATTCAGTACAGAATCATACACAACAAGAGTAAAACAATCTCAACAATTAATCTATGCCTGGAAAGCAAGTTGCAAGCTTGGACCAAACACCTCAGCAGGAACGATACTTGACAGATTTATAGGACACTGAAGATGAGAGAAAAACCTCCATCATCTTCAGATGGTGCCTTGGGCACGAGTACATTAGCTTCCAGGGCACTGGGGACAAGCACAAGACGCACACAGGAAGAATGAATCTGAGCTGCTTAACTTTCCACCATCCTCTTGAGTATTAAACCCAGGCCACCTTTGGCCACTTGCAGTGGTGTCTTTTCTTCTTTATTCTCAATGTAAATACTTGCTCCTTGGGACACCAGCAGTTTTGCTTCTTCCACTCTCTCTTCGTCGCAGGCTAAGTGTCTGGAATTGAAGACCACAAAGACTGATTACTCCCTACCAACTCCATGTAACGATGAGGATTTCCTGATACATGGTCTGAACTGCACATTATTAGGGAGTATAGTACCAGGGTATTTAATCAGGAAAGGAAAATCAATTTGCCTGGGAAGGACCGCTCGTAAATTAAAATTCAGTGGAACGGCCTTGTAATACCCGATCATAAATCATAATTCTGGACACATTACAGAACAAGAAGGGATCGAAATGCCAGCCTAAGAGCAACTTCCATGTTTTATGGAGATTAGGGTGTTTTTTAATTTTCTAATTTTTAACTTTTTATTTAGTTTTTTAATGTTTTTTAAGTTTTATTCATCTTTCAGAGACAGAGAGTGAGCACAAGCGGGGGAGGTACCGAGACAGAGGGAGACACAGAATCTGAAGCAGGCTCCAAGCTGTCAGCACAGAGCCCCATGTGGGGCTCGAACCCACAGACTCACGAGATCATGACCTGAGCCGAAGTCGGACGCTTAACTGACTGAGCCACACAGGCGCCCCTGAGATTAGGGTGGTTTACACCGAATGCACACAATAATTCAGGGCTAGAGTTTAGAAAAGCCCCAATCTGTATAACAGGCTAACAGCAAGTTGTGTGGTTTAAATTTTTCAAAGAACCATTTAAAAGATTTTACCTCATTTGATCCTTATATCCACCTTGTAAGTCAGCACAGTACTATTATCACCATTTTACAGTTGAAACTGTGACAGAAGTTAGAGTCCTTGCCTGTGATGACACAGCTGAGCAGTAACTGAGGGGAAAACTTTGGCAGGCACTTACAGTTTATCAGGCAGGGTGTTAGGCACATCTCATGTTATTTTATTTAAGCCTCAAAACAATGTAGTGGGGAAGGAATTATTCTTCTCATATTACAGATGAGGAAAGTAAGACTCAGGAAGGTTAATTTACTTCTCCAAGTTACCTAATGTAAGTATTTGATATAGTTGGTTAAGTGGCTAAGCTTGAATTGAGTAAACAGTCTCCAGCTATCCCTCAATCCTAGCCTCTTCCCAGGACCCTTTCCTGCCTGACTCTTCGGGTTCCTTCTTGTTATGGAGAAAAGAGCTAGAAATTGCAAGTCTTTCTAAACAGAGTCACTCAGGACTAAAGAAAAGATTTTTATTTATGTATTTATTTTTTAAATGTTATTTATTTATTTTGAGAGAGAGAGATAGAGAGGAAGACCGAATCCCAAGCAGGCTCTGCACCATCAGCACAGAGCCCCATGTGGGGCTCGAACCCATGAATCGTGAGATCATGACCTGAATTGAAAGCAAGAATCGGAAACTTAACTGACTGAGCCACCCAGGTGCCCTGAGAAAAGACTTTTAAAACTGAGAGTGAAGTGGTGCCTAGGTGGCTCAGTCGGTTAAACGTCTGATTTTGGCTCAGGCCATAATTTCACCGTTCATGAGTTCCAGCCCAGCATCGGGCTGTGTGCTGTCAGCAAGGAGCCTGCTTCAGATCTTCTGTGTTCCCCCCCCCACCCTGCCCCTCCCCTGCTCTCTCAAAAATAAACATTTTAAAAACTTTAAAAAAAACTAAGAGTTAAGAAAACGGTACTTAAAAGAACTGAATCTCACTTTAGACTAAAAAGGAGATTCATAGAATTTCTGGTTCAAAAAAGTCACCACCCAATAAGGAAGGAAAGTAGCCAAGTAATGCAGAAAAAAATACCAAGGCAGAGGACGGCCTCAGGTCACACATGTAAATCAATTCCAGATGGATTTGACAGTAACAGTAACTGTCAACCAAAACTAATGCAATGTTAAAAAAAAAAAAGCCTATAATAAAATATAGGTAAGTATTTAACTAACTTCAGGGTGAGAAAGGACTTTCTATTCCTGAGGGAAGATGACTAGGTTTGACTGCTTAGAAGTTGAAAAACTTCTGTTCTTTAAAACAATAATGAACATGGACAAACTGGGAAAAAAACAGTTTCAAGTAACACAGCAGGTTAACATTTTTAGTATGTCAATCAAGGGAGCTTAAAAAAATCACTAAAAATAATTTAATCCCCCAAAAGCAAACAGAGAAAGGAACCCAAAAAGGTACAAGTTAGAGAAGAAATCTAATTAGTTGAAGGCATTAAAAAACGTTTAACCTCCCTGAAAATGAAAAAATATAAGTGATAACTACGAGGCAACATGTCTGATAGAACAAAAGAATAGTTCTAGTGTTGGTGAGGGGGCAATAGGCACCCTCAAACTGTTGCTGGAAGGGTATAATGATACAATTCCTCTGGAAGCAACCTGGTAATACCTAGCAATACTCTTAAAATGTGTGTATTTGTTGACTCAGCAATCCTACTTCTAAGAGTCTATACTAAGATAATTATAAGCAAGAGGGCCAGAGATTTTTGTATGAACTTGGTCAACGTGGCATTATTTATACTCATGGAAAACCCAAAAAAGCTTAAATGTGCAGGAAGAGGAGTGATTAAATTTTGGCACATCCATAAAATGGAACTGCATATGGCCATTCAAAAACATTTTAAAAATAGCAACATTGGAAATGCTCATGATATACTAGGTTAAAAAAACAAGATATAATTACGTACATAGCATTATCCCAATTTTGCAAACAAATTTTTTTAAATATGCACATTTGTGTACAAAAGAAGGGGAGGAAATATATAAAAAATGAAATAGGGAATTTTAATTTTCATCTTCACACATCTGTGTACTTTCAACTTTTTTTTTGGTCATACACATGTATTACATTTCCAAGCAGAATAAAAAAAGAAAACGATGTGTTATTAGTGCAAGAAGGCTAATGTCAAGGAGAATACAAATGACTGCTACTTGTCACTTACAGAGGAGTGTTACCCTCAGTGTCTTGGATATTTGTGGATGCTTTGTAGTACAGAAGGATATGAATCATCTTCAAGTTACCCTTGGCTGCCGCCCGGTGCATTGCTGTAGCCTCATAATGGTCCTTCGCATCTGGATTAGCCCCGCCTTCCAGTAACATGACAGCAATCTGGACCAATGGAGGAGAAAACAACGCAGGCATCGGTTTGTGGCCATAGACAGCTTCAGAACTCAAAAACGGCAGCCAAGGAATGGAACCCTACCTCATGTCTGTTTTTGGAAGCTGCATAATGTAGGGGAGTACAGCCATTTTGGTTGACTGCATTCACCTGGGCACCTTTACCCAGAAGGGCTTTTACAATCTCATCCCGGCCAGCAGACGCAGCAATATGAAGTGGAGACCAACCTGCCTGTGAAAGAGGTAGGCAGCACAAAAACGGGGGGGGGGGGGTGATAG
>NW_024420499.1:6616405-6659021 GCF_014898765.1 Herpailurus yagouaroundi | reverse complement strand
GATAGA
This sequence comes from Herpailurus yagouaroundi, assembly GCF_014898765.1. Lineage (NCBI taxonomy): Eukaryota > Metazoa > Chordata > Mammalia > Carnivora > Felidae > Herpailurus > Herpailurus yagouaroundi. The sequence continues at coordinate 6,659,015 of NW_024420499.1, read as the reverse complement.
GGAAATGCATAGGGATTAATACTAGCATGCAGGTAAGGTTTACACAAAGCTGTGTGTGAACGGTTTAAGAAAATAACATTCTTTTTCCCTCATTAAGCACTGCAGAGAATGTGGGCAGTAGATGCATACAAGAGGGGAAAAAAACCACCCATAATCCCCTAACACAGAAATAATTATATATATATATATATATATATATATATATATATATATATATATATATAAATAATGTGTTCTCAAATTGGGACGGCAGGATATAAAGTTCTGTGAGTTTGCATTTCCCACAATGTCCACTTATCGTTTTGTTGTGAGACTTTTGCACGTTATTCTTTGGATTCTTATGTTTATTGCTTGCATATTATTTTATTGTAGAGATATTCATACTGTACTCAACCATTCCTGCATTAAATTGTTTTTATTTCTTGGCTATTATAAGTATTATTTCAGTGAGTATCCTTGAAGAGGAATCTTTGCCTACAAAAAATTCCATCCTTATTCTTCACAAGTTTTATCTTAATAGAGCCAATATCATTACAATAAATCTCTCTATAACAACAAAAGGATATCCAAGCCCTAAGTATTCAGGTCGTATTCACCAAAAACAAAACAAAATAAAAACAAAAAAAACAACAAACCCCCCCCCCCACAACTTCCCAACATAATAAAAAGGATTTGTAGTATTATAGCCTTAATCTGCGTGTTAACCTTAACCTCCAGGGTTTGAATGGCAGAATGAACATTCTAAAATAAGGCAACCTCTAGTCCTGTGCCTGGTCACCAGGGCCCCTTGCTGTGACTGCCTAGTCATAAAGGTTTCAATTTTGTTTGTGAGCTTAATACTCAGTTTTCAGTGAACACTAGACTAGAGGCTACAGATAACTTGAGCATTTATCAACTCTGCCTGGTCCTCACATCATCTTTATCATTCACGGGCACTCCAAGTTGCAGCAAGAATTCAACAATTTCGGTATGTCCGGCTGAGCAGGCCCAGTGCAATGCGGTTCTGCTGTCCTGCACGGGAAACAGAGAAGTGAGAAGATCAACATTCTTGAGATGAAATAGAAGGTAAGAAAGCATAAAAAATTAATATTGAGGCCAGCAAACCTACAGTTTGGAAACAAGAAGTAGAGAGCCCTGGACCCTCAGGTCCTTAAACTATATTACTTATTGCTGTAAGAGACACCAAGGTTTTAGTAACATGGAGGAGAATCCACTGACAGGTGTAATTCTGTGCAGAATACAGCCATGAAAATGGCAGAGCAAGAAACTGATTTCAAGGCTTGGCAGAAAAAAAGCTTTGGCTATTTACTGTTATATTATTTATGTTCTTTTATACCAGGCACTGCACTAGGAGTTTTGCAAGCATCATCTCATTTAATCTCCATGATCCTGTACAGTGGACATGAGCCCCATTTTACAGATGAGGAAACTAAGAATCCTCAGGGTAAGCAATTCGTCCAAGGTCACATAGCTATTAAATGGTGAAGCTGGAACACAAACCCCTGTCTGACACAAAATTTATAGATACTCTGGTAAAAAAAAAAAAAAAATCTTAAAAAAAAATTTTTTTAATGTTTATTTTTTTGACAGAGAGAGAGCACGAGAGCAGGGGAGGGGCAGAGAGAGAGGGAGACACAAAATCTGAAGCAGGCTCTAGGCTCTGAGCTGTCATCACAGAGCCCGATGCAGGGGTGAACTCGCAAGCTGTGAGATCATGACCTGAGCTGAACTCAGACGCTTAACCAACTGAGCCACTCAGGCCCCCCAAGAACAAATCAATCTTATGGGAAAGAAATGTCTATACAACTAGTTGAGATTATCCACATAATCATTTAAAAATCATGCTACCCACAAAATTAGACAGCAACGTTGCTTTTAAAAAATAATAAGCTAGGAGTTAGTCATTTCTCTCAAAGGGAATTTCCTTTTTGCAGTGACAGCTGTATTTCTTAGCTCTATGGAAAAGAATGTGGTATTTCAAACTTTATTATAAAATAATTTCAAACACATAAAAATAGAGGGAATATAATAGAAACCCATATGTTTATCACCTAGATTTAGTATGTTGTCATATTTGCCTCACTTAGTTTCCTCCATGACATTAAAAAAAAAACAAATCCTAAATATTATGACTTTTCATCCCTAAACATTTCAGTATCTAAAGAAGGATGCTGTTTAAAATAGCTATGAGACCATTATTACACCAATAAAAATTAACACTAACTTCTTTATAAAATCTAAAGCTGTCTGTATTCAGATTTCCCCAGGAGTCCCCCAAATGTTTTTTTAACAGCTGCTTTGCTTCCATGAGGCTCCTTACAAGGCCCATAATTTGCATAGGATTGTTGGTTCTTAAGTCTCTTGATCTTGAACAGCTTCCCTCTTTTTTATGCCATTGAGTTGATGAATAGATTATTAAAACTTCATTTGACATTATTAAGTTAAATTAAAAGTATTAAAAACGGTCAGATCATAATGAAAGTAAACTAAATAAAGATAAGGCCATTTTCAGGTTAAGCAATAAAGGAAAGTTCCAGAGTAAAGTCTCCTGACTTCTACTCTTCTCAAAGACACAAAATGGGGATTCACAAGTATATGATGCTGTCTGACTAGTGCTTAGCAGGGTGCCTGTCATGTAGAATGCAATCTATAAATATTTGTTGGCTTGTTGAGGTCACAGTGAATCTCTCTAGAAACGCAGGGTGAAAGCATGGGGGTCCCTTGAGCCGAAGAGCAGATTTCCCAAAGTCCATTCACTTTTGTTCCGCCTCCGCCTAAGAATGCCCCTTCACCCTCTAAGAAAATCTCACTCACCCTTCAAGGTTTAACCAACCTTCTCTCCTTTGCAAAACCTTTCCAATTACAACATTCACTCTTCTGAGGGAGACTGAATCAGGTCCTGCCATTCTATGTTCTGAAAGCCCCACGTAAACTTCTCTCCTGAGTATTCGTAGGACAATGCTACCGGACGGATGATCCAGGGTTACTTTAACAACGTGTGCTTCTTCCACTCGACCTTATCCCCAGCTCCTACTAAACTGCCCTCCAGAGAATTGGCTTTCGGTTACATATGTTTCATTGTATACATTTACTAGAAAAAGTAAACAAACACATTAAAAAAAAAAAAGCTTTCCATCTCCTCCTCACGGGTATCTCAAAGAGTAGGCATTTCTGAGAAACGCGGTAAACGTTCTAGAAATATCCAAAATTTAGCGTGCTTAGTATGGGCCTCCTCTTCCCCCAAATATTAGAGGTTTGCGGGGCTAGCTCCTACCGCCCGATCCCGAGTCCTGAGGTGACCCCGGGGAAGGATGGGGCGGTGGGGGCGGGGATCTGGCCCTCAGGGAACCGGCCTCCGTCTGGGCCAGGCCAGGCGGCCACGTTGGGCCTGGTCGACACGGCAGCCTGCGGAGAGGCCCCAGAACTCCTTTACCTGGTCCGTTCTAGTAGCCAGGGATTTATCAGACAGGATCCTCTCCTTCAACTCCTCCAGCTTCCCGCTGTAGGCCAGGTTGCAGACCATTAGGTTAGATACACACCCCTCCATTTCGCCTTTCCAGGATCTCCGTGCAACACCGGACCAACGACCGCCTCACGTCCCCAGCCTTGACTGCCAATCAAAAGAGCCGACAGAGTTCCACCAATCACTAATCTTTCTCGTGCCTTTGCCCCTTTCCCACCGCGGGGCGCCTCTGGGAGTTGCAGTTCGAGGGCAATTCCGGGAAGGGAGGCGCCTTTGCGGCGGTCGCCGGCTCTGCCCCTAGCAGTGCGGAACTACAAGTCCCAGGGTCCTTGCGGCCGCCGTAGTCAAGTGGCCGGTGGAATTGGCCCAGGATGACAGCTGGAGAATGGAGTCAGGTACGGGGAGCGGCTTCGTGTGGAACCGGGGTGGGTGGTCACTGTTGGGCCATTGAGTCGGCCACGAGAAACGGGTACGGGGTCCTGGCAAGAGAGTTATGGGAGCCTGAAGGTCCTGTCCCACGGGGGCCCTGTGACTTGCAGTGGCAGGCGGAAGGGACAACAGTAGGAGCTGAGGACTACCTCCTGAGCTTGTGCGGATGGCTGTGGCTACCCTCCCCCTCTCTGCCGCCACCAAAGGAGTGGAAAGAAGTAGGGGTTAATTATTCTGACATATTGGCGGAGCGGCATCAGGGCAGAATTCTGTCACAGCAGTGATGGCATATGCCTCCATAGTAAGGTGATGTGCCAGGGTGATGCCAAAGGCAGGGTGTGAGGCCGTAAGAGCCACTTGATATCTAATTGACCTCGGTGAGTCCATGGCCTGGTGACATCACAACTCGATGAGAGTCTTGATATTGTGGTATGGTGTTGGCCTTTTGGTGTCATGATAACAACGATGGCCTGGAGGCTTTGCTAGAAATATTAAGCTAATAGTGTTTCTATTTATGGAAATCCCAAATAGTGCCATAGCAGAAGAGATGCAAGGCTTATCCTTTATAGGCATATCCAGGAGGGCGTTATGCCAAAACTAGGTAATGATAAGAATACACTCAAGAAAGAGACTGATAATGTTTGTATGTATCCTCTTATAGTGTAGAGCAGGGCTTGGCAAACTTTATGTGAAGGGCCAGATAGTAAATATTTTAGGTGTTGCAGGCCAAAAGGCAAAATTGAGGATAATTTGTAGGCACGTATATAACAAGACAGAAAACAAATTTCAACAAACGTTTATTGATGAAATCCAAAAATAAAATAATAGTTGACTACTTGTTTTGTAATACAGGACTACTAATAAGAATAATGGAATTCTTTTTTGGGGGGATAACATTTGGTTTAATTGGGGATTACAGTCAATGTTCCCCATTTTAAGAATCATGTCAAATGTTCATCTGTTGATGCTGATCCGTAATGAGATTTTTTATTTCATCTTTGTAAACGTCTCTTCACATTGATAGGTACTGCCAAATACTAATATCAACCGACAAACATACCCTTGTTAACTTTTATTTGACTTTTTAAATTTCAGCATAGCTTTAGTTTTATAGAAAAGTTGCAAAGATAGAGCAGAATTCCTGTGTACCCTTCACCCAGTTTCCCTTACTGTTCCTTTCCTGTTTTTAACAGCTTTACTGAAATATTTTTTACATAGAATAAAATGCACTCACTGCAAATGTACAATCAAATGATTTTTAGTAACTTTACTTAGTAGTGCAGCCATCCCCATAATCTGTTTTAGAACATTTTCACTCTCCCAATAAGATTGCCCTCATGCTTATTTATAGTTAATTCTTATTCCCACTCCCAGTCCCAGGTAACCACTGGTCTACTTTCTGTCTCTATAAATTTTCCCTTTTTTGAGATTTCATCTAAATAAAATCATACAATATGTGGTCTTTCATGCCTGGCTTCTTTCACTGAGCATAATAGTTTTAAGGTTCATCCATATTGTAGAATGTATCGATACTTCATTGATTTTTATTGCCAAACAGTATTCTACTTTATAGCTATGACACATTTTGTCTGTCTACTTACTAGTTAATAGTTTGTTTCCAGTTGTTGGCTATTATGACTAATGCTGCTAAGAACATTTGTGTGCAGGTCTCCCTGTAGACATATGTTTTCATTTCTTATTGGTAGATACCTAAGGGTGGAATTACTAGAACATATGGCAAATTTACGTGTAACTTTTTAAGAAGCTGCAAAACTGTTTTCCAAAGCAGCAGCACTATTTTGTTTTTCCCCCAGCAATGAATGAGGGTTTTTGTTTCTCCAGATCCTCACCAACATTTGTTATTGTCTGTCTTTTTACTATAGCCATTCTAAATGGGTATGAAATGATAACTCATCTGGTTATAATTTGTATTTCCTTAACAACTAATGATGATGAACATCATTTTATGTGCTTATGAGTCAGTTGTGTATCTTCTTTGGTGAAGTGTCTGTTCATATGTTTTTCCCACTTTTGAATTGAGTTATGATCTTTATTACCTTTTTATTGTTGAGTTGTAAGAATTGTTGATGTATTCTAAATGCAAGTCCCTGCCAGATGGATGATACGTGGATATTTTCTTCTTGTCTATTGCTTGTCTTTTCATTTTCTTAATGGTGTCTTTTGAAGTGCAAAAGTTTTGAATTTTGGTGAGGTCCAATTTATAATTTTTTTCTTTTGTAGGCCACGCTTTTGGTGTTATGCATTTTAAAAAATGTACAATTTGATTATTATTAATGTAATTTAGAGTTGTGTTACCCTCACTGCAGTCTTAGCTAAAAGATTTCCATCCCCCCAGAAAGAAACTTTGTGCTCATTTTCAGTCACTCCCCATTTCTACCCCCTGCCTTAGGCAACCAATACTTTCTTTTTCTACGGATTTTCTTTTTCTGGATTTTCACATGAACAGAATGACACAATATGTGGTCTTTTGTGTCAGCCTTCTTTCACATAGCATGTTTTTGACATTTATCCAAATTTTAGTATTTATCAGTAACTTTGTTCCTTTTTGTGGCTGAATAATATTCCATCGTATGGTTTTACAATATTTTATTTATCGGTTCATCAGTTGATGAGAATTTGGGTGGTTTCTACCTTTTGTTTATTATGAATAATGCTTCCCTATGAACATTCGTGTGCAAGTTTCTGTGCAGACATGTTTTCATTTCTCTTGATACATACCTACTTGTAGAATTGCTGGGCCACAAGGCAACTCTATTTAACTTTGTGAGGAACTGCCAAACTGTTTTCTACCACCTCGGCACCATTTTACATTCCCACCAGCAAGGCATGAGGCTTTCAGTTTCTCTGTATCTTTACCAACACTTGTTAATGTCTACCTTTTTTATTATAGCCATTCTAGTGGGCGTGAAGTGGTATCTCATTGTGACTTTGTTGTTTTGACTTGTGAGAGCATGGGAAGTGTATAAAGCATGTGGACATTGCTTTTGACTCAAACAATGTTAGTTGTTGAAATGACTTTCCTGCAGTGTAACTTTCAAAAAGAAGGCTGTTTGCCTTGTTATTTTAGATTGGATTGATTAAGGAACATTATCAAGTCTTCAGCAAAAGCTAATTTCCAGAGCCATTCAGTGTTTGATAATAGTGGTTGAGGGCAGTTTTCCCAGCAGTTAAAAAATGTAAAAATCATTACTACCTTGTTTACCATAGAAAAAAACACAAGTGGACTTCATTTGGCCTGCCAGATGCTAGTTTGCTGATGGGCTGATGTAGAGTAAAAGTGTCCTGTATGTAGTAGGTATTCAGTAAATGTTTATCTTGTTGATTACAGAAATACAGCAGGCTTGGTGTATGGTATTCACACAAGAGTGAATATAGTAACACTTTACCTTAATAATACATCAAGGAATTGGATTTGATTGCTAAAAACAGCTGGAAAAACAATTCGAAGTACCTCTCCTACTGAGTGACTTGTTTGGGTAATCTTTTATAGATGATGTGCTGCACTTTTATTTTATTTATTTTTATTTCTTTTTTTTAATTTTGATGCAACATGGCAGTTAACTTTCAATTCTGAGTCCCTTAAGGCTGAGGGTAAGGTACCCCTTGGCTTTTTGAAAGCTGAAAGATAAACAGATGTATAAGGGAGAAGGTCCCTTTTGTCTCTGGCCCCAAGTTATGAAGGAACAATGTGGTTACTGTTTATCTATCAAGAGTCAAAGAGGCCCCTGTTGGGACTGACTCCCTTGCTGCTCTTATGATTGAATGTTTCCTATTGGCTTTTCTACTGGTCACCTAGATTGTAGGTCCTAAAACATGCCAAGTTCATCTTCTGGACTTAATAATGTTAAGGATAACTAACATTTATAGATCACCTGTGTCAGTTATTGGTCTTATCTCATTTAATCCCTCACAACAACCTTATGAGGTAGGTACTATTGTCCCTCCAGTCCCCGCCTATTTAAAACTGAGAATGCTGGTTCAGAGCATTGACGTAATCTAACATGCCTAAGGCCACACAATTTAGTAAAAGTTGGAGCTAAAGTTGAAATCCAGGACTATTCTACCCCAAAGCCCTAGCACTTAACCACTGCAACATACTGCTCAGTATTGCTAAAGATGAAATTATGTATTAATGAAAACTTCAGATGATGCAATACTAATTCCTGTAGCTCTTTGGGCTGTAACTCTACCTCTGATTGTAGGGAAATGACATGTTTTTCACACTCTAGAGCAACGCTGTTGTATAGAACTGTTTGTGATGATGGAAAAGTTCTGTATCTATGCTCTTCTAGTTTGGTAGTGTTAACTTTAAAAGTGGCAGTGATTTTAAAAGCAAATATAGGTTTATTAAGGAATAGCAGAGAATCACAATTCAGGACATGCAAGCTACCTCAAAACCATAGGCAAGTCTGGAGAACAAAAGAGAGGAAGGCTCTTTTTGTAGAGGAAAAGGGGGGAATTGGTAGGAGCTGTTCTAAGCAAAAAGTCCATTGGGGTAACCTGGGAGTTTGAAGTGTAGTGGCTTTTTACTGGTTGAATTGTGAGTCTCTCATTGGCTGGTCTGGTCCCACCCAAGGAGAAAATCGTTCTTCCTCCTGCTGGGATAGTAACGTATAGGTTTCTTTCTGATGGGAATACAAGATAGGTCTCTTCCTGTTGGGGGTCTGTGATTGACACACCTCCCCTTCTAGCCTCTTGATTACATTTTATTGATGTTTCCCTTTTTTAATTTTCACAATCGCCACTATTACATTGAACACTTGAAATGTGTCTAGGAACTAAAATTTAAACTTTATTTGATTTTAATTATTTTAAATTTAAACAGCTTCATGTGGCCAGTGGTTATCATTTTGGACAGTGCAGAGAGAGCTAATTTCCCCCCCAGGTGCTCCTTTCTAATTAGAAAGGTGATAAGTATCACAAAATATTTTACTCAGTGCAAATATTCTTTTCATAGCATAACTGGAAATGAAAATATTCTATAGTGAAGCAAACCTGAGGATACCTTACACAGGGTGAATGTGAATCAATTAACCATATAATAGTCTCAGGGATATATTCTGGGTTAACCAGAATGAAACTCCTCCATCCCTACCACTTACTGGATAAAGTTTGAACAACTGGCATGAAGGTACTTCGCAATTCATTTTTCATTGTTTAAAGATGTAATTCGTTTATGTGGCTTATTGCAAACATAATTGACAGTTGCCTGATTTAAGAGGAGACGTTTTAATCTGTGGCTCTAATATTAAACATTTTTTTTAATGTTTATTTTTAAGAGATAAAGAGAGAGTGTGAGTGGGGCAGGGACAGAGAGAGAGGGAGACACAGAATCCGAAGCAGGCTCCAGGCTCTGAGCTGACAGCACAGAGCCTGATATGGGGCTCGAACCCACAGACTAGCAAAGTCATGACCTAGGCTGAAGTAGGACGTTTAACTGACTGAGCCACCCAGGTACCCCTAATATTTTTTAAACACGTTTTGATCTTACAGGTAAATGTCTTTGGTGTTGCATGTCACTGGCCTATATAAACCTTCCCCATTTAAAATCTGTCCCTTCAGGGGTGCCTGGGTGGCTTGGTCGGTTAAGCGTCCGACTTCAGCTCAGGTCATGATCTCACGGTCCGTGAGTTTGAGCCCCGCTTTGGGCTCTGTGCTGACAGCTCAGAGCCTGGAGCCTGTTTCAGATTCTGTGTCTCCCTCTCTCTCTGCCCCTCCCCTGTTCCTGCTCTGTCTCTCTCTGTCTCAAAAATAAATAAACATTAAAAAAATTAAAATCTATCCCTTCATAAAACTGGCTGTTATAATAAAACATTTTATTTATTTGTTCCTTGGGTTTTAGCTTCCACTTTCTTCTTTCTGAGTTATTTGCCTTCTAAGTGGTTTCTTTTAACTTTTTATTATCAATAATAAAAGACTCACAAGTTGTAAAAATAGTACAAAAAGTCTCCATATATTCTTCCTCCAGTTTACCCCAGACATTTTATATAATCATAATACAATATGAAAAGCAGGAAATTGACACTGGAATGATGTGTGTGCACAGTCTTGTGTTACTTTATCACATGAGTGGATTTGCGTAACCATCACAGCAATCAAGATACAGAAATATTCCATCACTAGAAAGCTGCCCTTTTATGGTCACACCTACCACTAACTGCCATTGTCTGTACCCCTGACAAATATTAATTTGTTCTCTCTCTGTATAATTTTGTCATTTTTTGAATTTTATACAAATGAAATCATAAAATATGTAACTTTTCCAATTTTTTTTTTACTTCATAAAAATGACCTTCAGATCCACCCAAGTTGATAGGTATATCTATAGTTTGTTTTTTTTATTGCTGAGAAGTATTCCATGCTTTGGATATACCAAAATTAGGGTTAGGTTGAACCCTTCTACTATTGAGGGACATTTTGGTTTCCAGTTTGGGGCTACTATAAATAAAATTGTTATGAACACTTGAGTATAGGATTTTGTTTGGACCTAAATTTTCATTTCTGTGATATAAATGCCCAGCAGAGCAATTGCTGGGTCATATGGTAAGTATATGTTTAGTTTTTAAAGAAACTGACAGACTTTTTCCAGAGTGGCTATGCCATTTTGCATTCCTATCAGCAGCGTATGAGAGTTCCAGTTTCTCTGCATCCTTGCCAGTACTGGTATTGTCATTGTTTTATTTGAGCCATTCTGATAGGTGCATAGTGCTTGATACCTTATGATTTTATTTGAATGTTTCTAATGGCTAATGATAGTGAACATTTTTTGTGTGTTTGCCATCCCTGTATCTTCTTCCATGAAATGTTTCTTCATGTACTTTGCCCATTTTCTAAATGCATTGTTTGTTTTTTTTAACTGTTGAGTTTTGAGAGTTCTTTATATAGTTTAGATACAATGCTTGGTCATATGTGTAATTTGCAAGTAGCAGTCTGTGGCTTGTCTTTTCATCTTATGAATAGGATTTTTCACAGAGCAAGAACGTAATTGTGGTGAAGTCCAATTCATCGATTTTTTTTTCTTTTATGGATTATGCTTTTGTTGTTATGTATAACTCTTAATTAAGCCCTGGATCTCAAAGATTTTACCTAGGTTTTTTCTAAAAGATTTATAGTTACATTTTACATTTGAAGTCCATGATCCATTTTTTTGTAATTTTTGTATATAGTGTGAGGTTTGAGTTGAGATTAAATTTTTTTTAATGTTTATTTTTGAGAGAGAGAGCACGTGTGCGCGAGCAAGGGAGGGCAGAGAAAGACGGAGACCAAGGATTTAAAGTGGGCTCTGTGCAGACAGCAGAGAGCCCAATGTGGGGCTTGAGCTCACAACCACAAGATCATGACTTGAATTGAAGTTGAATACTTAACCGACTGGGCCACCCAGGTGCCCTGAGATTAACATTTTAAACTATGGCTATCCAATTGTTTCAGTTTCATTGAATTGCTTTTGTACCATGGTAAAAAAAAAAAAATGAGTATGCTGAATTCGAATAGGCCTATTTCTGGGTTTTCTGTTCTGATTCATGTGTCTGTTTATGTGTCTGTCACTCTGCCGTACTCGAAAGTCTTCATTACTATAGCTCTATAATAAATTTAAAAGTCAGGTAGAGTGATTCCTCCTCCTTTATTATTTTTTCAATATCGTTTGTTTCTTTTCCTGTTCCTATACATTTTAGAATAATCTCACCTATATCTAAAAAATATTTTTGCTAGGATGTTGATAGGAATTATATTTGACCTGTATATCAGTTTGGGGAGAATTGACATCTTTACTATGTTGACCCTTCCAATCCGTGAACGGTGAATATCTCTCCATTTATTTAGATTTTCTTTCATTTCTTTTATCAGCATTGTGTCATTTTTAGCATTGTGTAGTTTTCAGCATACAAGTCCTGTACATAGTTTTTGAGAATTATTACTATTTCATTTATTTGAGTGACTCCTAATGGTATTGCATTTTTAATTTTGGTTTCCATGTGTCCATTGCTAGTAATGCAAATGATTTTTGTATGACGAGCTTGTACCCTGCATTGTTGCTGAATTTCCTGACTACGTTCTAGGAGGTTGTTTTTATTTATTTGTTTATTTGTTTTGGTCGATTTCTTAGGATTTTCTTTGTAGACTATCTTGTCATCTGCAAATAGGGACAATGATGTTGCTTCCCTTTTACGCTATAGGCGTTTTATTTATTTATTTTTCTTCCCATATTGTTCTGTCTAGGACTTCCAGTATTGTGTTGAATATTAGTGGTGAGTGCTTGCCTTGTTTCCAATCTTAAGGAAGAAATGGTTAGTCTCTCAGCATTAAGTATGATGTTAGCCGTAGGGTTTTTGTTTTTGTTTTTGTTTTTTTGGTAGATATTCTTTTTAAAGTTGAGGCGATTCCTTTTCAGTTACTAGTTTTCTGAGGATTTTTATCATGAATGAGTGTTGAATTTTGTTAAACAGCCTCTTCTGTATCAGTTGATATGACCATATTATTTTTCTTATTTAGTCTTAATATGGTGGATTACACGGATTGATTTTCAAATACTGAACCAGCTTTGTATCCCTAGAATAAACCCACATGGTCATATAGTGTATAAATTTGTTTATATAGTGCTGAATTCTATTTGCCAATACTTTGTTAAGGATTTGTGTGTGTGAATTCATGAATGATATTGGCTTGTTATTTAATTTTTTGTGCTGACTTTGTCTGATTTTAGTACCAATGAAATGTTGGCCTTATGAGTTGGGAAGCATTCACTCTTCTATTTTCTGGAAGAGATTGTGTAACATTAGTATTAATTCTCCTCTAAGTGGTTGGTGGAATTCTCCAGTGTAACCATTTGGACCCAGAGATTTCTTTTTTTGGAGTTTTAAAAGTGCAGATTCAATTTCCGTAATAGTTATAGGGCTACTCAAATGATCTATTTCATATTGGGTGAGTATGTGTTTACACTTTTCAAGACATTGGTCCTGTCTACCTAAATTGTTAATGTATATGTGTGAATTTGTTTGTAGTATTCCCTTATTATCTTTTTGGAGTTTGCAGAGTCTCCAGTGATATCCCCTGTCTCATTCTGATATGAATTTGTGTCTTCTTTCTTTTTTAATTTATCACTCTTGCTAGGAGTTTATTTTATTGATCTTTTCAAAGAATCAGCTCTTTTATTTCATTGATTTTCTGTACAGATTTCTAATTTTTTTTAACATTTATTTATTTTTGAGAGACAGAGAGACAGAGCATGAGCGGGGGAGGGGCAGAGAGAGAGAAGGAGACACAGAATCTGAAGCAGGCTGCAGGCTCAGAGCAAGCTGTCAGCAGAGCCTGATGCGGGGCTCGAACCCACAAACTGTGAGATCATGACCTGAGCTGAAGTCGGATGCTCAACCGACTGAGCCACCCAGGTGCCTGTACTGATTTCTAGTTTTAAATCTTATCAATTTCTGCTCTTATGTATTATTTCCTTTTACTTCCGTTGGGTTTATTTTGCACTTCTTTTTGAGGTAGGAAATTACATTTTTTAATTTGAGGCTTTTCCTCCTTTCTAAGGCAAACATTTAGTGCTATAAATTTCCCACTCAGCAGTGGTTTTAGGGGCACATGTCACATATTTTTATTGTGGTAAAAAATGTATAATATGAGATCCTCCCTCTTAACAAATTTTTAAGTGTACATTACAATATTGTTAACTATAGGCATGATGTTGTATGGGAGATCTTTAGAACGTTTTAATCTTGCATGACTGAAACTCTATACCCATTGAACAGCAACCCCCCCCCCCCGTTTCCCCCTTCACACAACCCCTGGAACCAACCCCTGGAAACCACTGTTCTACTTTCTGTTTCTTTGAGTTTGACTACTTTAGGTACCTATGTAAATGGAATGAGGCAGTGTTTGATGATCTTCTGTGACTGGCTTATTTTACTTAGCATATTTTCCTCAAGGTTCATCCAAGTTGTAGCATGTGACAGGATTTCTATTTATATAGTAGACAAATATTCTCTTGTATGTATACACCACATTTAAAAAAAAATCCATTCATCCATTGAAGGACATTTAGGTTATTTCTACCTATTGGCTATTGTGGATAATGCTTCAATGAACATGGCAGTGCAAATGTCTTTTCAAGATTCTGATCTTAGTTCTTTTGGATAAATACCCGGAAATGGGATTGCTGGATCATATGGTAGTTCCATTTTAAATTTTTTGAGGAACTGCCATAGGGTTTTACATAATGGCCATTCCATTTGTTCATTCCCACCAACAGTGCACAAGGCTTCCAGTTTCTCCACATTTTCACCACTACTAGTTATTTTTTATTTTTTTTATAATAGTCATCCTAATAAGTATGAGGTGATTTTGCATTGTGGTTTTGATTTGCGTTTCCCTGACAATTAGCAGTGTGGTTTTCATTTGCATTTTGCTGACAATTAGCAATGTATAGTATCTTTTCATATGCCTGTTAGCTATTTGTATGTCTTCTATGGAAAAATGTCTATCCAAATCCTTTGCTTGATGTTAAATAAAGTTATTTGGGTGTTTTTGTTTTTGCTATTGAGTTGTAGCTGTTCCTTACATATTTTGGATATTAACCACTTATCAGATACATGGTTTGAATATATTTTCTCCTATCCCATAGATTGCCTTTTCATTCTGTTGATTTTTTTTTTTTTTCTGAATAGAAGCTTTTAAGTTTGGTGTAGTCTCACCCGTCTGTTTTTGTGTTGGTTAACTGTGCCTTTTTTTTTTTTTTAGTGTCATATTCAAAAAGTTATTGCCAAGACTAATGTCACAAAGCTTTTGCCCTGCTTTCTTTGAGGCATTTTATAGTTTTAGACCTTATGTTGAAGTCTTTAATTTTGAGTTGATTTTTGTGTATGGTGTAAGATAAGGGCCTGATTTTTCTTTTGCATATGAATGTTGTTTTCCCAACATTGTTTGTTGAAGAGAGTATCCTTTCTTCATTGTGTACTCTTGGCATGCTTGTTAAAGAACATTTGGCCATATATGTGTGAGTTTATTTCCGGGCACTATGTTCTATTTCATTGGTCTATGTGTCTATCTTTATGCCGGTACGATACTGTTTTGATTGCTGTAAACTTTAACATATTTTGAAATTAGGAAATGTGTGGCCTGTAGCTTTGTTTTACTTTCTCAAGTGTCTTTTGTCTATTGAGGTCCTTTGTGGTTTCAAATGAATTTTAGCATTATTTTTTCTATTTCTGTAAAAATGCCACCGGGATTTTGATAGGGATCACATTCAATGTGTAGATTGATTTGGATAGTGTGGACATTTGCACAGTATTGTCTTCTAATCCATGAACATGGGATGTCTTGCAATTTATTTGTGCCTTTAAATTCCTTTCAGCAGTGTTTTGTCATTTACAGTGTACATGTCTGTCACCTCCTTGGTTAAATATATTCCTAAGTATTTTATTATTTTTGATGCTATTTTAATGGAAACATTTTCTAAATTTTTTTCCAGATAGTTCATTGTTATTATATGGAAATATAACTGATTTTGTGTACGTTCATTTTGTATCCTGAAAAAACTTAATATTTAGAGTGTATGCTAAATTCACTTGTTAGTTCTAACAATTTTTGTGGAGTCTTTAGGATTTTTACCTGTAAGGTTATGTCATGTACAAACAAAGCTAATTTTATTTCTTCCTTTCTGATTTAAATGTCTATTTATTTGTTTATTTATTTATTTGCCTAATTGCTCTGGCCAGGACTTCTAGTACCAGAGTGAGTAAAAGTGGTGACAGTGGGAATCCTTATTTTGTTCCTGATCTTAGGAGAAAAGCTTTCAGTTTTCCACCATTGGTATGATGTTATCTATGGACTTTCTATATGTAACCTTTATTATTTTGAGGTAATGGCCTTTTATCCTTAGTTTTTTAAATTTAGAATACTCAACGTTTCACCATGAAAGGGTATTGAATTTTGTCAAATGCTTTTTCTGAATCTGTTGAGATAATCATGTGATCTCCCCCTTCATTCTGTGGATGTGGTGTATCACACTGATTGATTTGCATATGTTGAGTCATCCTTGCATCCCAGGACAAATCCTACTTGGTTGTGGTGTGTGATTTTTTTATGTTTTTTTAAATTTTATTTTTGAGAGAGAGAGAGACAAAGTATGAGCAGGGGAGGGGCAGGGAGAGAGGGGGATACAGAATCCGAAGCATGCTCCAGGCTCTGAGTTGTCAACACAGAGCCCAACGCAGGGCTCGAACTCACATACTGTGAGATCATGACCTGAACTGAAGTTAGACGCTTAACCGACTGAGCCACCCAGGCACCCCGGTGTATAATTTTTTTAATATGCTGTTGAATTTAGTTTGCTCATATTTTTGAAGTTTTTGCATCTATATTCATTAGGGATGTTGGCCTGCAATTTTCATTTCTTCTAGTGTCTTTTTCTGGTTTTGGCATCAGGGTAGGGCCAGCCTCACAAAATGAGTTTGGAAGTATTCCCTCCTTTTCAGTCTTTTGAAAGAGTTTAAGAAAAATTGGCTTCTGAAATTACTTTTAAAAAGAATAAAGTTAATTAAAAGAATGAACTTAAAGTTAATTCTTTAAAAGAAGTTAATTCTTTTTAAAATGTTTGATAGAATTCACCAGTGATTCCATCTGGACCTAGACTTTTTTGTTGTTGTTGTTGTTGTTGTTGTTGGGAGGTTTTTTTTTTTTTTTTTTTTTTTTTGATTACTGATTCAATCTCCTTACTAGTTATACTTCTGTTCAGATTTTCTGTTTCTTCATGATTCACTATTGATAAGTCATATGTATTGAGGAATTTAACCATTTCTTCTAGTTTGTCCATTTTGTTGGCTTATAATTGTTCGTAGTAGTTTCTTATAAACCTTTTAATTTCTGTGCCATTGGTTGTGATATCTCCTTTCATATCTGATTTTATTTATCTGGGTATTCTCTTTTCTTACCTATTGTAGCTAAAGATATGTCAATTTTGTTGGTATTTTTATTTTATTTATTTCTTTTTAAAAATTTATTCATTTATTTTGAGAGACAGCAGCATGAGTGGGGGAGGGGTAGAGAGAGGGAGAAAGAGAATCCCAAGCAGGTTCGGTGATGTCAGCATATGGAGCCTGATGTGGGCCTCGGATCTCACGAACTGTGAGATAATGACCTGAGCCAAAATCAAAAGTCAGATGCTTAACCAACTGAGCCACCCAAGTGCCCCTTGTTTATCTTTTTTAAAAAACCACCTATTAGTAATTAATAAACATCTAGCCAGACTCACGAAAAAATAAAAAAAAATAAATAAAATAAGGGAGGGAGGGAGGGAGAGAGAGAGAGAAAGGACTCAAACAAAATCACAAACCAAAGAGGAGAAATAGCAACCAACACCACAGAAACACAAACAATTTTAAGAGAATGTTATGAAAAACTATATGCCAACAATTTAGGCAACCTAGAAAAATGGATGAATTCCTAGAAACATGTAACCTAAAAAAACTGAAGCAGGAAGAAATAGAAAATTTGAACAGATTGATTACCAGCAAGGAGACTGAATCAGGAATCAAAAAACTCCCAACAAACAAAAGTCTAGGTCCAGACAGCTTCACAGGCAAATTCTACCAAACATTTAAAGAAGAGTTAATACCTATACTTCTCAAACTATTCTAAAAAATGAAAGAGGAAGGAAAACTTCCAAATTCATTCTATGAGGACAGTATCACCCTGATACCAAAACCAGATAAAAATACCACACACACACAAAAAGAGAGAACTACAGGCCAATATCTCTGATGAACATAGATGCAAAAATCCTCAACAAGATACTAGCAAACTGAATCCAACAATACATTAAAAAAATCATTCACCATGATCAAGTGGGATTTATTCCTGGGATGGAAGTCCAGTTCAGTATTCACAAATCAATCGACAGGATACATCACATGAATAAGAGAAAGGATAAAAACCATATGATTATTTCAGTAGATGCAGAAAAAGCATTGCACAAAGTACAATGTATACTCATGTCTAAAAGCCCAAACAAGCTTGAAAAAGAAAAGCAAAGCTGGAGGCATCACAATTCTGGACTTCAAGTTATATTACACAAAGCTGTAGCCATCAAGACAGTATGGAATTGGCACAAAATAGACACATAGATCAATGGAACAGAATTAAAAAAAAACAGAAATAAACCCACAATTATATGATCAATTAATCTTTGACAAAGCAGGAAAGAATATCCAATGGGAAAAAGATAGTTTCTTCAATAAATGGTATTGGGAAAACTGGTCTGCTAACATGAAAAAGAATGAAAATAGATTACTTTCTTACAACATACACAAAAATAAACTCAAAATGGATTGAAGACCTAAATTTGAGACCTGAAACCATAAAAGTCATAGAAGAGAGCACAGGCAGTAATGTCTCTGACATCAGCCATAATAACATTTTTCTACATATGTCTCCTGAGGCAAGGGAAATAAAAGTAAAAATAAATTTTGGGGACTACATCAGAATAAAATGCTTCTGCACAGCAAAAGAAACAATAAACAAAACTAGAAGGCAACCTACTGAATATTTACGAATGACACATCCAATAAAGGGTTAGTATACAAAAAAATTAAGAACTTATACAACTCAACACTTCCCAAATAATCCAATTTAAAAAGGAGAAGACATGAACAGACATTTCTCCAAATAAGATCTACAGATGGCCAACAGACACATGAAAAATGTTCAGCATTGCTTGTCATCAGGGAAATGCAGATCAAAACCATGATGAGGGTTGTCTGGGTGGCTCAATTGGTTAAGTGTCTGACTTCAGCTCAGGTCATGATCTCACAGCCTGGGGATTCTAGCCCCGCGTTGGTATCTGTGCTGACAGCTCAGAGCCTGACTCCTGATTCAGATTCTCTCTCTCTCTCTCTCTCTCTCTCTCTCTCTCTCTGCCCTTCATCTGCTCACACTGTGTCTCTCTCTCAAAAATAAATGAAGATTTAAAGTTTAAAAAAGAAAACATAATGAGATATCACCTGAAACCTGCCAGAATGGTTAAAATCAAAAACACAAGAAACAACAAGTGTTAGTGAGGATGCAAAGAAAGGGGAACCCTTGTGCACTGTCGGTGGGAATGCAAACTGGTGCAGCCACTCTGGAAAAGAGCATGCAGTTTCCTCAAAAAGTTAAAAATAGAACTACCTTATGATCCAGTAGTAATCTACTGTGTATTTACCCAAAAAATACAAAAACACTAATTCAAAGTGATATACACACCCTTATGTGTCTAGCAACATTATTTATAATAGCCAAGATATCGAAGCAGCCCAAGCGTCCATCAGTAGATGAATGGATAAAGAACTGATGCACACACACACACACACACACACACACACACACACACACCACACACACACACTGGAATATTCAGCCATAAAAAAGAATGAAATCTTGCCATTTGCAGCATCATGGATGGAGCTACAGAGTATAATGTGAAATAAGTCAAAAAGACAAATACTATATGATTTCATTCATATGTGGAATTTAAGAAACAAAGCAAAGGAGCAATGGGAGAAAAAAAAAGAGAGAGAGAGACAAACCAAAAAATAGACTCTTAACTCTAGAGAACACACTGATGGTTACCAGAGAGGAAGTGGGTGGGTGGATAGGTGAAATAGGTAATGGGAATCAAAGAGGGCACTTGTGATGACTACTGGATGATGTATGGAATTGTTGAATCACTATATTGTACAATTGAAACTAATAAACTAATATAACACTATGTGTTAACTGTACTGGAATTAAAATAAAAACTTAATAAAAATTTTTTTCTTGGGCGATTTAATTAAATGTATTATCTCACTGTTGGTTTCTGTTGATGGTCTTTTCTCACTCACTTGAGATGTTCCTGACTTTTTGTATGATGAGTGATTTTCTGTTGTATACTGGACATTTCAAGTATTATGCTATGAGACTCTGGATCTTATTTAAATCTTCTGTTTTAGCAGGTCTCTTCTGAGACTGCTCTGATGAGGGAATGGGGGCATGACTTCATTATTGCCAGATGGGAGGGGAGTCAAGGTTTCCCACTTACCATTCATTGATACTGGGGTAGGAATAGAGGCATCTCATTATTACTGGGCAGGGGTAAAATTTCAGGCTCTCCCTAGGCTTCTGCTGACAGAACCCTGGCTTGGAGAGAGAAGAACATCTTGCTATTGCTTATGGGCTCTTTTACTGTCATGTTCTGGGGGCTTCGTTACTGGCTAGCAGGGATGAAAGTTCCAGATACCCACTAAGCCTTTTCTGAAACTACCTCAGAGAGAGGGGGAGGAGGGTGTGTGACTCTTTACTGCCAGATGAAGGTGGAAGTCTAGGCTCTGCACTTGGTCTTTGCTGATGGGTGTGGAGTAGGGCCACGGTTTTTCCTGTGGCATTTGGCTAAAGTACAGAAGTTATTGTCTAAAAGATTTCTGTCTTGCTAGGCTACCACTTTCTGTTCCTTTGGCTAGAGCTTTTCTGGGGTCTATTTTTGTCTGCAGCCATTGGTATTTCTGGGTTGCTGGCTTCTCCATCACTGGGTCCAGGATGTATTACTCAAAAACAAAACCCAGAGAACTTACTTAGGTCTTGAGGTCCCTAGCCAGACTGTCTTCTCTCTACCTTTCAGAGTTATATAATATACAAAATATTATATGATATAAATATATGTATGTATATAATAATGTCCACTGTTTTTGTATATTATGTATACACATATATAAAATGTCCAGTGTTTTTTTTTTCAGCCATATTTATTGGAAAAAGTAAAAAAAAAGTATGTTTATTCTATCTTTTCTTGGAATCAGAAGATGTATAAGTGGTTACTTAAAGAAACCATGAATACTGTTAGTGATAGCCTTTTTCCCTGTAAAAATCTAGTTAAGAATGGATAAAATTTCTCTGACTCCTACCTCCATGGTATACCACTTTTTAATTTTAGCTATTTTTACACTGTGGTAAAGAGCACATGAGAAAAATATTACTATCTTGACTAATTTTAAGTGTATAGTTTAGAAGTATTAAATATACTCACATTATCATGAAATAGACCTCTAGAACTTTTTCATGTTGAAAATCTGAAACTCTATACCTACTAAACAGCAACTTCCTTTTTTTTCTAGTCCCTAGAAATCACCATTCTACTTTCTGTTTCTATAAATTTGACCAGTTTAGATATCTTATATAAAGTGGAATGATACAGTATCATTGTATCATTTGTCCTTCTTTGACTGGCTCTGAGTGTAATGTCCTCAACATTCATCCATTTTGTAGCATATGTCATATTTCCTTCCTTTTTAAGGCAGAATAACATTTTAGTGTGTGTGTGTGTGTGTGTGTGTGTGTGTGTGCGCGCGCGCGCATGCGTGTGTTTATTCCTTCATCCTCTGATGGACATTTGGATTGCTTCTACCTTTTGGCTACTGGGAATAATGCCGCTATGGAAATGGGTGTTCAAATGTCTCTTCGAGACCCTGATTTCAATTCTTTTAAATATATATTCAGAAATGGAATTTCTGGATCATAAGGCAGTTCTATTTTTAATTTTTTGAGGAACCTCCAATATTGCTTTCCAATGTGGTTGCACCATTTTACAATCCTTCCAACAATGTACAAGGCTTCCAGTTTCTCTATATGCTTGATAACTCTTGTTATTTTCTGTAGCCATCCTAATGGGTATGAGGTGATAGCTCATTGAAGTTTTGCTTTACACTTCTCTGATGATTAGCGATGTTGAACATTTTTGATATGCTTGTTGGCCATTTATGTATCATCTGTCTATTCAAGTCCTTTGTCCATTTAAAAAAATAAGATCATTTGATTTTTGTCTTTGAATTGTAAGAGTTCATTATATGTTCTAGATATGAATCCCTTAACGGATGTATTATTTGCAAATATTTTCTCTCATTCCATAGGTTGCCTTTTCAACGTGATGTACTTTTAATGCACAAAAGTTTTGAAGTTTGCTGCAGTCCCATTTGTCTATTTTTGCTTTTCTTACTTGTCCTTTTGGTGTCATATCCAATAAATCATTGCCATGTCCAACGTCATGAACCTTTTCCTCTATGGTTTCTTCTAGGCATTTTATAATTTTAGATCTTGTGTTTAGGTTTTTAATTCATTTTAAATTAATTTCTGTGTATGGTGTACGATAAGGGTCCAACTTCATTCTTTTGCATGTGGATGCCCAGTTTTCCCAATACCATTTGTTGAAGAGACTGTCTTTTTCTCATTGAGTTGTCTTGTCACCCTTGTCCAAGACCATTCGACCATATATATACACAACGGTTTATTTCCCAGCTCTCTAGTGTATTCTGTTAGTCTATTTGTTTGTCTTGATGCCAGTATCATACTGTTTTGATTACTGTAGCTTTGAAATATATTTTGAAAGTGTGAGTCTTCCAACTTTGTTTTCTTAAAAAATTGTTTTGGCTATTTAGACTTCCTTGAGATTCCTTATGAATTTATCTAGTTCTGAAAAAAAATCCATTGGGATTTTGAGGGATTGTGTTGACTCCGTAAATTGTTTTGGGTAGTATGGATATCTTAACAACATTAAGTCTTTCCATCCATGAATGCAGGTGTCTTTCCATTTATTTGTGCCATCTTTAATTTCTTTCAGTAATGTTTTGTAGTTTCCCATTGGCACACTTCTGTTTACTAAATAAAAGTAGGCTATCAAGTAAAATACTTTGATAAACCCTGCTTTTCCAGTAATTTCAGAGTGCAGAACTATGGATGGGGTGCCATCCATTGTTCCCACAAATTATTTGCTGCTTGGCAGAATTGCTGCCTATACCGGAAGCTCTGCTTATTCAGACATGGAAGACTTAGTTAGTGTGTACCTGTGGTGCAATAGAAAGGGGGAAAGGATCTGCATCCCATCTTTGTCTTTATTCACTATCATTATATTTCCCTTTAAACTAGTCCTGTTTAGTGACTCTAAACTGGAGGCCCTGGCACAATTGCTTAAGGGTGGCAATAGAGAAAGCTACAACCAGGCTTTGGATGGAGAGAGACTTCAAAGCAAACCCAACCCTGAGCCCTGCCTCCTCCATGAAGCCTTGTTTAATTATGCTATCGCATGCTTATCTCCTTTCTCTGACGTCCCAATAACACTTGTGTCTATTACACAACCAGCCTTCATCTCATCTTACTGAGTAAGACCTCAGTTACCTAACTCTTTCTGGGGAAAAGGCATTTTTAGTAACCTGTTTTCAAAAATGGCTCATGATTTCCTCTGTTTGAGCACCATAAGCTTTTAACATTCCATCTTGAATAGAATTCTCCAAAAAGAGAAAAAAAACTACCTAGAGACAATTTAGTCCTCTGATTTCTTATACAGCATTTATAGGCATAATTTAATTAATTAAGGATCATTGTTATGACTATCAATTATTGCTTGCTATAATACAGTGGTATTCTAAGGCCTACTGAAATGTGATTTAATGTTTGTTCCCCACACTTAATGGTCCCAGGCCATTTAGTCTGTGTGTGTGTGTGTGTGTTTGTGTGTGTGTGTGTTAATCCATATTAGTTTTTTATTATATTCTGTCTGTTTTCTTGTCAGTTGGCCCTTCTTGTTGCTGTCAATCTACTTTTGTAAAATCAGGTTTTATTCCCTAGCTCAGAAGGCTCAAGAAAAATTTCTTAACTGGGACTTGATGCCTGAAGGGAGTGCTTTTCAAGGATCTTGAAAGTTTCCAGATTTACGTTCTGTAGTCTATTTTGTTTGTTTATTGGTAAGTTTGTTCTAGTTTGGAGAACTTAACTGTGGGACTAAGAACAAAATCTCCAGGAACAGGAACCACTGGGGTCCTTGAAACCAAAATCACCCTAATATTTCCTTCTGTCAAGCCTCTCTCACTCACACTGCATGACTCTCCAGACATTTCCTGCTGGATCAGCTGGAAAGAATAGTTGGTGACAGGAAGCATTTTGAGGCAACTCTGGCCTATATCACTTCCTGTCATCAGAGAAACAAACTTCAAAAGGTGACACTTAAGAAAAAGCACTTTCTATGTGGGGCTCTGTGACAAGGAGTACTCCAAGTTCTGACAAAGAATTCAGAGTGGGGAATATTGATTTTTATTTTTTTAATGTTTATTTATTTTTGAGAGACAGGGAGAAAGCGTGAGCAGGAGAGGAACAGAGAGAGAGGGAGACACAGAATCCAAAGCAGACTCCAGGCTTTGAGCTGTCAGCACAGAGTCCCACACGGGGCTTGAACTTGTGAGCTGTGAGATCATGACCTGAGCAGAAGTCAGATGTTCAACCGACTGAGCCACCCAGGCACCCCTAGAGTAGGGAGTGTTTTTTAAGTTTTGCTACCATAGTCTCAGTAGATGGAAGAAAGTAGAAATGGGAACCGCCTTTAGGGGCAGTTATTGTGAAGTTCATGATGGAGAGGGGGAGCTATGGCATGGGTGTTGTAGAAGCAGTTCAAAGTTCTAGAAGTGTGAACTGAATATAATGGATATTACATAGCTAGAAATACACCAAAAAGTCATAGTTGGGAAAAGCAAGGCAGACAGTTATTCACTGTACTTCCTTGTACACATCTATTTTCAGTATTCATTATTGTGGAATTGTTTCAACTTTTCAGAGATGTTAGAATGTGAGTGTACTTGCTGATCCTAATTCTCTGGTGAAATGTAAGACAGGTGAGACTGAGGTTACAGGCTTTGAAATTTAAGTAAATTTTCTATTAGCCACAACCAGGCACAAGTTCTAATGAAACACTTAGCTTTGGGATATTGACACTTATTTAAAGTGTACAAAGCACTTTGACAGTTATTCTCTCATTTGATCCTCACAATAGCCCTGGGGGGGGGGTGGGAAGGTATTATCTACATTTTATGGATAAGGAAAGGGAATCTTAGTTTAAAAGAATAGCCCAAGGTGACTTGCATAGTAAAAGGCAGAGCAGAAATAGAACCTAGCTCTTCTAATTCATAGGCCAGTGTTTTCTTAAGTCTACAATGCTTTCTTTCACTAAGATTTGGGGGGAAATTCAATATATATTTCTCTTATGAAGACAAGCTAATGCTATTGTAGAAAAGAATAATTAATAAATTTTTGAATTTCTAATCAAAGTGGTCCTGAAAAGTAGATGGCATTTTGGAATGTTGTAAGTTGAAAAACCCAGTAAGTTAGCCTTACATCTAAATAATATCTGAAGCCCCAAACTGCTTTCACTGGGATTCAATGTGTGTGTGTTCAGAGACGTGTGACAAATTTAGAACTCTATCTCTACTCCTGATAACAGAAGAATATTTTGTTATTAGCATAATATTGATCTAATCGCCAATAATCTATATCAGAAATAAATCCAGTATGGAGACTTAACTTTTTCTTTTTGCTTGAATTGAAGTATTCTTTACACACAGTTAAGTGCACAAATCTTAAGTGTACAGCTCAGTTAAATGTTATATATGTGCACCCTCCACCCAGATTAAGATCAAGAGCGTTTCTTCCTCACCCCACCCCCAAGTTTCCCTCTTGCCTCCCAGCCAACACCACCTCCCAAAGGTAACAACTATTCTTTTTTTTTTAAACATCTTTAACTTTTTTAAATGTTTATTTATTTTAGACAGACAGAGTGTGAGCAGGGGAGGGGCAGAGAGAGAGGGAGACACAGAATCCAAAGCAGCCTCCAGGCTCTTAAGCTGTCAGCACAGAGCCCGATGTGGGGCTCAAATTCACGAATGCCAGATCATGACCTGAGCCGAAGTTGGATGCTAATCGACTGAGCCACCCAGGTGCCCTGGTAACAACTATTCTGACCATTATTATCATAGATTAGTTTTGCCTGATTTCAGACTTTATATAAACAGATATTCTAGGTATTATTTTGTGTCTGGCTTCCTTTGCTTTAACATGTCCATGTGATTCATCTATGTTTTATACATAATATTAGTTCTTTTTTGTTGCTATGTACCATTCCCATGTATGATCCACCACAATTTATCCATTTCCCACGTCTTAGTCTATTCAGGCTGCTGTAACAACATTTCATACACCAGATGGCTTAAACAACAAACATTTATTTCTCACAGTTCTGGAGGCTAGAAGTCCAAAGTTCATGGCACTAGCAGGTTTGATATCTGGTGAGGTCTCTTTTTCTGGCTTGCAGATGGCCACCTTGTTGTGTCCTCACATGATGGAAAAAGATCATCTCTCTGGTGTCTCTTCTTACTAGGGGACTAATCCCACTCATTGGGATTCTATCCTCATGATCTAATTACCACAAAGGGACACCTCCAAATACCATCACATTGGGGATTAGGGCTTCAACATAGGAATTTGGGGAGAACACGAACACTGTGTTGGTAGCGCCGCATTGATGGACATTTGGATTGTTTCTAAGTTTTGGATATTATGAATAAAGCTTCTATGAACATTTTTGGCCATATCTGTTGGTGGACAAAAGCAATCATTTTTCTTGGGTATAAACCTAGGAGTGGAGTCACTAGCGTAGGTGCAATAAAAGACATTTTTAATTTAGAATAAGGTAATTTAGTATTAATGAAAGAACTGATGGCTGAGCATTTTATAAGAAAACCCACTTCATTAAGAACCACTTTCAGAGTTAAAAATGGATCTGTGTTTTGTTTAGCAGATCAAGATTCTCTGCTTGTCCAATATTAGAGAGTACTTTTTGCTGTGGTTGGTGGGTTGGGTCTTTCATGCTCTTGGGTAGATAGGTATTTATTTTCCTGGTATCTGGAACATAGAGTGCACGTCAGGGATGAGGAACCATTTTATTGCAAGCTGTATCTTTTTTTAGATGGGGTAAAATTTGTCTTTTTTGGGGCAACATGGCTCAAATAATTATAAAATAATGTTGGAAAATCAAGTTCACGTTACAGAAATTTGCCTTAGGATTAACTTGGAATGCATCTTTTGTTCTGAAAGTGAAGGTACATGTATAATTTTATGTAATCCCAAAACTTAACTCTGGCAGTATAATTTTACATTACATCAAAGGTAAAGAATTTTTAAACATCATATGTCTGCTGGCAACATTTACTAATGAAGTGTGATGTTGAAAGGGTATGGGGAAAATTCCCGTGGTCTGGGAAGTGAGTGAGGTGATGGTAAACAGAGGAGAAAACTGGGAACGTACTCTAAATGAAGAGTCCTGTTCCTGGAAAGGACTCAAGAGCCTCTCCCATTGTGCTGTACCACTAAGCATGTCACAACACAGAGACCAGACCCACCTTAACCTCTTCCTTGACAAAGATGGTCACTTCAGGTTTTGGTGTGTGTGTGTGTGTGTGTGTGTGTGTGTGTGTGTGTGTGTGTATGTGTGTTAACAATTTAATTTGATAATGAATGTTAAAAAAAAACATCAACTAGGATTTGCATTACCGGTGATTACTTGTTGCACTGTTTACATTCTGCTAATGTACGAGATACCCAGAGTTCCTCCTGGGAGTATTTGAATGTGTTTAGGGGCTCCATGAAGCCTAGGTTGAGTCCAGAACCCTTACTAAGGCTTCCAAGGCCAACATCTCCTAGGCTTGTTTGCCTCTCCAGCTTTAACCCCTGACAGTTTCCATATGGAATCGCTGTTCTACAGTCTCTCAGTCTTTGGTGTTTTGGTCCAAACTTCTCCTCTGCCTGGAATATCCTTCTCTTGCCATATTTGCTTAACTCTCATTATTTAAGGCTAAGCCCTGTCATCACCTCTCTTCCCAAAGCCTTCTCTGTACTCTAGGCTGGCTTAGATGATCCTCTGCTGTGCTTCCTTAGCCCCCTGTACAGACACAGACCGTATCATATAAAAATGAATTCTCTTTCTATCTTCCCATTAGACTTGGAATTGCTCACATGTGTTACTCTCCCCAGGGCCTAGCACAATGCCAGTCATATGGTAGGTACTCTGCAAAGGATTATTAAATTACATTTGCATAAACATATAAACCAGCATTTAGACTTTTATCACTGTGTTCATTCATTCAACAAACATTTGATAGACCTTGGGGGACAACTTATTGCAAGGCACTATGATTGAAGCTTTAGGTGATATGGAGATAAACACAGCGTGTCCTAGGATGGGAGTTCATTCCAATGGCAGAGAGCTGACAAGCCTGCGAATAACACTAACCTAGAGAGCAAACTGCCCAGTGCCATAAAAGAAGTTAAAATAAGGGACTTTAGAAGCTTAGAAGAAGGAAAAAGTATTTCTTGGTGGCAAAATTGAGGAAGAAGGGTTCACAGAGAAAGTAGCATTCGAGGTAGGACTTAAGTGTTTAACTAGGACATGAATGAGCCAGGAGCTTCCAATGTATCATGTGGTTTATTTTTGGCTAAAAAGAGTACATATCTTGAAGGAGTAATGAGCAGTGGGGAACAAATACAAATAAATGTAGGAGGTGGTCATATTGGAGAGAGCCTTAAATGCCAGGCTGATGAGTTTGTATTTGATTCCTATCAGTTGGAGCAATCTTGGAAGCCCATGGAAGTTTCTGAGCAGCTCAGTGACACAACTGAAGAGATCCTTTATGATTAGTCTGGTAATGGCGTCTTTTAGTATTTCCTTAGTAAATATTAACTAATTAATTACCAATAATTACTTTTACTAAATAGTGTGGAAAAACTTCAAAGCCTGTAGCTCCTTGACCTTTTTGCATGAGTCCTTTCTCATTGGAAATCTAGATGAGGTAAGAAATCATATGACTAATTAGTTCTGAGAAATGAACACTGAAATTGACAGAGGAAGGAAACACTTGCAAGACAGAAATGGCTCATAAAAATGCATAGACGTATAAAGAGTTGTTTGCTTAGGAACCGTGTCCAAAACATTGCCTTCAGCCATCTGGAAAAATCCGGACACACTATATGAATTATATTGTTAATATTTATTCCTTTGGGGTAGTTTAGATCATTTCCAGTTAAAAATAATTATAGTGTTCTAACCTCAGACTGTCTACTCTTACTCTCTCTTATAAACAGTGGGTACTGCATTGTCAGTTTGTTTTATAGTATGTTATATAACCAGAGCATCTGATTTGTTGCCACCTTAGGCCAGGCCTTTAACACTTGATGCCTGGATTATTACAACAACTTTCTCGTTGGTGTCCCATCTCCAGTGCCTCGGATCCAGCTTTTATCCTAATAGCAAGCTACTCTCCATCCAGTATAGTGGGAAGTATAGTGGGGAGTATACTGGATCAAGAGTTAGATTAACTTGAATCCTTGTTCTACTTCTCACTAGCTATATGACTCTGAACAAGTTTTATCACTTCTCTGAATCTCAGTTCCTTCAACTCCAAACTGTAAGTAATGATCTCTGCCCTATCTCAAGGGCTGTCTCAAGGATCATGTGAAAGAACTCTGAAAACTGTCAATGGCTTTACTCTACTGGCTGGCTTTCTACCCTGTACAATCCAGTCCCAAGCCACCTCTCTAATCTCATTGCTCACTATTCTCCAGAATTTACCCTGTCTCTGATACATACATATTTAATAGTACTCCTCTGATCTGGAATATTCTCCTATCTTACCTCTGCTCATCCTAATGGAAGCAATAATTTAAGGACCAGTTAAAATCCTATACCCTCTTTGAAATCTTGATGACTCCAATGCTCATTTGATTTCCCCCTTTTCTGAATTTTTATAGCATTCAGTTATTATCAATACTTGCTTATATATTGCCTTTTATTATTAGATCTTTCATTTACTTAAGGCTCATATCTTTAGATATTATGCTTTTCTGATGCCTTAGATTGCTCATTTAACACATAGTGAATATTTATGAGGATATTTCCTCTGTATCCATCACAGAACCAAGTACAGAACTTAAATAAATAATTGTTGGCTCATTTATTTAGAAATTCACATACAGACTCTCTTAAGACAAGTGAATCCATCTTCTCTTCCCAGAGCTTAAAGTACTCCTCCTAACAACCCACCCTATCTCTACCTCCTACAGAACCATAAATAGGTTGTTAAGATAGGTCTGCCCAATAGAACTTGCTGTGATGATGGAGCTATCCTATAGCTGTGCTGTCCAGTATGGTAGCCAGTAGCCACATGTGGCTGTTGAGTGCTTGAAATGTGGCTAGTGCAACTGAGTAACTTAAATTTTAGTTGTATTTAATTTGAATACATTTAAATGTAAACAGCTGCATGTAGCTAGTGGCTACTGTATGGACAATATAGGTTAGACCACTGGCTTTCAAGCTTTTTTGATCCAACAATACAATGGGAAATACATTTTATATTTCAACCTAATTTATATACACACAAGTTTTGTGAAATGATATTAATCCTTGTTATGTATGATATATTGTAATATTTTCTGTTCTATTTAATTTCATTTTTTTAAAGCGTATTTATTTATTTTGAGAGAATGAGCAGGGGAGGGGTAGAGAGAGAGGGAGAGAGAGAGAGAGAAAGAGAGAGAATCCCAAGCAGGCAACTTGCTGACAGCACAGAGCCCGATGCAGGCTTGAACACACAAGCTGTGAGATAATGACCTGAGCTGAAACCAAGGATCGGATGTTTAACTGAATGAGCCACCCAAATGCCCCTATTTCAAATTTCTTTAAATGTTTATTTAGTTTTGAGTGAGAGAGAGACCGAGTGTGAGTGGGGGAGGGGCAGAGAGAGAGGGAGACACAGAATTCGAAGCAGGCTCCAGGCTCTGAGCTGTCAGTACAGAGCCTGATGCGGGGCTCAAACTCAAGAACTGCCAGCTCATGACCTGAGCCGAAGTCGAATGCTCAACCAACTGAGCCACCCAGGCACCCCTCAAGTGCCCCTATTTAATTTCATTTTTTAAATATGCTGATTGCAACCCACTATATAGATTTCAAAGCCCACTGATAAGTTATGATGTGCTGTTTGAAAAACACACTGCTCATTTTATAGATGGAGAATCTAAGGCCCAAAGAAGTGCAGTAAGTTCTCAAAGGTCCCATAGTTAGTTAGTGGCAGGGTAGGATTAGAAACTACATTTTAGGTTTCCTAGGCTAGGGCTGTTTTTAAGAGGGGTGAAGAGTGATCCCTCCTTCTCTTCATCTGCCAAAAACCCCCCACATTTTTTATGTAGAGCAAAATTATTTGATACACTCTTCATTTTGGCTAAATACTGTCATGATATCGTGCTCCCTACATGAATCATGAGCTCTGTATTTGAGTATTCCTTCTCTTTTAGCTTGGGTACCATCCAAAATCAAAGATACAATGCCACAGGGGCTTTTTTGGACCCACTGTATGATGTGGCAGTGGCACTAATGTGCAACTATACTCCTGGTGAATACAACCACACTTCCCACTTAACAGTTTGATTCTTCACAACAAAACCTGTTGATAAATAATCAAGGCGATTCTTACCTCAGCTTGTGGGATAGTTACCTCAAGTCTTGAATTATAAAACCAATAAAATGTTTTTATCCATCCATCCATCCATCCATCCACCCATCCATCCATCCAATGTCCTACCTTCTTTGTATGTCTTATAAACAAAGATAAGCTTTATAAAAGTGACATCTTGGGGCACCTGGGTGGCTCAGTCAGTTGAGTGTCCAACTTCGGCTCAGGTCATGATCTTGCAGTCTGTGAATTTGAGCCCCGCATTGGGCTCTGAGCTGACAGCTCCGAGCCTGGAGCCTGCTTTGGATTCTGTGTCTCCCTCTCTCTATGCCCCTCCCCCGCTCATGCTCTGTTTCTCTCTCTGTCAAAAATAAATAAACATTAAAAAAATTTTTTTTAAAGTGACATCTTTTTCTTCTGAAAAAATGCATCTCTCCAAAAAGAGCAGAGTTACCTTATCAAAAGCAAAACGAGGCAGCAATTTAGAGGTGATGTATGTGTAAGGTAGATCCTGCCTTCCTCACCAGTTTGTGCATGGGATCCCATTTCTTCATGGATATCTCTTTTTTTTAAGTTTATTTATTTATTTTAAGAGAGAGAAAGAGAGCTGTGGAGGGGGGGAGAGAGAGAGAGAGAGAGAGAGAGAGAGAGAATGCCAAGCAGGCTCTGCACTCAAACCCACAAACCATGAGATCATGACCAGAACTGAAACCAAGAGCTGGGCGCTTAACCCACTGAGCCACCCAGGTGCCCCTCCTCATGGATATTTCTGAATGCATTTCAGTCAGCAGATAGCAGACAATAATTTATCCTTAAGTGAGAACAACAACAAAAATATACTTAAAAGGGCAATAAGTTTTTCAAACGAATCACTTTAAAGGAAAACCAAAGAGTCCAATTTTGCCTTATGTTTGATTCTTACCATCATTGTGTCAGTAAGATGAAGTGACTGAATTCTGTAAGATGTGTTGTGTTTTGTGGGGCCAAGCTATCAATGGCCTGGTTGATTTTTCTAGCTGAAAAGTAAGGAGTACTTTCATTTAACACTCATTTACCAATAGTCCCTTGCCAAACAGACTGGTTATCCCTTTGCTGACTTGCCCTACAATGGGTCAGGTGCAGCCTCCTATGCTACACCACCACCAGTACTAGTCAGTTAAATAGAATCTCAGAAAGTCATAAAGTCTAGCTGAATGATAACCCTTCGGCTAAGAGTCTATATGGTAAGTCTAAAATGATAAAGGGCGTCAAAGTTTTCACTGGTCTGTAGAGAAAGGATGCATGTCTTTCACATTATTTGACCACCCAGCATTGCTAGGATTTGACTTGTTGAATACATTCAAGAAACCTTTCAGTTTGGGACATGAAAATCCCCTATGGAAATAATGAGGAATGATGTCCAGTTCTCTATTTTCAAAGCTCTTCATTGTCAGAAAAGCAGGGCACTGGGAGGAAGAGAAATGAAGATGGGGTGGGGTCCATGCATGGGTGGGCAGAGGCTGGAAAGGCAAGAACACTAAGTGGACCCAGGAGGAAGGAGGTGAAGGCACATTTTAGGCTGAGTTTTGTTCTCCTGAATTCCTCCTGCCTTCCTAGGTTCTGCTTATCTACCTGCCATCTACCATGCCCCTCTTCACTTTTTTTTTTAAACCCTTCCTTTGTCAACCAAACCCATGAGTCCTACATGTTGTGGCTAGACCAAACTTTATCTCCCTACCCTGCACCATGTTTTTCTGCTACCGTTTATTTCATCACTCACACTTACAAACTGGAAGGTATTTTTAACTCTGACTCTCTCTCTCTCCCCCCAGCCCCACCCCACACTCAGTTGCTTGCCAAATCCTTTTAGTGAATTTCTCCCTTCCCCCTTTCCACTTATATCTTATTTCTATCAAGGCTCAGCTCTGATACCACCTTTTCTAGGTTGTGCAAGGCCCATTCACCCCCAGTTGGAATTAATCGTTTCTTGCCTTCCACATTGCTTTCTTTAAAAATTTTTTTAATCTTTATTTATTTTTGAGAGACAGAGAGAAACAGGATGTGAGTGGGGGAGGAACAGAGAGAGAGGGACACAGAGAATATGAAGCAGGCTCCAGGCTCTGAGCTATCAGTACAGAGTATGTCCCAGGGCTCAAACTCACGAACTGCAAGTTCATGACCTGAGCCGAAGTTGGATGCTTAACCAACTGAGCCACTCAGGTGCCCCTCACATCGCTTTCTTTTTAAAACTGAACTAGAATTGACATACAATAATATATTAGTTTCAGGTATACAACATAGTATTTTGACATTTTTATATGTTATGAAATAATCACCTTGGTAGGGCTAGTTACCATCTGTCGTTATACAAAATTATTACAATATTATTGACAACATTCCCTATGTTGTACAACTGCTTTCCCTTATTATAATACTTATTGCTATTAGTTGTTTTCAGACCTGTCCTCTCCACTAGATTAAAAGCTTTTGGAGGATGGATGCTACGTCTCAGTGATGTTTTATCCATTGTGTGCATAGTAGGTACTCAGTAAAAGTTTATGGGATGAATATGTTAATGAATATTCGACCCTTACCATACCTGTTTTCCATGGGTATTTTCTTGTTTTTGAAGCTGTTACTTGATACTATGTTAAATGTGCATGTATTGCTGAGAAGGCTGTCCTGGAATCAGCAGTATCCTGGCATGCCTTTAGAATCAGGTGGCCTACAAGGAAGACATGCTGTGGTATCTCAGGCCCCTTCTGGCCCTGAGATTCTGTGACAGATTTCACTTAAGAGAATTTGTGTTGTTTGTGGGACACAAGCCTCACAGAATCTGGGAACCTTCAGGTACAAGTGTCTCTGTTAAGCCCTATCAGAAAATGTGTTGTTCAAAGCCATTTTTTCATTTGCTTGCAATTTTATAAAAACCAACCTTTAAAAATACAGTCAATGACTGCAAAAAAATATTAAAGTAAGATATCGCAGAAATGGCAGAGTGAGGACCTCTGAAAATTCTATTTATAAGAGCAATGAAAAACACTGGCAGAAATGGTCAGAGTCAACCTTTTCAGAACCGTGGAAGTTAGCCACAGAAAGCCTTTCCCCAGAGGCTTTTATGGAAAACTGTTAGAGGTGCAGCCACTAGGAAAAACAGTATGAAGGTTCCTCACAAAATTAAAAATAGAAATATCATATGATCCAGTAATACCACTTCTGGGTATTTACCTGAAGAAAACAAACAGTGTTTAGAAAGATATATGCACCGGGGCGCCTGGGTGGCGCAGTCGGTTAAGCGTCCGACTTCAGCCAGGTCACGATCTTGCGGTCCGTGAGTTCGAGCCCCGCGTCGGGCTCTGGGCTGATGGCTCAGAGCCTGGAGCCTGTTTCCGATTCTGTGTCTCCCTCTCTCTCTGCCCATTGCCCGTTCATGCTCTGTCTCTCTCTGTCCCAAAAATAAATAAACGTTGAAAAAAAATTAAAAAAAAAAAAAGAAAGATATATGCACCCCTATGTTTATTATAGTACTATTTACAGTAGCCAAGATATGGAAGCAACCTAGCTGACCATCAATAGATGAAAAGGTAAAGAAGATGAGAGATATACTCACACACACACACACACACACACACACACACACACTGGAATATTACTCAGCCATAAAAATGAACAAAATCTTACCACTTGTGACAACATGGAGGGATCTAGAGGGTATTATTTTTTTAATGTTTATTTTTGAGAGAGAGAGACAGACAGACAGGCATAGCATGAGCAGGGGAGGGGCAGAGAGAGAGGGAGACACAGAATTCGAAGCAGGTTCCAGGCTCTGAGCTGTCAGCACAGAGCCCAGTGCGGGGCTCGAACTCATGGACTGCGAGATCAATGACCTCAGCTGAAGTCAGATGATCAACCGATTGAGCCACCCAGGCATCCCTAGAAGGTATTATGTTAAGTGAAATAAGTCATCCAGAAAAAGACAGATACCATATGATTTCACTTATATGTGGAATCTAAAAAACAAAACAAGTGAACAAATCAGAAACAGACTTAAAAATACAGAGAACAAACTGGTGGTTGCCAGAGGGGAAAAGGGTGAGGGATGGGCAAAATAGGTGAAGGGGATTAAGAAGGTACAAACTTCCAGCTATAAAATAAATGTCATGGGGACTGAAAGTACAGCATAGGGAATGTAGTCACTAATATTATAATAATTTTATATGGTGCCAGATGGTGACTACACTGATTGTAGTGACCATTGAGTAACATATAAGTTGTCAAATCGCTATGTTGTACACCTAGAATTAAGATAATATTGTATGTCAACTATACTTCAATTAAACATAAAATAATTAAAAAAAGAAAACCGTTAGAGGCAACTGATTAACTTCATAGATGCCTGATGCAGTAGATCAGGCCTGATCATAGATGCCTGATGCAGAAAGCTTAAAAGAAAAACCTAGGGAGTAATATGTCCATTGGAGCTTGAAAAGTTCGGGCATATCCCTGGGAATCTAGAAGACTATATGCATGCTCAGGACTGTGTGCATTCCCAGTGTTGTGTGCATGCTCAGGAAAGAGCTGACAGGGTTCTAAGCTTTTGCTCTGGCTGATCTCAAGCTCTGCACAAGGGAAGACTAAGGCAGAGTTATCAGCCACCTGGCTGAATGTTGAAGGCATGTCCCAACATGTACACATAGCCTCTTGGCCAAGACTGGGAGACTTGCTGGTTCCAAGAGTTTAAGGAAGTCTTTGTCCAGTTATTAGCTGACCACTAAGCCAACCTAGCAGAGACTTCAGTGCAATAATTATTATTAAAGTAAAATGGAACAGAGTGAAGCCTGTTTTTCATCAGACCTTGTAGAAGCTAATTCTTGGTCTGCCTAGCTGTGGTCTTTGTAGCTCTGCCTGTATAGCTCCTATCTCTTTAAACAGGATGAAAGGGGCAGTAAACTCATATGGGGCTGATGTTTGTTCATTTAAGGCAAGATAAAAGTAGTTTATGAATTTTTTTAAAGGATTGTGTTAGTCAGAAGTGATTCTGTTGGAAATGCGATTTCACTTCTGTACCTCAATGATGCCCCAGTTTGCTTCTTCATGACTCTGAGTTCTCCTTGTGGAAGACCTATTCCTCTTTCCTCCCTGGATCCTCTTGTATACACTCTCCCCATGTTATTGCTCTTCACTTCTGTTCTGGCTTTCATTTGTTTCATCCATGTAGCTTCAACTGGGGCTGGCTGTAGCCCTGCATTCTTGGAGTCCATCTTCTAAGAGGAGAATTGGGAAGAACAGAGACCATCTTGACCTTCTTTCTGGCCTGAGAAGGGCTGAAGAGCAAGAGGAAAATTCTTTGGATACCATTTTGGTCAGGGCCATCCCAAATGAAGCAGTGGAGTTCTCACAGGCTTTAAGGGGCTGTACTAATTTGACCAGCTGGCCAGGGTTGGCGATAGAGAAATGGTTTTTCTTGGCCAGTACTAAAAAAAAGACCCAAAGCTTATATGCATACATGCTGTACATTCACCCAATGCACCCTTCCTCACCCCTACCAGGGGAATGCCAGACAGGCTGCCCCTTTCCCACGCCCCTCTCAAGCCCCTCATTTTCTGACTCTGTTTCTAGGCTCCACTGGATGTTCATTTTAACCTGATTTCTTCTGCGTGTGAGGGGTAGAGAGTAGGGTTGGAAGGTACACAGTGTGACTTACACCACCTCAGTCCACCACCTCCTGGGGATGGCCTGACCTGGGTGGTCATTTTTAGCCTGGTATTTCCTGGGCTTAGGCCAGGGGCTGAGGCCAGTGACAGAGAAGCTAAGAGGGCACAGGTTCTCTGGCATATTCAGCAGTGATGAGTTTTCACCGGGGAACAAAATGGCTGTCTCATTTCTAACCTCTTTAGGTTTGAAAGACTGCCGAGTCTATAACCTTAATGATTAAAACATCCTGAGGAGAAAAGCTACTTAAATCCCTGAAAGATTGGACTTCTGTAATACATCTCAAGAAATGCAGTATTTCTTGAACTACTGGGTAGCTGTGTTTCTAAAATTATAACTTCACACAAATTATAACTTCAGTTTATACAAATGATACACAGCATAATGTCATCCTCCAACCAAGCAGCGAGAGCAGGTTAACCTGTTTTCATGATCAAAGAGGACTCATTTATATTTAGGAACATTTATTTCTATGAAAACAGCATGCTCCTGCCTTAGAAAACAAAGCCAAAAGAGAACAATTTGTCCTTTCAAGTGAGTTAAACATATCTCACAATGCCATTTTTACAGGAAAATTATTCCCTTAGGGCTTTCGGGCACTGCTGTGGGAGAGTCCCTGCAGGTGCTTGTACCTACTCTCTCTGAGCTCCCTTCCCCATAGGGGCTGGGGAGCCTCCAAGAGCTCAGGTGAGAAGGCATGTGTTGGATGTATTAGCTTTGAACTTGAAGTGTGTTTTCTCATAGACACAGCACCATATACACGATGAAATATACCATCAATTTGATTTCCTGGTTGCAGGTTAAAATAGGTTTTTGTGGGTTATCTTGGAAACTTGTTTACCACTTATGATATTATTTCTCTCATGAAGTCACTTAAAGAGAACTTTTGAGATTAGGACCCTCTCATAAGTCAGTCTTAACTCTTTGAGCAGACTCTTTCCCCACAGGTGGTACAAAAGTGAATTTTACCTCATCTCACATTACATGGTTCTAAGTTCTGAGAGTCTGGCCTGTGAACTTACAAGGTTTAATTATATGTTATTCAGTTACTTTATCTTGAGAGATAAGCATGGTCATTTGTGAATCCCAAGAACAAGTTATAGTTATCGTCAGTTTCAAGATTCTTCTTTGCAGAAGTCATATGTGAATAAGATGGCAAACAAAAGTACTGTTAAAACCGCTGGTCTTCCAGCTAAAATACTACATTTTCAAAGTTTTGTAATCTTTGGAGTTTGTCACAGCCCTTCCAATGCCTCCAGCCACTAGAAACCTCATAATATTCCCTGTAATGTGGGCAGGAGTTGGATATGCAAGTATTAGGTATTATTGTATCACCTTGATCCACTTTTGCTTGGAGAAGCTAGATAAGTGGCTGTTTACAAAGAATACCCCATGACGAAAAGGTTTTGAAATGAGCCTGAACTAAATATTTGGAGATGGTGCCAAATGGGACCATGAGAAAAGGAAGATGAAAATAGGTGGTCAAATGTAAATCCCTCTACTAAAGGATTTGAGGCTTTGTGAGTATCTTTGTTCCTCCAAGACAAGGATTTGCCTCCATTAGATTCAAGCCAATGATCTTTCACCTTCAGGACAAAGGTAATAACCAGTAAAACCACAGAAGCAAACCCCCTCTGTTACATTTTGCTTAAGTTTCTTTCCTTTTCTTTCAGTTTTATCCAAATATGAAAACCAGATTACTATTTTTGCTGACTACCTAGAAGAATTTCCAGATACGGATGAGCTGGTATGGATCTTGGGGAAACAGCATCTCCTTAAAACGGGTAAGGTTTGGTAGCATTTGTCTGTGAGAACCTAAATGAGGTGGGTGCCTGAGGTTAAGGTCCTATCCATTTTTCCTTGTGGGGTTGGTGGAGTGTGATTTTGGTAACTGTTCATGCCACTTGTAGGCAGACATACCTTGCAGCCAGAGGAGGTCAAGCCACAGACTCCTTGCTTGCACAGGTCCCTTCCGAGGCCCTGAGAGTCCCTAGCAGCATGTTCACATGATCATAGGTGTTTGTGCAATTTGAAAGGGTCATATATATATTTTTATTCTTTTCTTTAAAGGAGCACCCCTGAATTCCATAAGCCTTGACTTTCAAAAACCATGGACCCACTCGTGGTATCACTAACCAGTTTTAGACTGTAATGCCTGGGCTACATACTTCTCATTCCCCTTGTGTCCTTTTCTATCTAGATGAAAGACGCTGCCACCCAGGGGACCTCTAATCAGCCCAGGGCTGTCAGAAACCACGTCAGACACTAAGAAGTCTTGTAGGGGTAAATCTTTTGCTGACTGTAGCACCGTCTCAGTTTATTCTGATTTTGTATAAAACTTTTAGCCACAGCAGCTAGATGGAAAAGAGGCTTGAATATTTCTTCCTTACCCTTATATACTTACAGATTGGGGAAGACCTTTTGTTTTTTATTTAAAAAGTTTTTTAATGTTTATTTACTTTTGAGAGAGAGACAGAACATGAGTGGAAAAGGGGCAGAGAGAGAGGGAGACACAGAATCCAAAGCAGGCTCCAGGCTCTGAGCTGCCAGCACAGATCCTGACACGAGGCTCGAACTCAAGAACCACAAGATCATGACCTGAGGTGAAGTCGGACGCTCAATCGACTGAGCCACCCAGGCACCCCAGGGAAGATCTTGTAACCTAAAACTGCCAACAGCCCAGCACCCTGATAAAGCCTGAGCTTGGAGAGAGTCAGCTGTCTGTCTGTCTGAGGAGAGATGCTCTTTGAAGGCCCTAGCATAGAGGAAGAAATAGGAAGGACCTGATCACAAGGCAGGAGGGGAAGTTAGCATCTTCTGGCTCCACCCCGTGTCTGGCTTCATCCTCTGGATTGGAGAATCCTGAACAGTGGAGAGAGTTGAGGGTTAGCAGTTCGGAGACCTTTTGTATACAGACTCTTCCCCTACCTTAGATAAGTCACTTTCTCTTTCTGGATCTTAACTTCCTTCTCAGGTACTTAAAATGAGGAATACTGGAAAGGATCTCTTCTAGTTCTGTATTCCATGATAACAGGAGTCCCCAGCTTGTCAAATATGGCCATATCCAAATGTTAAGTTGGGAAATACCTTTCAAAGTACACTTATGGTTAAAGTGTCCATACAACTACCCCCAGCCTTTCTAGCATAGAGGAAAGCTGAAGGGCCTAGAGAATATCAGAGGAAGGAGTGAGTGGTGTGAACATTTGAGAGGGGAAATATATAAAAACAGCTAACATGTATCACAAGCTTACCGCATACTGTACCATCTAAACACTTTCCATGCATTATCTTGCAGAATACTCATAACTCTATGATGTAGGTGCTCTTATTCTCCCTATTTTAAGGATAAGAAAACTGAAGCTCAGAGAGATTATGTGACAAGGCCACACAGTTGGCAAGGAGCAGAGTCAGGGCTCCAACCCAGGCAGAATATGACTCCAGAAGTTTTACTCTTAACCAGTGTACATCTGCTGCCCATAATGCAGTAGGCACTGGGGACGTGAAGGGCAGGGAGAATTCAGACCATTCAAATTTCTGGTTTGTTCAAAAGAAAGGCAGGAGAGAAAACAGAAATTATTGGCTAAAATCAAATTTTCTTTTCTTCTCTTAAAGTGCAATGGCTCTAACTTCTATACAGATGGACACGTGAAAGCCGCTGTATATGTGGTCATTGAAGTCAATTCATGTCATAAGATGCACAAAATGCTTTGAATAAAAACACCAAAGTGTTGGTGTCTAATTTATCCATTAGATTACAAATGCCAGCTGCACTGGGTGGTGTTGTATATTTTTACACACTTAATTTACTTATTGTGGATCTTCCTTTTTAGTTAAACATACATGCATGCACACGTACACGTTTACACCCCCCACACCCCCACACATACACACCCCTAGTTTTAGATAATGGACACTGGGTACTGATGAGAGATCCAACCAACTATCATCATTTCAGGCAGGGGCTGGTTGCCTTGTTAGTGGGTTATCCTTGCTTTTCTTATCCCTTGTCTTTTGGCCACTGACCCCAGTGTTAGTACCTGCCAGGGCCATGGAGCTCAGTGAGTAGGAGACAGGAACCACCTGGCCAGTAGTACTGGTCAAAACATAGGTGAAAGGGAATGCTGAAATTACTTGGCTAAGGTGATATTGGGTTTTCTATGAACTTCCCTAGCCCCATAACAATGGAATTGACTGGTTTATTTGAAAATGAGTTTCCTGCTGGCTCAGAAATCAAAGGCAGATATCTTTAGATGGGATGTGGTGATTTAATTTTAATTTCACATTTAATTTCAGAAAAATCTAAGCTGTTGTCTGATATAAGTGCTCGTCTGTGGTTTACATACAGAAGGAAATTTTCACCAATTGGTAGGTATATCATTTGTTGTACTTCACTTTCTTCCTTGTAGATAGCTTGCCTGAGGTGATCAGTGACATCCCAGAAACCTCAGAATTAACAGCTCACTGTGGTGAAGAATTTGCTTTAGGGGAATACTTAAATCTTATACTTTATTCAAAAGTTTCATTGCCCAAGTACTGCATCATGTATGGTTCCTTGGTGTGAATATGTAATCGCCAGGATATTTATGAGTCCACCTCCAAGTGTTCAGGCACCAGGTAGTATTAGTTGTTTTCCAGGAGCAAGCAGAAAGTCAAACTTCTAGTCTGGGTAATATTTATTAACTCATAATCCACTGCTTTGTGGAGTTACTTGATTATTAAAGACAGTTATGCCTTGAATGAAAGAAAATAATTCCTATGATTTCCACCCCCTATGACATTAAAGCACCATACCATTGGAAGATGAACTATGATAGATTTCCTTGGAACTAATTATTAGCTGTTAGGTTACCACCTGCTGTCTAGGAAAAAAAAAGGTCAATAAGCTAAGTGAACTGTATCCCTTTAGAGAAAATCTGTAAAATGTTTGCAAGTAAGGTGGCCTATTCCTAGTATCATGGCCCTGTAGGAAAAAGAATGTCAAATCCAAGTGGTGGAAGCTATTCTCCTAAGAGAAAACCTGTCTGATTGATTTTGATGCAGGACTAGACATAATAACTGGAATGAAATCCTACTTTCTGATCAGTGCCCAAAACAAAGTCCACATGGACATTTTTTGCTTTCCATAGGAAGTACCCAAGCAGTAAAATGCACAAAGGAAAAATCTTTAGTACCC
Organism: Herpailurus yagouaroundi; assembly: GCF_014898765.1. Lineage (NCBI taxonomy): Eukaryota > Metazoa > Chordata > Mammalia > Carnivora > Felidae > Herpailurus > Herpailurus yagouaroundi. The sequence goes on along the minus strand of NW_024420499.1, from coordinate 6,616,915 downwards.
AGTGATTTTATTTATTTATTTATTTATTTAAGTAATTAATTATATTTTAGAGAGAGAGTACGTGCACCAGCTGGAAAGAGGAGCAGAGAGAGAGAGAGAGAGTGAGAGAGAGAGAAACTTAAGCAGGCTCCACACTCAGCACAGAGCCCGACACAGGGCTTGATCCCATGACCCTGGGATTATGACCTGAGCCGAAATCAAGAGTTGGATGCTCAATGGACTGAGCCACCCAGGCACCCCTAGTACCCAGTGATTTTAAACTGTTAACTTTCTCTAGGTGAAGAGATCTTTACAAGGCTTAAAAACATTTGCAATTCAACTCTGACAATGTTTTTTTTTTTTTAAGTTTTAAGTAGGCTAAATGCCCAATGGGGGTTTGAACTCATGACCTTAAGATCAAGAGTTGCATGCTCTACTGACTGAGCCGGCCATGCACCCCAATTCTGACAATGTTTTGGCAATAGATGATCTCTTCTTTATCTAGTCTTCATTGCATCTCTCCTGTACTAA
>NW_024420499.1:6593280-6616395 GCF_014898765.1 Herpailurus yagouaroundi | reverse complement strand
GATGATCTCTTCTTTATCTAGTCTTCATTGCATCTCTCCTGTACTAATGTGTCCTATAATTCTACCATTATAGCAAGAGCCAAAGGACTCTCCTTCCAGTTTATGAGTTGGCTCAACCCTCCCCATCTTTCTGTAGCAATTCTCCTTCAGTCCCCACAACAAAAGGAAAAGGGTGGCCACTGTGGCCCATTTGTCTTACATGGCTGATGACCCTCCTTAAAGTTAGTCTTGTGAGATCATGCTTATAAGCATAGTTTTCCACTCCCATGTTGAGGACAGAGAGCAATGAAAGCAGAATGTCTCCTCTGCCATCCAAGTTATCTGATTTCACTGGTACCTTGAAAAAGGATATTGAGCTCACCCTGGCCACATACATGGGATTTTCGTTACATCAAGTGTTCTTAAAGTGGAACCTGTTGTCTTCTTTCATTTATTAACTGGTTTTATGCCTTTTAAAGATGTAGCACATTTCCAATTTATTAGTAGCATTTTCAATTACGGCCATGCTCATAACACCAGATATTTACATCATCCTGAGTGAGTTTGTAGAACACTTGCACAGATATTTTTTCATCTAGTTCTTACAATATCCACTAACAGGCAGGGTGCGTGCTGTTGTTCCCAGTCTATAGTTGAGTCTTGGATCAGGTAACTAGAGACCATTCTTCTGATGCCTAATCTGGGACTCTTTCTTCTATTTTACATTGTCCTTCTTGCTGTTGAGATCTTCTAATGTATATTTAGAACAGTCAAGAGCCTCCCAGATCTCTTTGACCATGTTGATGATTGCCTTTGGTAGCATTTATTCCTTAACTAAGGTAAGACTGGCTTCCCTGAGAAGTGAGCTGTGCAAAAAGCCAGGTTTGGTTAGGCAGATAATGACATGGCATGGGCCCAGTGTTGGTAGTCATACCTGGCAGTCATCTACAAAAATTGCATGCATACCTAGAAGTCCCCAAGGAGAAAACCTAAGGGGCAGGTTTTGTTCATTTGCTTGTTTTGTCTTTGGTCATAGAAACTGTTTTGGCTAACTCAGTGTTATCTCTGCAAGTTCCACCCTATAACAAGCCCTGTTTGATATTCAGCTGTATCTCTTGTCTCTTTTCAGAGTCTGTGTTTCTGTCTGTCTTGTATGATTCCCACATTTGCCAATGTTTCAGGAAAGGGCAATCCAAGGAACCCATAGTCATTCCCATCCATTTTGCCAACAGGGGGAACTGGCCCTTCATCAGATGCCGGCTGGGGATGCATGCTCCGCTGTGGACAGATGATGCTGGCTCAAGCTCTTATCTGCAGACACTTGGGAAGGGGTGAGTTAAATTCGTTCTGCCTCAGAGACCTCTGCAGTAGCACTTCCTGCTGGTACTTTAGCATTGGTGCCGAGCTTCAGGAGCATTCAGTAACAGAGCCGAAGGTCCTAAAATGCTATCTGCCAGCTCAAGTGATGGGGCCGAAAAGTCAATAAAGCCTCCCAGGAGAAGGAAACAGCCGGCATTTCCTTGTGATTCACGAAGCCAGAGAGTTATTTTCCTGGGACAGAACTGAACATTGAGGCAGGTGTGTCATTAGAGTTTCCATTTTCGCTGTTGTTCAAATGAGTCCTTAAACAGGTCAGATAATAAAGGGAGCAGGAAGAAGGGTGTGGTGGTAAATCTGTTTCTTGACCTCATTGAAAAAGTCTGCCTGGTGAGGATGTAAGTGACCTAAAGGAAGTGCCTAATGAGGGAGCTTGTGCTGTTTTAGTTTGGGTTCACTGAGAATATCCACTTGACAATGAAGGAATCCTTAATTTAGCTTTCTTAGGAAGCCACTTCATTAAGAAACTTCTGGTATGCTTGGAACCCTTGAGTCTCCTGCTTTCTTAAGGTCTGTGCGTGCTTCCCTGTGGGCATCTGTAGGATGACCTTGGCTGGATGCCAGTTCAGGCACTTGGGTGAAGGCCTGGTTTAACATGGAGATGAGGGAGGGAAAGGACACCTTGGATGAGATTGGCCTGCTGAATTCATTGTTGCTCCTTGAGATTCAGAGGTATGAAAACATCACTCCTTTCCCCCCACTCTGGCAGCCTCACACACCCTGCTGCAGTTACCAGAGAGGATTGCAGAAGGGCCTGGGGAGGTTTTAGGGATTAATGCCTTATTTTCAGAGTTTAGAGGAGCCTAAACCCCACTTTTCCTGGGTAGTATCATAATTCCAGTTTTACAGATGAGGAAATTGAGGATTAGGAAGTACAAGGACTTACCCAGAGTCAAACAGCAAGAAAGCGTGGATTTGGGAATAGAAGAAGGCAGGTCTTCTGACTCATTGTCCAGTGATTTCTCTACGGTACACATACTTCTTGGAGCAGATCCATTCTATTTAATTTCTCAGTTATAAAACACAGCAAGACGATCTTCCTGGAAGTGAATTCTGTGGGAAGCAAACGAGGAAAACATAAAACCCCAAAGTCAGTAGCCTCAGTCGTTTTAATATAAAAGCAAATAGCAGGAAGAATTTGAAATAGATCTTGTAGCTAAGATATATTCAAAGATGTAATTTTGGTATTTTTTTAATGTTTATTTTTATTTTTTTTAATTTTTTTAATGTTTATTTTATTATTTTTGAGACAGAGAGAGACAGAGCATGAACGGGGGAGGGGCAGAGAGAGAGGGAGACACAGAATCGGAAGCAGGCTCCAGGCTCTGAGCCATCAGCCCAGAGCCCGACGCGGGGCTCAAACTCACAGACCGCGAGATCATGACCTGAGCCAAAGTAGGACGCTTAACCGACTGAGCCACCCAGGCGCCCCTGTTTATTTTTATTTTTTAGAGAGAGAGAAAGAGAGAGAGAGAGCTGGGGGGGGGGGAGCAGAGAGAGAGGGAGACACAGAATCCAAAGCAGGCTCCAGGCTCTGAGCTGTCAGCACAGAGCCCGATGCAGGGCTCAAACCCATGGACTACAAGATGATGACCTGAGCCAAAGTTGGACGTTCAACCGACTGAACCTCCCAGGCGCCCCTTGAAGATGTAGTTTCGTAAAGAAGTATTTTGGAGGGCTTCCTATTCAGTTACTCCATAATTAAGTATTCACTCACTCATCGCTATCATCAGTCAACATTTAGCGGTACTTAGCAGCCAGCTACTCAGGATTTCCCCAGACTTGGACAATTCAGTAGCAAATGAAAACAAAAACAAAAACAACCTGGATGTGGTTCACCCTCTGAAGACTATGATGGCCACAAAGTTTAAAAGTTTGATTTCAGATCCACTGGAAGCAAAGAGAACAGAAGACTCTGTAGGTAATGGCCTTTGGCTTCAAGTATACTTCAGCTGTGAGGTTAAAATCTCCCTCGAACCTTTGGGAGAGAAATTTGTGTCTTGGAAGCAAACAGAGCCCCGGAGGTCTGTCCCATTACACAGAGTTCCTAAAGCTGAGGGAAGGGGAGAAGCGCATCCCCTCCACAGTAGCGATTATGGAGAATTTTTGTGGGTGTCCTTCGGGAGGGATAAATAGCCCCTGCAGCATTTGGGGGCGCCATGCCTAAGGCACAGATAGGATTCCTAGAGATGTCGTTATTTTGGCTTTGGTCATAAAGAAACCTTGAACGCTTGATAGCAAAGGTATGTGTTTTTCCAAAGGTCAGTGTGGACGTTTTCAAGGTTGTGTAAAAATGGCAGCATGCAATTGTTTTTTAAACCCTTAGTTGTAAGTTGTGTATATTCCCCTGTGCACTGTCATGTGTGAGAAGAGCAGTACCCCCCACTCTTTTGGCAACTGAGACTCTTTTGGCAATGTGGCCAAAATATAGGGACCAAAGGTATTGCTGTCTGTGTAGAGATGAGACACTGTGGCATCAGAGTGATCTAAGGATATACTGCTGGGTTTTTGGTGAGCTCCTTCTCACTGAGTAGCTGACCACAAAGGCCTTGCCTGACATTGTTGTCATGTAATATTTATCTAGCTCAAGCCCTTGGGCTAAGTCAATTCCTTGGTTAAAGTCTTGTTTTCCTTTTACTTTACACCCACTGAGACTTTGAAAGTAATGTCTCCAGATGCCGTTGTTGTCAATATTGGAGTTCCTTATGAATGTTCTAACTTGATCACTCCTGCCTTCCAGATGCAACTCGTGTGTTTTCCCTCTAACCCCGTGGTTACAGTAAGAGTGCAGAGAGGTAAATAAACAGTTATAAAAATGATTTTAACTCATTTTTTTTCCTAAAAAGACTGGAACTGGGAGAAACAAAAAGAACAACCCAAAGAATACCAACGGATCCTACAGTGCTTCTTAGATAGAAAGGATTGTTGCTACTCTATCCATCAAATGGGTAAGGTTACATCAATAGTTTTATGGCAATGTCTGTACCTACTGCTTTCTTTTTTTTTTTATTTATTTTTTAACGTTTATTTATTTTTGAGACAGAGGGAGACAGAGCATGAATGGGGGAGGGTCAGAGAGAGGGAGACACAGAATCTGAAACAGGCTCCAGGCTCTGAGCGGTCAGCACAGAGCCCGACGCGGGGCTCGAACTCACGGAGTGTGAGATCGTGACCTGAGCTGAAGTCGGCCGCTTAACCGACTGAGCCACCCAGGCACCCCTGTACCTACTGCTTTCACCCCCTGCCTTATATGTGGCTCTGCTAAGTTGTCCATCTGCTTAATTATTTATGAAAAAAATAGGAGTTTGTGGTGTGCTAGGAGAACTTTTGCTAACATCTTTTTTTTTCCACATAAAAACAGCACAAATGGGTGTAGGAGAAGGGAAATCAATTGGCGAATGGTTTGGACCAAATACAGTTGCACAGGTGTTAAAGTAAGTAAAAGAGTCTGGCATCTGCCTTATTGTACTCTCTCCTATGCCTCCTTCTTCTGCCAACTCAGTGTCCCATCAATCTAACTATTCCTGCCATCCCACTAAGCCACCAGACATCTGCACTATTTTGCCTAGACAGTTCTTTGAAGTGTGCAAGTATGGACATCTGTTATCATATTTCAGAGTCGTAGTCACTGGTGCCGGTATAGAGGGAAGCATCTCAGGACTCATTCAGTATCTGTTCCCTCTGCAGGTTGGTGTTCACCTTCCAGGGAACCATCAGCCTGAGGGTCACTTTGAAGCCAAAAGGCTAAATAGTAAGTGGCGGAGGCTGAGCTAGCTTAGGAAAGACAAGGACTCCCACTCTGTATAGTATAAAAAAAACCTCATTCATTCATTCATTCATTCAAGATTTACAATTTTTTAATGTTTATTTACTTTTGAGAGAGAGACAGAGACAGAGAGACAGAGCACAAGCGGGAGAGGGGCAGAGAGAGGGGGAGACACAGAGTCAGAAGCAGTCTCCAGGCCCTGAGCTGTCTGCACAGAGCCTGATGCGGGGCTTGAACCCACAAACCGTGAGATCATGACCTGAGTCAAAGTCAGATGCTAAACCAACTGAGCCAGCCAGGTGCCCCATTCATTCAACATTTACTGAGTGGCTGTGCTGTGCAAAGTGCTGGGTATACAGAAATAAACTAGACACAGTTCTTGCCTCAAGGAACTCAACACCTGTGGGAGGAGACAAACCCCAAGGGAGTCTTGGGATCAGTTTGTTGTGTCTTGGCAGACTCCAGGTACCCCAGCATGGTACTTGTGCAGTTGCTCTGTTAAATCGCAGAATTTACTGCCCATACCAAGAGGCAAGGTGGAGAATCTAAGATGAACATTTTAGAAGTGAATGGGATGGGTGGCATCAGCACCTATACATCTAGGCCACCTCACCTGTTGTCACTCTCCTTCCTGACAGCCTGTCACTGAATGAAAACTCCGCAAGGGCAGAGATTACATTTGTCTTGTTCACTACAGTAACACCAGCACATAAAACTGCCTGGCACACATAAGTGCTCAGTAGATACTTGACGGGTGAATGGAGATGCCATCCAGAATCTGAAGCTGGATTTAGGCATCAGAAGATTGAAACCATCTGGAATCCTTTGGTGTAGCTTGCTTCTTCAATTCCCAGGCTCTCTGGAGGATGATGGCAGGACCTGCTCCATGAAAAGTACAGAGGGGGCACTGTTTCAATTATTAGCCAGTCTTCGTGAACCAGAATGCTCTGAAAATGTGCTCACGAGGGGAGTAGTCTGGATTTCCTGGGGACCCAAGCAAAATCTGTATTTTGGCGTTATTCCTTGCTAATGCTGCAACCCCCCTGTGACCACTTCCTTGCCTTAGTCCATAGTCCCTTTGGGGGGCATCATTGATTCTGCTGAGTGAAGATCTGGCAGTATTTCAGGAAGCACCGTAGGAACCCAGGGTCGAAGGTGTAGAAGATGGATGAGAATGGCTGTGCCGAGACCCAAACCCAGCCTGAAATGTTTGGTTTTTACATGATGTCCTTCAGAATCTGCTTCTTTCTTCTAAATTTTGAAGTTCTCAACAATAAGCAAATGGAAACATACCTTTTTTAAAGAATTTAAGTGGCTTGTTTTTGGTGGGGGAGGGGCAGAGAGAGAGAGGGAGGGAGAGAGGGAGGGAGGGAGGGAGAGAATCTTAAGCAGGATGCATGCTTAGTGCCGAGTCTGACGCAGGGCTTGATCCCACGACCCAGGGATCATTACGTGAGCTGAAATCAAGAGTCAGACGCTCAATCGACTAAGCCACCCAAGCACCCCTAAGTGGGTTTTGAGTCACTGTGATTGTTATCATTAATAACAGAGTATTAGTGTATCAGGGAAAGGTAATACATTACAAGGAATGAAATTAAAGTGTAATGGTAATTAACCTCTTCCTGGGAGCTACTTTGGTTAGGAAAACCATATATATATATATGTATATATATATATATATATATATATATATATATATATATATATATATTGTTTTATCCAGTGAGGCTGTGATTTACTCAAGAATTCCAGAAGTAGCCAGGTTAAATACACCTTCTTTCAGACTGGTAAGAGGGAAACATAAGAGAGAAATGGCCATGGTGCTTTATTTTTTATTTTTTTAATCTTTTTTTTACTTTTTCTTTTTTTTTTTTTTTAATGTTTTTATTTATTTTTGAGAGAGAGTGTGTGAGTAAGGGAAGGGCAGAGACAGAGGGAGAGAGACACAGAATCTGAAGCAGGTTCCAGGCTCTGAGCTGTCAGCACAGAGCCCAACACAGGGTTTGAACTCATGAATGGTGAGATCATGACCTGAGCCAAAGTCGTATGCTTAACCAACTGAGCCACCCAGGCACCCCGGCAATGGTGCTTTACTCAGACCTCAGAAAATCCTTGTGTTATACAATTCATCATGCTCTCTCTCTGTTCAGCTGTTGACCAGAGAGGCCCCACACCAAGGCCATATGCAGCCCACGTCTCTTGAACAGCATTTGCACTGCACATGGGGAGGGGTGTAAGAGATATTTCTCTCTCTCTCTGCATTTTCCTCAGCCTTATCCTCAACATTATCTGTGCTCCCAAACATATGTATGTATTTATATTTTATATTTTATATTTTATATTTATATTTATATTTATATTTATATCTTCATGACAGTTTCCTTTTTTTGAAAAAAGCAGTAAGTCAGAATGTGTTTTGTTTAAGAAGAGAAAACAAAATCTCTGGGAGCAGATACATTGGCATCTTTTCTCTTTTGCCTGATAGGAGTCACTTTGTGAGGTAGACTTTTCCATTTTGTAAAGCAGGACTTTTTTTTCAGCGTTCTAAAACAGTGACTCTGTGGCATTCTCAAGGTCCCTGGACATGGAATGTTCCAGAGCTCTCGATCAGGGGAGCCAGAGCTGACCCGAATCCTAACTTCTCTGTGGCTCAGCATTTGGTGACTTTAGGAACAGTGGGCATATATTGTACTGCTTCCTGCTATTGTTGCCATCTTCCCCCATTTTTACTTCATTGTGTGTTACTTTGCAGAAAACTTGCTTTATTTGACGAATGGAATTCCTTGGCTGTTTATGTTTCAATGGACAACACAGTGGTCATTGAAGATATCAGTGAGTCCCTAGCCTGTCTACCTTCCCAGGTGGTGGGTGGTTGAGGTCCTTCCTCAACATTCAGAAAGTGTGTGGGGTGGAGGTGGGTGGGGGAGAGGGAGAGAGAGGGACAACAGACAGACAGACTGACAGACAGGCACTGACTCTCTGGCCTGCTCCACTAAAGCAGGGAAGCTTGGGGGGAGGGCACAGGACTCTGGTTAATCATTCGCTATGCCTTTTCTTCTCTTTCCTTTCAGCTTTCTGAAAGGAAGAAAACAATGAGGGTCTTTTCTGACACTCAGTGAGCTATCAGACCCTTTCCCTGCAGGATACTCAAAGTATGGATAATCAGTTAAACCAACAGGTCTTCTGTGGAGGTCCCCATTTGCCCCAGCCCTGTGCTCTCTGCCATGGGGTTAGAGAAACCAAAGATACAGTCCCTGTCTCAAAGGCAGAAAAACTAGTCTAGAAATCAGATTTTTTTTTTCAATGAGCCCCTAATATCTGGCAGGAGGTAAGTGAGTGCCCGGTTGCCAGAAGGAAGAGGAGTAAGGGCTGGAGAAGTGGCCTGGGCTTCCTGTGGGGCGAGGTGGGGCAAGCTGGGCCTCAGTGGCAGATGGGAGGGCCTCCCAGGCAGATGTCATGTGAGGTTGCCCTTAGTTTCGCCCTTGGTGTATCTCATATGACCGGATACCCCTTACTCACCCAGCTCTCTTGTCTTCCACTTCCAGAAAAAATGTGCTGCGTCCTTCCCTCAAGTGCTGACACAGTTGGTGAGAGCACCCCCAGCACTCTGAATGCTTCGAATCAGAGTAGGGGCACCTTTGACTGCTGCCCAGCCTGGAAACCCCTGCTGCTTATTGTGCCCCTTCGCCTGGGCATAAACCAAATCAATCCTGTCTATGTTGATGCGTTCAAAGTAAGTCACCCCGTTTCCCAGGCCCAGAGTGCCGCCCGCCCATCACACCGCCATGTAAGTACAGAGATCCGTGAGCAGCAGTCCACAAGTGAGTTGAGAATCTTGCACTCTCTTTCCCTCTAGGAGTGTTTTAAGATGCCCCAGTCTTTAGGGGCCTTAGGAGGAAAACCAAATAACGCCTATTATTTCATAGGATTCTTAGGTAAGAAAAGAGGAATCACAAGTAAGTCGTCATGGGCCAGGGGAGGGTGGGCAGAAGGTTTGCACGTGACACCAGGCAATTCCAGTTAGGGGGCCCTCTTCTAGCTCAGAGATGCTGTGGCCTTTGGCCAGCTCATTCTGTCTCTGGCCTGATCTGTGGAGAGTAACACTTCTCTGTGTCTGCTGGAGAGTGGATCCCCTCCTTCAGTGTCCCACTTCCTTGCCTCTTGATAAGATGGTTCTATAGCTGCTCTCCCACTGGACCACCCCAAGGTCACAGCATTATCTCAGCATCTCTGTCTCCTTTCTGTGGGGTCCAGGGTGGCAGGGTTTCACTCTCCTGGCATTGTCGATCCCCCTCTTTTAGGGGCTTGGGCATTCATGCTAGGAGCTATCTTCTGACTTCCATGCAGCTGGGCCTGCTGCCTCCTTGTTCAGAGCCATGACTAGGTAGACGTGAAAGGAGGCAAAGACAGAGCTATCCTGTTTCTGATAACAGGGGCTAAGCCTTAAAACCACTAACTTCCTAATGCAGATGCTAACAAGCAGCCCAGGATCCCCTGCCTATGTCGATGCCTCTGGAAATCTAGCTGCCTTATTCACTAGCTGTGGTCAGAGTCATTTAAGGCCCATGGCACACGAGGTGAGCTAGCCCAGTTCTTCTCAAACTTTAATGTGCATGCAAATCACCCTAAGAGGCTATTTAATTTTTTTTAATGTTTATTTATTTTAGAGAGAGAGAGAGACAGAGCATGAACGGGGGAGGGTCAGAGAGAGAGGGAAACACAGAATCTGAAGCAGGCTCCAGGCTCTGAGCTGTCAGCATAGAGCCTGATGCAGGGCTCGAACTCATGGACCGTGAGATCATGACCTGAGCCGAAGTCAGACACTTAACCGACTGAGCCACCCAGGTGCCCCCTGAGAGCCTATTTAAAATGCACGTTCAGCAGGTCCAGGGTGGGCCCTGAGAGTCTACATTTCTAACTAGGTGGTCCTGCGGCTGCTGGTGTACACACTGCACGTTGAGTACCAAGGGCCTAGACCCCTGGTTAGTGCTGAAGAGCACAGGGAAGGGGGCGATGTGGCCTGAAACTGGGCTTCGAGGAACATGAGCTTAGAATACAAGGGAGAGCCTCAGTTAGGCAAGAGCGAGCCAGAGCAGACCTGGGGAAAGGCACAAGGGATGTGCAGAGGAGAAGGTGAAATGGGCTTGGCCACCCTCCCCACCCCAACTCCTTGGAGATTCAGGGAGGTGAGGAGGGGGTGGAAACAGACATACCTGGCCTCATATGCAGTCTCCCAGTTATCAGCTGTGTGACAGCAGGAAACAAATATCAACTCTTCAGTCTCAGTTTCCTCTAGTGGAAAATAGGGCTGGGGCCCCTGGCTGGCTCAGTCGGTAGAGCATGTGACTCTTGATCTCAGGGTTGTGAGTTCGAGCCTCATGTTGGGCTTAGAGCTTACTTTAAAAAACAAAAAAGAGGGGTGCCTGGGTGGCTTAGTTGATTGAGCATCCAACTTCAGCTTAGGTCATGATCTCACAAGTCATGAGTTCGAGTCCTGAGTCGGGCTCTGTGCTGACAGCTCAGAGCCTAGAGCCTGCTTTGGATTCTGTGTCTCCCTCTCTCTCTCTCTCTGTCCCTCCTCTACTCGCACTTAGTCTCTCTGTCTCTCATAAATAAAACAGCAAAAAAAATTTTTTTAAGGAAAACAAAAAAGAAAATAGGCCTACCCCTTAACTCTCCGTGTTGTCACCTCACAGGGGAGCACTCAGCAAATAGCCAGGCATGTAGTATGCACTCAGTAAAAGATAGCCCCACCTTTCCTGACCCCCAACTGGTCTGGTCTTTGCTTACTCTTTCTTCTCTTTGAGGCTGTCTACACAGTTGCCTGAGCTCTCTATTGCTGCCATCTATTGGTCGAGCCCAAAACTACAGCTTGATGGAAAATTTGCAAACCATGGAGGCATTCGTTTCTTTCTCCAAGTACAAAATCCAGTATTTGGAGTTATATAAATTTAGACAGCCTCTGCTTCTAAATTTTTGGGATCCTGTCAAATACAATGTTGTAAAAAAGTCAATTTCCTGTATTTTGGTACTTGATCACAAGGCTGAAACAGATACTAAATAATTTTGGAGGGGGCTCAATGGAGAGTGTATGGGATTCCCGGGTACCCTGGCCTCGCTTTCCTCAAGTTACCCAGAGAGAATTTGCCAAGCTGGCATAGCCCTTTTGTTTCATGAGCCCATTGGGTCAGGGTGACTTGTGAGGGTTGACTACTCGTGAAAAGGGTGAGGGCAATCTTTAGTTCCCCAGAGAGAGGTTTACATAGTACCCATTTGCCCATTGGCTTTCATAAACTCTTTGCTTCACCTTCATTGGAGGCTCCAAAGTCCCCCTAAATCCCCTTTTCTGCCTTATCCCCTTACTGTATTTGGTTGGGGTTCCGGATTGTAAAATGCCTAAAAGGAGGAAACAGATGAGACCTGCCATTTTCTGAACAGCTGTCTTGTGTCAGAGACCCCGCCAAGTACCACTCCCCATGTAGGTAGGAAGGTAGGTAGGTAGGTAGGTAGGTAGGTAGATATATAGAGAACATATACATATATAGTCCTATATAGAGATGTATAGATATAGATAGTCCTATATAGAGATGTATATAGATAGCATAATAACTCACAGCATAACTGTGAGTTAGAGCTTGTTATTATAGTGAGACTAAGAGTTAGAGGGATTGTTTCCTCAAGGCCACCCAGCTAGAAAGTAGCAAAGCCAGGATATAATCCCGATTTGGCCATCCACATTTTACCATGCCACATTGCTTCCTGAGGGCCCTCTTTCTTGGTGGGAAGCTGGGGAAAGCTCTCAATGTGGACACTAAGGCCAGGATGAGACTCTGGCTCTCCAATTTTGCCTGCTTAAACAGGAGATGTTTGTCCCCTGTACTTGGGTAAAGAAAGGTTGTCACCTGAGATGCGTAGTGTGAGCCCTGTGTCTGCAGATGGTTGACCAGACTGCCTCTTACACTTGAGCCTCTTTAGAGACCTTGATTTAGTCCCCACATCACTTCTAGGGCTTCTTAGATATTCTCCTGTATCTCTTTTAAGCACTCTAAGGAACAGTGCAGCCTGCCAAGCTCCATCACACACACACACACACACACACACACACACACACACACACACACACACACAAGGCCAGAATCAGAGAGGACGCTCTTATTATTCCCAGCATCTTAACTTGAAACGCCCTGGTAGGATGCTTGATTCTAACCATGCTCTGGATCTCTATTTTATTGTGCAGAACTTCCTTTCCTTCTTACTTTTCTGTCGTCATAAGTAGGCTTCCTTCTAAACATTCTGGTTGTTGCTTTTCTTTGTGACTTCATGCTTTTTTGATATAACTGATCTCACCCACCTGTGGTCTAGGGGAAATATGTATGTTCCTTGACTTTCATAAAACAAGTCATATGGGGGCATTGATTTTCATATACTCTTAAACATGTATTTGTAGGGAAATACTTTTGAGTCAAAGCGAGATACTTCAGTGTCCACCTTGTATTTGTATTGTATTTTAAGCATTTCACAGCAAAGAAACCTTCTGGTTCTTATAATGCCCTGTGAGGTAACTGGAACAGGCCTAGTAACCCCAGTTTAAAAACAAGAGAATTTAAGACCAATTGAATTGAATGGTTGCCCTTGGTCTGTGACACAGACAAGTTAAGCTACTCATCAGACATCAGAAACATATTCTTTGCCAGCAGAAGTACTTAGATGGGGCCCAACACAGCCCTGGGTGCAATTCCAGGGAGATTCTTTGGGGCATCTCTTCCTACCATGCCCTCCAGCCTCAGGTAGATCTCTCTTTGGTTGCCTAACCCAGTCTATTACACAGAAGCCCACGTGGCCCTGAGGCCTGGACAGTGAGGTTGGGTTTCCACCTTAGGAACTTTTGGCAGCTCAGCCTGCCTCTGATGAGCATTAGAGGGACTCTCAGCCTCTTGATATCAAAGTAGAGCTTTTATTATTTCAGACTCCTCCAGGGTCATCATTGGACTAGGCCTTTTCAATTTGACAAAATGTGGCTTTCCTCTCATTTGTAAAGATTGAACATGTTGAAGTGAATTCTCCCAGGGAGGCGTAGGTGTACTGATGTTAAGGAGCCCAAGGCAGTGCTTTCCAACAGGAATTACTAACTTGCTAACATTGACTAATTTTCTAGCTAAATCAAGACCAGAAGTCAGAGCCCTGGTATCCTATCCATTGCAGAGTCCTCATTCCCATTTCTTTTGAAGGCCAAGGCCTTTTTTCTTACCAGATGGGCTCTCTGACCGGAGGTCTGAGCACTGATGGTGTGGAGTGAGATGCTTTTCCATGTTGGGAGAGGCAGGAAGCTCCCCCTAATGGCACCTGGGCTCATGCCCTGGTGATCCTACCTACTGCCTCTTTGCTACTGCTGCTCACAGAGCCTGCCATGTCATCTGTGGTCTCTCATTCCTCAAACCATTTCTCAAACCTGTCACTCTCCATTTCCAGTCTTGGACCTTAAGGAGATGCAAATGCTAGGGCAAGTCTTCTCATCAAATGATTGGACTTGGCTTCCTTCAAGCATGATCACCCAAGTTTGGGCTTTCTGTCACCTCATTCTCATTGTCACCAAGGGATGGGTTTAGAAAACCAGAGTGCCTCTCCCAAGGGAAGCAGTGAGGCCAGAGCCAGTGGTTCTTTCTAGATTAAGCATATCTCATTCCAAACAGGTGATGAGCTCATTTTCTTGGACCCTCACACAACCCAGACTTTTGTTAACACCGAGGAAAATGGAACGGTTGATGACCAGACTTTCCATTGCCTGCAATCCCCTCAGCGAATGAACATCTTGAACTTGGATCCTTCCGTAGCATTGGTGGGTATCTGAAGGTTAGGCGGGCCAAGAGATACAACAGCACCCTATTACAGATTGGTTCCTTGAGGGTCATCCAGGTTGCTAGGTAGGGCGGCAAGAATGTGTTCAGTCACCAACCCCTACAAGGGGTAGCATAGTATTGTGGGGAGGGGGTGGACCTTGAAGACAACTACTCGAGTTGGAATCCAGGCCCTGCCGCTTACTAGCTATGGACTTAGTGGGAGTCTCTTAACTTTTCTAAGCCTCAGTCTTCTCATCCCTAAAATGAGCAAAACAATAGTTCCTTCACCGTAGGGTCGTATGACGTATACTGTGCATTAGGCGCTCAGCGCAGTGCCGGGCACATTGTAAGCATTCTGTAAATAGTTATTATTAGTGTTACAGTCATTCCCCTTTTACTTCTTGCCCTCTAATTATTGCCACACAGGCACAGGGAATAAGGTAGGACATACAGAGGGAGGGAGGGATAAGAGGGCACCCAGGGGCACTTCTGCGTGCCTAGTGCTGATTTCTCTGGACACCCAATCCAGGAAGTTGCAGGGTTTCCCCCCTGGAAGGATGGCTCTGAGGATGGGGAAGGAGATTCATGGTCCCCTTTATTCTAATAGATAATTTCCTTAAGGTGAAAGCCATCTTATTAAGTACCGCCTCTAGCTAAAAGTACTATTTGGCTTATCTGTTGGTTTAGTTGACTGTTTTTTGTGGATGTGTCTGTGCACTGAATGTGATGGAATTAACCCCATGCTCTGGAGATTGGCCTTCAAGTTACTGTGTCTCATAGTATGAGGGGAGATGGATGGGGAAGGCCAAGGACAGGGAAAGAGGGAGAGGGAGGGAGAGAGTGAGGGAGGGAGAGAAAGAGATAAAGATGGAGAGGGAGAGATGGAATGAACAAGTAAATGTGTGTGTCCAGGTGAGGCAATGACCTAGGAGAGAGAGAAATCCTGCCAGTATTTTTCATTATTGCCAGAAGACACATCCATAGAGAGTGGCCCATATCACAGCTTTGGGCCAGTGGCTCCATCTTGCAGTGCATAGGGCCTGACTTAGTGCACCTGCCCACTTCTAAGTTGTGTTCTCTTGTTTCCCCCCCAAGGGATTTTTCTGCAAAGAAGAAAAAGACTTTGATAACTGGTGTAGCCTTGTTCAGAAGGTATGTATGTTTTTCTTAGTGTTAAAAACAAAATTGTTCAATAGGATTCCTTTTCAAGACCGTTTCTCATAGTAACCTAAATCTAGCCTGCTAGGACTTTATTTCAAGAGAGAAACTAAGATGTGGGGGGTTATGCAGAACCTTGGGGGAACCAAAGAAAAACTTTGGGTTGAAATATGCTTAGTATGTCAAGTGAGTGATATTTTTAGCTAAGTAATGTTTCATCTCATTATGCCTACGAGTTACATGAAATAGTCATGAAATAGTCCATGAATATTCTGCCAGTTTAACTTTAAAATGCTGATTTCATAGAGTTCAGCCTAAATTCTTCCTTATTCCATTCATAAGGCTGAAATGGTTGAAGGAACTAAACTAAAGTTTTTTATTTGTTTAGTGGTCTGTTTACAGTTTCATATAGTCAATTATGGTTTAGGAAGCTTGTCTTTCAATTGTCTCATTTCTATAAAATACAGGCATGCTGCCATTAAAGGAAACACAATTTTCAGAAATCTGTAAATACCAAAGCAAGATATTCTTTCTTCTTGGTATTTTGTGTAAAAGGGTATTGATAGTGTTTTGCTAGCTCACCAATCATTCTATCTGCCCACCCCATTCTCACTTCTAACACATGCCAAATATGTGGGTGACATTGATAAATGCATATGGAAAGAATGGAGATCACAGGGAGAAGTTTAAAACGCCCTGGATGGGGTGGCAGGAGACATGATGTTCTCCTATTTGGAAAAAAAAAAGTTGACAATATGGCAGCCCAGAGCCTCTTGCAAGTGTAAGAAGGGCAGATTTATCTTCACAAGAGAACAAATAATTTACACTAATGTCCCGAGCTGAATCTCAAACCCCAGTTAATAATTGGCTGAAACATAATGGAAAATCATTTTCTAAAGGCAATGCTTAACATTTCAGAATTC
Organism: Herpailurus yagouaroundi; assembly: GCF_014898765.1. Taxonomy (NCBI): domain Eukaryota; kingdom Metazoa; phylum Chordata; class Mammalia; order Carnivora; family Felidae; genus Herpailurus; species Herpailurus yagouaroundi. Next base: position 6,600,355 of record NW_024420499.1, on the reverse strand, counting down.
AGCAAAACTGTATTTATACCACATTTAAAGTTCAAATGAAGGGCGCCTGGGTGGCTCAGTCAGTTAAGCATCCAACTTTGCTCAGGTCATGACCTCTCATGGTTCGTGAGTTGGAGCCCCTCATCGGGCTCTGTGCTGACAAACAGCTCAGAGCCTGGAGCCTGCTTTGGATTCTATGTCTCCCTCTTTCTCTGTTTCTCCTTCTCCACTCATGCTGTGTCTCTCAAAAATAAAATAAATGTTAAAAAACATTTTTAAAAAAAGTTCAAATAAACGTCTCTTGTGAGACTATGCCATCTAAATTAGGATGTATACCATAAGTGTTGGGCTAAAACCAAACCAAACCAAACCAAACCAAACCCATGTATTATCTTGGGGCAGATTTAATGTAATTAACACACATTTCTTTGGAGCCAACACTTCAGGAACTTGTCAGCCCCGTATTGAGTTAGGCCCGTGCAACTGGCATATGACCTGAACCTCCTGATGGACCGTGGGCAGTTAGTACTGACCTTCCATCAGATACTCCCTCCATGGTCCTTCCTTCCTGGCCAACAGTATCTAGAGTTGAAGAGGGCTGGGTCTTCGGATGGGTCAAGGAGAGGATGGGTATGTTGGCTACAGCTTTGTTTTCACCTTTCAACAACCAGGTCCCTCTCATAGCGTTTGGGATCACAAATGGACAATTGAGCAGAAATGTAGTAAGTCTGAAGTGTTTACAACTGTTGCTGTGTTTCCTCAGGAAATTCTAAAGGAAAATTTAAGGATGTTTGAATTAGTTCAGAAACACCCATCACACTGGCCTCCCTTTGTTCCTCCAGCCAAGCCAGAAGTGACAACCTCTGGGGCAGGTAAGCCATTGGTCCGGGGTTCTTGGGCCAGCAGACCTAGGCGTAGCAGTTGTTTTATGAGACAGAAGCAATGGTGGCCCATGTTTCCATGGAATGTACAATTTCCACTCAGCTGGTCTGATCAAGGAATGATGACTTTAATCTACTGAGGAACTGATACTTATCAATTTCCAAGAGGGGCAGTAGAAGAAAATGAGCTCAATGCAAAAGTTCCTTGCAAAGTCAAAATGCCTAGAACTTTCATGGTCTGGTTCAAAAAACAAACCAGAGGCCATGGGTGATTCGAAAGCTACCTCAAAGATTACAGAGTCTCATCCTCATCACTATGAATAAGACTAGGTAACAAGTTCCATTATTTAGCTTCTTTATAAAGAATTTCTAGGAGATGGAAGAAGATGGAGGCGTAGGAGGACGCTGGGCTCACCGCGCGTCCTGCTGATCACTTAGATTCCACCTACACCTGCCTAAATAACCCAGAAAACCACCAGAGGATTAGCAGAATGGAGTCGCCGGAGCCAAGCGCAGACGAGAGGCCCACGGAAGAGGGTAGGAAGGGCGGCGAGGCGGTGCGCGCTCCACGGACTGGCGGGAGGGAGCCGGGGCGGAGGGGCGGCTCGCCGGCCAAGCAGAGCCCCCGAGTCTGGCTTGCAAAAAGCGGAGGGGCCTGACGGACTGTGTTCCGACAGCAAGCACGACTTAGCGGCTGGGAGGTCATAAGTTAACAGCTCTGCTCAGAAAAGCGGGAAGGCTGGAGGATAAAGGGAAGGAGAGCTGCTGAGCCCCGGACGACAGAGCTCAGTTTGGTGGGGAACAAAGGCACTCGCCAGTGCCATCTCCCCCGCCCATCCCCCAGCCAAAATCCCAAAGAGAACCAGTTCCTGCCAGGGAACTTGCTCGCTCCGCACAAACACCCAACTCTGCGCTTCTGCGGAGCCAAACCTCTGGCAGCGGATCTGACTCCCTCCTGCTGCCACAGGGCCCCTCCTGAAGTGGATCACCTAAGGAGAAGCAAGCTAAGCCTGCCCCTCCTGCCCCTGTGCACCTTGCCTACCCACCCCAGCTAAGACGCCAGATCGCCAGCATCACAAGCTTGGCAGTGTGCAAGTAGCCCAGACAGGCCACCCCACCCCACAGTGAATCCCGCCCCTAGGAGAGGGGAAGAGAAGGCACGCACCAGTCTGACTGTGGCCCCAGCGGTGGGCTGGGGGCAGACATCAGGTCTGACTGCGGCTCTGCCCACCAACTCCAGTTATACACCACAGCACAGGGGAAGTGCCCTGCAGGTCCTCACCACGCCAGGGACTATCCAAAATGACCAAGTGGAAGAATTCCCCTCAGAAGAATCTCCAGGAAATAACAACACCTAATGAGCTGATCAAAAAGGATTTAAATAATATAACAGAAAGTGAATTTAGATTAATAGTCATAAAATTAATCGCTGGGCTTGAAAACAGTATAGCTGACAGCAGAGAACCTCTTGCTACAGAGATCAAGGGACTAAGGAACAGTCACGAGGAGCTGAAAAACGCTTTAAACAAAATGCATAACAAAATGGAAACCACCACGGCTCGGATTGAAGAGGCAGAGGAGAGAATAGGTGAACTAGAAGATAAAGTTATGGAAAAAGAGGAAGCTGAGAAAAAGAGAGATAAAAAAATCCAGGAGTATGAGGGGAAAATTAGAGAACTAAGTGATACACTAAAAAGAAATAATATACGCATAATTGGTATCCCAGAGGAGGAAGAGAGAGGGAAAGGTGCTGAAGGGGTACTTGAAGAAATCATAGCTGAGAACTTCCCTGAAGTGGGGAAGGAAAAAGGCATTGAAATCCAAGAGGCACAGAGAACTCCCTTCAGACGTAACTTGAATCGATCTTCTGCACGACATATCATAGTGAAACTGGCAAAATACAAGGATAAAGAGAAAATTCTGAAAGCAGCAAGGGGTAAACGTGCCCTCACATATAAAGGGAGATGTATAAGACTCGTGACTGATCTCTCTTTTGAAACTTGGCAGGCCAGAAAGAATTGGCACGAGATTTTCAGGGTGCTAGACAGAAACAATATGCAGCCGAGAATCCTTTCTCCAGCAAGTCTGTCATTTAGAATAGAAGGAGAGATAAAGGTCTTCCCAAACAAACAAAAACTGAAGGAATTTGTTACCACTAAACCAGCCCTACAAGAGATCCTAAGGGGGACCCTGTGAGACAAAGTACCAGAGACATCACTACAAGCATAAAACTACAGACATCACAATGACTCTAAACCCATATCTTTCTATAATAACACTGAATGTAAATGGATTAAATGCGCCAACCAAAAGACATAGGGTATCAGAATGGATAAAAAAACAAGACCCATCTATTTGCTGTCTACAACAGACTCATTTTAGACCTGAGGACACCTTTAGATTGAGAGTGAGGGGATGGAGAACTATTTATCATGCTACTGGAAGCCAAAAGAAAGCTGGAGTAGCCATACTTATATCAGACAAACTAGACTTTAAATTAAAGGCTGTAACAAGAGATGAAGAAGGACATTATATAATCGTGACAGGGTCTATCCATCAGGAAGAGCTAACAATTATAAATGTCTATGCGCCGAATACCGGAGCCCCCAAATATATAAAACAATTACTCATAAACATAAGCAACCTTATTGATAAGAAGGTGGTAATTGCAGGGGACTTTAACACCCCACTTACAGAAATGGATAGATCATCTAGACACACGGTCAATAAAGAAACAAGGGCCCTGAATGAAACATTGGATCAGATGGACTTGACAGATCTATTTAGAACTCTGCATCCCAAAGCAACAGAATATACTTTCTTCTCGAGTGCACATGGAACATTCTCCAAGATAGATCATATACTGGGTCACAAAACAGCCCTTCATAAGTTTACAAGAATTGAAATCATACCATGCATACTTTCAGACCACAATGCTATGAAGCTTGAAATCAACCACAGAAAAAAGTCTGGAAAACCTCCAAAAGCATGGAGGTTAAAGAACACCCTACTAACGAATGAGTGGGTCAACCAGGCAATTAGAGAAGAAATTAAAAAATATATGGAAACAAACGAAAATGAAAATACAACAGTTCAAACGCTTTGGGACGCAGCGAAGGCAGTCCTGAGAGGAAAATACACTGCAATCCAGGCCTATCTCAAGAAACAAGAAAAATCCCAAATACAAAATCTAACAGCACACCTAAAGGAAATAGAAGCAGAACAGCAAAGGCAGCCTAAACCCAGCAGAAGAAGAGAAATAATAAAGATCAGAGCAGAAATAAACAATATAGAATCTAAAAAAAACTGTAGAGCAGATCAACGAAACCAAGAGTTGGTTTTTTGAAAAAATAAACAAAATTGACCCACCTCTAGCCAGGCTTCTCAAAAAGAAAAGGGAGATGACCCAAATAGATAAAATCATGAATGAAAATGGAATGATTACAACCAATCCCTCAGAGATACAAACAATTATCAGGGAATACTATGAAAAATTATATGCCAACAAATTGGACAACCTGGAAGAAATGGACAAATTCCTGAACACCCACACTCTTCCAAAACTCAATCAGGAGGAAATAGAAAGCTTGAACAGACCCATAACCAGTGAAGAAATTGAATCGGTTATCAAAAATCTCCCAAGAAATAAGAGTCCAGGACCAGATGGCTTCCCAGGGGAGTTCTACCAGACGTTTAAAGCAGAGATAATACCTATCCTTCTCAAGCTATTCCAAGAAATATAAAGGGAAGGAAAACTTCCAGACTCATTCTATGAAGCCAGTATTACTTTGATTCCTAAACCAGACAGAGACCCAGTAAAAAAAGAGAACTACAGGCCAATATCCCTGATGAATATGGATGCCAAAATTCTCAATAAGATACTAGCAAATCGAATTCAACGGCATATAAAAAGAATTATTCACCATGATCAAGTGGGATTCATTCCTGGGATGCAGGGCTGGTTCAACATTTGCAAATCAATCAACGTGATACATCACATTAACAAAAAAAAAAGAGAAGAACCATATGATCCTGTCAATCGATGCAGAAAAGGCCTTTGACAAAATCCAGCACCCTTTCTTAATAAAAACCCTTGAGAAAGTTGGGATAGAAGGAACATACTTAAAGATCATAAAACCCATTTATGAAAAGCCCACAGCTAACATCATCCTCAACGGGGAAAAACTGAGAGCTTTTTCCCTGAGATCAGGAACACGACAGGGATGTCCACTCTCACCGCTGTTGTTTAACATAGTGCTGGAAGTTCTAGCATCAGCAATCAGACAACAAAAGGAAATCAAAGGCATCAAAATTGGTAAAGATGAAGTCAAGCTTTCGTTTTTTGCAGATGACATGATCTTATACATGGAAAATCCGATAGACTCCACCAAAAGTCTGCTAGAACTGATACATGAATTCAGCAAAGTTGCAGGATACAAAATCAATGTACAGAAATCAGTTGCATTCTTATACACTAACAATGAAGCAACAGAAAGACAAATAAAGAAACTGATCCCATTCACAATTGCACCAAGAAGCATAAAATACCTAGGAATAAATCTAACCAAAGATGTAAAGGATCTGTATGCTGAAAACTATAGAAAGCTTATGAAGGTAATTGAAGAAGATTTAAAGAAATGGAAAGACATTCCCTGCTCATGGATTGGAAGAATAAATATTGTCAAAATGTCAATACTACCCAAAGCTATCTACACATTCAATGCAATCCCAATCAAAATTGCACCAGCATTCTTCTCGAAACTAGAACAAGCAATCCTAAAATTCATATGGAACCACAAAAGGCCCCGAATAGCCAAAGCAATTTTGAAGAAGAAGACCAAAGCAGGAGGCATCACAAGCCCAGACTTTAGCCTCTACTACAAAGCTGTCATCATCAAGACAGCATGGTATTGGCACAAAAACGGACACATAGACCAAAGGAATAGAATAGAAACCCCAGAACTAGACCCACAAACGTATGGCCAACTCATCTTTGACAAAGCAGGAAAGAACATCCAATGGAAAAAAGACAGTCTCTTTAACAAATGGTGCTGGGAGAACTGGACAGCAACATGCAGAAGGTTGAAACTAGACCACTTTCTCACACCATTCACAAAAATAAACTCAAAATGGATAAAGGACCTGAATGTGAGACAGGAAACCATCAAAACCTTAGAGGAGAAAGCAGGAAAAGACCTCTGTGACCTCAGCCGTAGCAATCTCTTACTCGACACATCCCCAAAGGCAAGGGAATTAAAAGCAAAAGTGAATTACTGGGACCTTATGAAGATAAAAAGCTTCTGCACAGCAAAGGAAACAACCAACAAAACTAAAAGGCAACCAACGGAATGGGAAAAGATATTTGCAAATGACATATCGGACAAAGGGCTAGTATCCAAAATCTATAAAGAGCTCACCAAACTCCACACCCGAAAAGCAAATAACCCAGTGAAGAAATGGGCAGAAAACATGAATAGACACTTCTCTAAAGAAGACATCCGGATGGCCAACAGGCACATGAAAAGATGTTCAGCGTCGCTCCTTATTAGGGAAATACAAATCAAAACCACACTCAGGTATCACCTCACGCCAGTCAGAGTGGCCAAAATGAACAAATCAGGAGACTATAGATGCTGGAGAGGATGTGGAGAAACGGGAACCCTCTTGCACTGTTGGTGGGAATGCAAATTGGTGCAGCCGCTCTGGAAAGCAGTGTGGAGGTTCCTCAGAAAATTAAAAATAGACCTACCCTATGACCCAGTAATAGCACTGCTAGGAATTTATCCAAGGGATACAGGAGTCTGATGCATAGGGGCACTTGTACCCCAATGTTCATAGCAGCACTCTCAACAATAGCCAAATTATGGAAAGAGCCTAAATGTCCATCAACTGATGAATGGATAAAGAAATTGTGGTTTATATACACTATGGAATACTACGTGGCAATGAGAAAAAATGAAATATGGCCTTTTGTAGCAACGTGGATGGAACTGGATAGTGTGATGCTAAGTGAAATAAGCCATACAGAGAAAGACAGATACCATATGGTTTCACTCTTATGTGGATCCTGAGAAACTTAACAGGAACCCATGGGGGAGGGGAAGGAAAAAAAAAAGAGGTTAGAGTGGGAGAGAGCCAAAGCATAAGAGACTGTTGAGAACTGAGAGCAAACTGAGGGTTGATGGGGGGTGGGAGGGAGGAGAGGGTGGGTGATG